>NC_080671.1:456886272-457486272 GCF_030247195.1 Topomyia yanbarensis
GTCTTCCTCCAAATTTGCGTCCATGTCTCCATCGAATATGAAATCTTGTTCCACTTCTTTTTGTTTCCGACCTCGCTTGGAAGTGACAATATTTCTGAGCATAGTCTCATAGTACTCTTTGTTGGAGACGTATTTCATTAATTCTCTCAGATCTTCGAGCTTCGCTTGTTGTAGCTTCAATGGGTGCTCATCAATCCGTTCTAGTTCTGGAACTGGAGTATTCGCGAGATCACATGCGTCTGCCAATGTGAAGGTTTTATATTGAGCGTCGGAATGAGAAAGTTTGTAGCCCACTACTCCCGGGTATGAAGAATTATATTCAAACGATACGATGGGTTTAAATTTCAAAACTTCCCCATTATCGTCAAGCTTAGGGCGTTTGTAGCGTACGTAATGCGTAAAACTGTGACTGCTCAAGTTCGATGACCTGAAATGGAGGCGAATAGCTCTAATAGTTGAAAACCAATAAACGAATAAACTTACCTGGAGTGGATTTATCTTCCTCACTTGAGCGATGAACACCGCCCAGTCTCGCGGGATTTCTATGTCTATCGAAGTCGTTTTTTTCGCCTTCTCGATTGCGGCATGAACGGAGTCAACCTCCATATGACTATGCCCTGACACCATAAACTTATGGCGTATAACCACCTCCAAACCTTCCTGATGTACAGACTCAGCAAAGTAACTTAACAATGCACACATAACAAAATTGTGGTTTTGTCCGCTGCACCGGTCCGAATAGAGGTTGACAAGTCGAACATCTGGAAACTCTCGAAGTAGAGCTTGCATAAAATGCAATATACACGAGCCTATCTCTTGGGCACCACGACGAGCGATTGTCTCGTTCCATATGAAGCATTTGACATGATTTTTACCATGCACAGTATAGAATACAGTCAAATTATACGTGTAAAGTTGGCGCTTATAAAACGCAACTCCGCAGCGCAAATATGGCGTGGCTAAACACTTTTGAAGATCAAAACTGACCGTACAGATAGATCTGTCCTTTTTAGCATTGTCAACGTCTTCCTTCCTCATTTTATAGACGAAATCGGATGCCTCTTGGTGTCTCTTTTGAGCCTGCAGGATCTCATCCCTGGTGTTATCATCTAGCGCTGCCTTCACAGCGATTTTAAACTTATCGCAATCATTGCAACAATCCTTTTGAGGTTTTACATTTCTTATAAAAGAAATGTATAGAATTCGCTCAAACTTTCAAGATTTTTTCCGAGGCCCGGAGGGCCGAGTCTTATATACCATTCGACTCAGCTCGACGATTTGGGACAATGTCTGTGTGTGTGTGTGTGTGTGTGTCTGTGTGTGTGTGTGTATGTAACGGACAAATTCTCATTCGTGTTTCTCAGCAATGGCTGAACCGATCTTATCCAAACCAATTTTAAATGAAAGAACTAAAAAACAGTATGAACGCTATTAATTTGTTTTTGATTCTGATGTTTAGTTTCCAAGATATGAATGTTTGAATGCGTAAAAATGGCGTTTTTTGCAGTTTTTTTGAATTATCTGCCGAAATTGACAATATTGATTAACAATTTATATGTTTTTAGATAGCTTTAACGAATACCTTTCGAACAAGCTATAGATTGTTGAAATCGGACTATTATCAAAAGAGATATTTAACATTAAATGCGGACGAAAGATTTTTATCATTTCCCATTGCCAGAAATATGACCAAAAACATGTAATCTATTATTAACGCCAAAACGGCTTATTTTAGGTCAATAGTATCTTCGGCGAATATAATGGAGGCGATATGCCCTTTCTTTTGGTATTGTACTTTTGCTGATTAATCACCCTATGAGTGAGATATTTTCACAAATTTTCTTGGAAGTGATTATATCGAAATGATGTCTTCAGAAACTTTGTAGCTCTTACTTTTGCGAATAACTTTACTGAAGACTTCAAATATCTATTTTGAATACTTTAAAAGTTATGGCTTGTTGTTTGTGGGTTACTCTTTGTCGCCTATTTATTTTCAATATAGTAATAATCCATTTAAATAAGCCAAACAATATTTCGATAAAACGAATTTTGTATTTCATTTTTCTATCTACAACCGCTAGAAATAATCACCGAACACTTCCAAGTTGTCTGGAAGGAACTTGATAACTTATCAGTGCAAAAATGTTCATTTGTACGAACCTTCTGACTGCAATTTTTCTAACTTATAACCATCGGATCGATCTGAAACATATCGGAAAATGAAAGCGAAGTAAATAACTCCAAGCAACGGCGTAGCCAAGAGAAGGTTTTGGGGTTTAACACCATACAACCCCCCCCCCCCACAACACAAAAGAAATTGGATTGAAGTTGAAAATTTATTGATGCTGACTGATTTAATTCAATATTACAATACTAATTATCTGATCCGTACATTGATAACCTGTTGTTGTAAACATCATGAGGACTTTTGATAAATTGTCGGAATGGGTATGTAACTGATCTATTGGTCTTGATTTCACAGTTGACTAATAGCATCAATATCAAATTCCTGCCTGAAAACATTCCAATAGAAAATTTCAGAGTTCTGTAATCAATCATAATCCTTAGATTTCTTTTCAAATTGAGCTCGCTTTTGTAGAGATGTAGGGTCTTTATTTAATAGAAAGCGAAGTTAAAATTGATTTAATGCCTATGAAACATAGAACTGCTCACCAAAAAAATGCATAACTTTCAACATTTGCTAAAAATGTTTTTGGCTTTCTCATTCACTCTAAAATTCGTCAATCTAATCCCGACCGGGAGGGCCGTGTGTCATATGCCAATCGACTCAGTTCGTCGAGATCGGAAAATGTCTCTGTGTGTATGTATGTGTGTATGTGGAAAAAAATGTGACCTCTGTTAATCAGAGATGGCAGGACCGATTTGCACAAAGTTAGTCTCAAATTAAAGGTACAATCTTCCCATCGGCTGCAATTGAATTTTTTATTGATTGGACTTCCGATTCTGGAGTTATGAGTTGAAGAGTGCAATCACACAGAAAATTGCCATATAAACTGAAATGAAAAATTTTCAAAATCAAATTTGTATTTTTGATGCCAAATGACTTTAAAATGCATGAAACATTGAGATTTGATGTAAACTCGAAAAAAATAATGTTTGACAAAAATTGACTTTTTTGGACTTTGGTACATTTTTGCCTTTCTCATATAGAAAGGTTATGCAATCACTCTAAAAATCGTCAATAATACTGGCCCGGAAGAAGTATGCAGTGAGGGGTTGCTACTTTAAAATTGTAACTAGTTTAAAATTTCTTAACAAGTTGAAAATTTTCGGCAGGACCTGGACCTCCGGATCTTTCTCTATGATCCGCCGCTGGTTTCAAGCGATGTTTCAGTATCACATAGTATCTCAAGATCGTGGCTGTCGATCCATTGTATGTATGTGCAAATCGTACTGAACATGTAATATTCATTTCCACCATTGCATTGAACATAACCAGCCATGGCATCGTAGTCTGGACAAATTAGACAAGCACAATTGCACCACTGGGTGGATTAAAACAGGTTTTTATTTTGGGAATGCGTCGAGTTGAGACGAAAACGTAATCTGATTAATATCGAGGATAACACTTTCCGAATGTAGAGAGAAATTTATGAAAAATGACGATTTCCATTCGATTCTAGCAGGTTCTGATCGATTTTGATTAGCTTTTGATTTTTGTTGTATGACCAATTATATGTATAGGTCAAATGTTTAAAAACAGTAATTTAAGGTCAAGATAGCATCATTTTGAAACCGCCAATTTCGGAGGTTTAGTATCTTCGATGAGTTTGAAAAACGTTAAACAGCGCATCATCTTATAAAATAATTTTGATGGTAGTAGAAGTATTTATGGTGAATTTTCTTAGGTTAATATTCATGACTACAATAAAGTCTCAACAAATTCGTTAAAGACACGAACTCTGTTACTATTTTCTGAAAAATAAATTCTGCATAATTTTGAAACTTCAAAAATTACGGTTTCGGAATTATGCCGTTTGGACAGTATGATCGATTTTCACCAAACCCCCACCAAACCGAATTTCTGGCTACGCCGCTGACTTCAAGTAAGTAAAAACAAATTCGTTCTACACTCGTTTACAAGAAACTTCTTCGAATGCTGAATATCTATTATAATGCATTGAAACCCCGATTTTATCAGCCAAATATGAACATAGGTTTGATGGGCTCTAGCAGACGAACAAGACTGAATTCGAGTAAATCCTTTCTTGAGCATGTTTACCTTATCATGAAGATGGAAATATGCAAAAATGAAAAGTTCATCATAATCAGAAATAGTTATCAGACTACATCAAGGGACGGGAAAAATATTTTAACAGTTTCAGTTCATTATAAAGAAAGAAAAGCCCGATTTAGTCAATGTCCCCATTTTGTCAGCCTAAAACACACCATGAGACTGATAAAAATGGGTCTTTATTGTATGTATTATTCACTGTGTATCACATTAATAGGTACATTTCATTTTTGGGGATTTTTTATTGCAAACTACAACAATTTTTAGGTAGTTTTCAAGGGGTTATTTTATAGATTTGTTCCAAAATTTGGCGAACCTATTCCAATTCGTATACCAATTAATTGGTATACTTAAGGGTTTATATGTTGCAGATAGAGAATATACTTAATTTTTCAGCTTTTTTCCTACACAATATTACGAAAGCTTATTAAACATTTTTTCTTAATAAGTTTGTGAAAATTATAAGCTTTTTGGAATTTTTTCATAGTGTTATTTTTTATTTTACCGTGATTTTTTATTAAATAGTAACCATCGCTTCACAACGTAGTCTATTTTTCATGGCTTGCGGTGAGCACGATCTCTCGAAATGCTGAACTGAAAATTATGGAATAGAAATTAATTTTTAGTATTCTTTACAGATTTAACTCGCCGCGCAGATAGCTCTGAACTAGACCCGCTGGTGCCCTAAGACGATTTCGCTAGATTTTCAGAGCACTGTGCACACAGTGCATTAACGCAAGTGACGGAAGGTTATCGAAAAGTTGCGTGAAAATGAAAATTTCAGTAATGATGATAATTTTCCCAAACGGTTCCTTTTCGTGAGGTTTTTATTTGTTCTTTGGCATTAGGATTAGCGATAATAATTCAAATCAAGGATACTACTGGGAAGTCACCTTTAGAAAAAGTCGATGTCGAAGTAAAATTTGAAACTATGCACGCATGCACTTCAGTGATATCATTTGATTCTACGATATTGCTTTCTTAAACTACAGCAAAAAATACAACGGACGAAACTGTATTTTTGTTTGTTTATTTAAAGTTTCGCCCTCCACGCTCCATGCAAACAAACAGGGCGATACTTTTTTTGCTAGCAGTTTAGAGGCGAAACTGTTATTTTCGTATTTTTTTTTAGGATTATCAAGCTGATACCAGCTGTAAATAGTAACAATTATCTCTATTAAAAAAACACGGACGAAATCGGTGGTGTAGAATGGTAGTTATTGTAAAAAAACGTAAGGGCGATACTTCAATGCTGATAGGTGGGACCGAAAAAGTAAACAATCGCCAAAGGGGCGATACTATCATTTTGTCAATTTCAATAGCAAAAACAAATTTTAATTTAATAATTTCAAATACTTTATGAAGTTTTGGGTTTCGTTTACTGAATCATGCAATCTAGGATGTAAAAAACACAATAGTTCTTAAATGGGAAATAAAACCAAGTGTGGAAATATTCACTGTTGATTTTCTTTGAATGGTGTCACTGCTAGTATCGCCCTTTTCAAGAAAAAGCGTTGATTTCTTAGTTCTCAGTCGCGTTGGAAATTTGAGTAATGTATAAACTTCAAATCGATTAAAAAAAATTTTTTTAGCTCAGTACAATATATAACCCCTTTAGGCAAATTCAGTTTTCCCACCACAATGCATTGATTGAGGAATTTAGATATTTTATTAACAGAGTATTAGCAATAATTCGTTTTTATGTCTATTTTACGGGTCATTTTTTCGCTTTCCCATTGATTTGGTTTGAGATTTCTAGCACTGATGTTGTCCTATACTGATTTGAGCGATTCTCTGAGTCCTGCAAATTTCCCATGTAGTATGTGTTATCAAAAACATCGCGAAGCATCAAGTTCTAAATGTTCTCAAACGATATAATATCCGAAGAGAGTGATAAGAGTTATAAGAAATGTCTCATCACACTGTTAGGTGGATTAAAAACGTTTTTTATAGGCTAAATTGAGTGTGTGAAATATTATGCGATATGTATTATAGTGAACGATTTCTTTACTGTCTGCTTTGCATTTGCTGATGTATAAATCGTACATTTTACGAATGTTTAAATCGGATGATAAATACATTCTAGAACTCGATTCTCGACAATAGTGTGATCGATATGACGGGAAAGAT
This sequence comes from Topomyia yanbarensis, assembly GCF_030247195.1. Lineage (NCBI taxonomy): Eukaryota > Metazoa > Arthropoda > Insecta > Diptera > Culicidae > Topomyia > Topomyia yanbarensis. The sequence continues at coordinate 456,892,658 of NC_080671.1, forward strand.
TTTATGTGCTCTTCGATATAGCTCTTTGTTTCGCTACTTATCGATATATGGCTTGAAAATTGTAGCCTATTGTCGTCAGAACAAATGCCTGAGCCCTTTAGAAGTTTCTCAGTCAAAACTCTTGCCTTTCTGTGTCCGATGTCGAAAGTTGAGAGAAACATTTCCTTACATACACGGACCCTTCCTCCTACACCCGGTAGAAAATAATGATAGGTGTACTTCCGATTCGAGTTCAGAACCTAAAAAACAACACAATGTGATAATAGCTCTACATGAACATTGTTTTATAAAGAGCTTACTCGGTGCTTTTGTGCATATTTTACATCGATGTGTGAACTGAGAAATTGATTCTGCCCAGACATTTTTAATTGAAGCAAGCTTCTTAACATTTTCTCTCGCATCTCGACGGAATACTTCGAATGGCAAGTCATTCTTGTACATTTGCACGAACCTTTCATTCGTCGGGCTGGTACTTTCTTACCAGCAGAACTGGTACCTATATTCTAGTCCTAGCTCTCTTCGCTCTTTATTTTTCAAAATCGAACGCTTTGCCTTACGGGTTGGCTCCTCCAAATCCATAAAACCTAAGCCTTGGTTATCTTAAAAAAATATATAAATTAACATCGTTACTACTTTCAAAGCTCACTATATGTACCGTCATCAGATGTGTCCGTGGAATCACCCTCGTCGATCAACGTATCGTTATGGTAGGGTTGAAAGTATTCGAAAAGAGAAAAATCATTTAATAACGTAGCATCTCCCGACTCATCCTCGCTGTCACTGTTATCTACAGCTTCGTTACTGCTGTCCCGTCTATTGTCGTCGAGTTTCGACGTATTAGTTATCGTGGCTAACCTTTGAACGAGGCCCTCGGTAACAGAATCAGACAGTGTTTTCACATCACGTTGAGTATAGCTAATCGAGACATCTTGGCTTGTCGTGTATACTGACCCTTTTTCATCGCTCCGTGCACATTTGGTCAATGTAGTTCGAGGCAATCTCGAAGAATGATTGTTCATGGGAATTTCCACAAGTTCGTTATTCTGACGTATAACAGTTGATGAATTACAGTTTGGGGATCCTGGTGTAAAATGATTTAACAGCCCATTGTTGCAGACCTCACCGGAAGGACGAACATACCGCACCTGATGTGAAACACGGTTGGATCTGATTGGAAAAGTTGCCTCGTGGGGGTGCTGGCTTGATATTTCGTACGATTCTACGGAAGAAGCACGAACATATCGATCATCCATTGTGCGTACCATCTGCGAATCGGAAAGCCGTTCGCTTGCCAGTGAACCAAATCGATGGCGACGTCCAGTTTGTATAACTCGATGTTTCAATGTCTGATGGAGGGCAATCTTTCCATGGCCACGATCACTCACTGATTTTTGAACGGGATTACGACGAGGAGTACGAAACAGGCGGTGTTCCATTGCTTGAGCAAATGGGCCAACAGCGTGAATGCGGTCGCTCATTAAGGTTCAAGTTACCTTTTTTGAGCATGTGTTAGATTTGAACGCTGGGTAGTATGGGTAGGAAAAATCGTGTTCAGCTTTGCTACCGGATTATCCATTTAAACCTTTTCAAAACTCCAAAAGAAGAATATCAGCCGATTTATTAGATCACAACGATTCAAATCATACAAAATAGCTGCTGGAAAAACTATCGGTTTCGTTAAATGGTGCTTTTGAAAAAGTGGCTGTGATTTTTTGTCACACTACCACACCGTACTGGGGTACGCATCACAACTGCGCAATGAAATAACCACAGCCACTTTTTCAAAAGCACCATTCAGCTAAGCCGATAGTTTTTCCAGCAGGTATTTTGCATAAATTGAATCGTGGTGATCGAAAAAATCGAGTGATATTCTTCTTTTAGAGTTTTGGAATGGTTTAAAAGGATAATCTGGTCGCAAAGCTGAACACAATTTTTCTAACGCACACTACCAAGCCTTGAGGTAACTTGAGCCTTAAGAAATCTGTGTTATTTGAAACCGTCCGGGATGAATGTGCGCTTCGAAAAGGGTGATTTAATAGCGATTCGTTATACAAGCTTACTGGCGGACTCATGTAATCACGGCGCGAACTAAGAACAGGTTGGTTTGACACAGACTGATCGTGGAAGCGCAAACTTGACGAAGTACCGTGCATGTTTCGTGAAGTATGAACGTATTGTTCCTCCATTGTTCGAACCAACAGCGTTTGATTGTACCGTCGTTCGTAGCGCGGAGTACAAAACAGCCGGTGATCCATGGTACGAATCAGCAAAGTTTCATCGCAGGATTGTTCCTCTTGTGATTCTGGCTGACGTGTGATTTGACGGTGATTCGGGGTTGATGAAACTACATTCGCAAACGAAAAATCCAAATTATCGCTCGTTCTGTCTGAAAAACATTGCTGAACGTAGTACGTAGTAGAATGTAGTACAGATTCCGACTTCCTCATAACGTGCGACCGACGGATTCGAAGTAACAGTCCCAGGTGCTTTCTCCTCACTGATCCAAGCTGCTGCATCTGAACCAAACTATTAATATTATGTTGCAATATTGCCTGTGTCGGACATACATACCGAGCAGTAAATTAAAACCGTTCGAGTTTTCCATTTCAATGGTAAAAAACTTCCAAAAACCGCAAAATTACCGTTTAATTCTCAAAGATAATTCAAACGTCACAACTCTGCCATTAGCACAGAAGCTGAAAAAAGTGAATAGGCCTTTTTTGATCAAAGGGCTCAAAATCTTTTTCGTTCGGAACAATTTGAAAGGAAGATAGTACCTTCCCAATTTGAGAACGAATTCAAACAAATTAAAATAATAACTCATGTATTGTTTTTACTGACGAAATAAGTTTTAATTTCATACGGGAACTAAAACTAGTAGTGAAAGTTGTTATGAGATACAATACGACCAATAAATAGAAACTAAAAAAAAGATAGGACATATAATAGTGATCATTTATTATGCTCTTCCAATCATATAATCCCTTATTTTTAGTATGGAAGTAAAAGGTGTGATCATTCGAAAAAATTGAAGTCACGTATTTTGCTTTTGTGCCTTTACGAAAACCAGTTTTTTGGAAAGATGTTTAAAATAAACATGAACTCATTTTTGGTATATAGATAGCTTTGCTAATGTTTGTTTGAATCATGCATCTTTTTGATTTGTTTACATTTAGTTTATGTGCCCTTTTGAAATGTTCTCGTCAAAATCTTTCTTCAATGTAGGACTCCTGGTAAGCTCACGGTGTTTATTTATCAATACCGGTGCCGGTCATTACTTAATGTAAACAGAGGAAGCACACAAAAGCAATGTTAGTCCGACACTGATTGTGATTACATTCTTTTTATATCACTGCGTATTCTGTATATCTGTATATATTACTCTCAACAACTGCAAGGGGTAGAGAATGGTCGTTAGTAAAGATTGGGATTCGAATAAACTGTACTGGCATTTGCGTACGATTCAAGATGATCGAAGACTCTGGATACATGAAAAAGGAGATAGATCCAATAACATGAAAAGAAGATTTCCGTCTTTGTCGCCTTTTACAACGTGGGAGCAGGAAACCAGTGGATCAATTCTTAGCTTTAGCCATTACATGCTACGCGGCTACTTTGGAGATCGATAATAGTGACATCAACATTCTAGCGAATTCCACATCCACGTACATAAGGATTAAACAATTTTTTTTAAAATATTTTTGTATTGTAATTAAAATGTATCTGTCGTGTACAAAATGATTTAATCAAACTTTTTCTTTAGGGAGAACTACAGCGCAACAATGGCTCGATTTGGTTGTTTTTTTTTCAGCAAGTAGAACTCCTGTGCTTACAAAACTTCGTGACTAGTCGTTTGCTCGTGAACTCAAGTAGTGTTCTCTTTTTGAATTTGCGATTATCTGACGCACAGGTTTGTCTACTAAGATAAAGATGAGAGAAACAGAAACACAAATTTTCTTACTTACTAAAGTTAGGCATTGTGCTCTTCATGTACGCAATGGTTAATCACTTTGTTGATGTTAGCAAGAATGTAGCGCAAAAAAAAATTAACTAATATTGTACTGCTAATAACACTATTCTTAAAAGTTATCCTGAATTCTGAGAAAATTTTGCGACGAACTTTATGATATGAATATCTGTTAGAATTGACGAATACTTGGCAAGGTTAAGATAAATATGTTGTTTATGTTCAGAAGAGCAATCTAATTGTTTCATTGTGAATGTGGCTGCTATGTCACTGTTAGGTGGATACAATCAATAATATCCTCGTAAATAATTCGTATGATGAACAAAAAAATAATTCTATTCGAAAACAAATATTTCTTTTGTGTTTCGATTTAACATAAAATTGGTCGGTTCCGTCGGTCGGTTCCGACAGCATGAAGTAACAAGTTACTTTACGCTTGTCCGGACATGCCGTAGACTCAGGTGATTCGCATTTCTAATGCCAAATGACCCTGACTCCTACGGTAGCAGACAAAAAGTTAAGTCGCCGGTGAGCTGTATGCTTGCATATATGATCCTGCCACGCTTTTCTAAACTTTCTCGCTTCAACTCTTTGCTCTCCCTTGAGTACTATGGCTCTAAATATTGAAAAATATACTTCACCTTCCAGTCCCTTGCTAATTAAATGCCGTAACAACTGTTGACAAATTGACTCAATAGGTCGTTAACAAAAATGGTTAACAAAAAAAAATATGGTAAAACTATTCATTACTCTTATTTTATATATTTTATCAGCCCCTTGGTTTATATTAGGCTGGCAAAATGGGAACATTGTCAAAATCGGGACATCCTTTACATTTTTTTAATAATCCTGCTGTTAAAATATTCTTTAGTTGCATTAGGGCATAGTCGCACAACCCTTTTTGATTATTTAGCGCAAATTTCTCCAAGGAACAACCTGTCAATGCAAAATTAAAAATAAACTCTTTTTCTAATATTGCACAATATTGTAGGATAAGCTATTTTACAGGTATAAATTGTGCCGGTTGAATTTAAATTGTAAATTAACAATTTAATATGGTGTTGCAGATAGCTTTTAAAATAATTTAAAGCAAAATTGTACAATTGTGAAAAGTTTTCATATACAATAATATGTGAAACATGTTTCTTTTAAATTGATACTAATTGAATAAATTTCAATCTGACGACACATTTCTGCCAAGATATTGTTTCGTTATGTGTGCTGATAAATGTGAAGCCGCATTCTGGCTATGCGGATGTATAGACTTATCCAGCTGCGTTAGTATTGTGTCGTTTTGACGTTTAAATTGGGAGGAAAACAAATCATTTGCACTGCGAATTGGGAGGAAACCAAACCGCTTGTGGGCTTAAGGGGAGGGCGGTAGTATAAAAATGCGAGATCTCGGTGTGCGTATTTTAAACGTCAGATATCTCAATACATCCTGCACACTCATGAGCGAGCAGATTTGTTTTTGCTCAACTTTCTATCATTACGGATACAGCTCAGTTAGTACAGTATGTCATCATCAATTCGTCATCAATTTCATTAGACATCGGTGATCGTCAGATCCATCACAGAAATCTTCTTGATATAATTTCATATATAGTACGAAATTTGAATAATTTATTTAATAAGTTATTTGATAGCAATTTGTTTGAGAGCATACTTTTCCATCTATTGACGTTGTACTGTATTGATAAAATTTGCAATTCGACGCGATCAGTGTGTGTTATATTACACTCAACATTTCGATCGTGAACCTACAAAGCGGTCTAACTCGCAATACAAATCAAACTACACGCTCATTCAGAACTACTCAAAATTTGAGTTCCGAGTACTCAAATTCAAAAATCTAGGCAAACTGTCAAAAAATGAGTTTTGAGTTGAGTGAAATTATCTCATCTCTTGAGTAACCGTTAAGTTTTAAAGTTTTGGGTGAAAAAATTACTTTGAACAATTGACTAAAGTTGGGTGTCGACCAGAACTTAAAAAAAGACCTTGCTGTGAAGAGGAGGTGCGGGAACATTCAGGAAAATCAATCGTAAGTTTCGCCAAGTTTTATTTTTGCTTTAACCTAATTCCTTTTGATTTTTTTCAGATCCAGCCGTTACTAAGAGATTATGATCTGCATTCTATCTAGGAAGGGGGAACATTCAGGAAAAAAAAAGCTCCCGGAATATATGGACTGAGATCCAAACATCGTGTTAACGCCGGAAGGTATAGGTAAATAACATTTTAAATTACGTTGAATTTTCATATAGCTATATTCTAAATATGGAGTGGTTATTTCTCATATTTTGTTTTTGAGTAAAAAGTACTCAAATGTTGACATGTTCAATTCGAACTCAAAACTGAGTAAGCGAGAAAAACTCTCCTTTTGGCTATGTGCACTTTTTATGAAATTGAGTGGCTGGCCACTCACTTTTGAGTTATGTTGGATGAGCGTGTAAGATAAGAATACTTCTCGACAAACATAAGCGGACCCTACACGATCAGAAATATTGACAATAAATCATATATTGATCAATATATTGATGGTGTAAGGTCATTTTGAAAATATTGATTCTGTAGAATTTAAATGGGATTGATGGATTGAAGCAGTCTTGTCAATATAATTATTGACAATATTTCTGTCTCGTGTAGGGTCCGCTATATGATTACGGCCTAAAAACCAACTGTCAAAATCCACTTTGATTGGAAATTCCAGACAAACCGTTACTAGTCGAACACAGTTCACAACAGTTTATGAAAGAGAAAACTTTTCTCTTTCATTTACTACCAACATCTGTGATTGGCGTGTAACGGTTTGTTTACGGCTTTCAGGCCGTAATCATATGTTCGTCGATACTTGTTCGCATCTTATTCCGGACGAAACGTAACATGCAGAATGTAGGTCTTTTTACACTGTTTGTAAACATCTGTGCTTAGCTTGGCCAGGGATGAAATCGGTTAAATTTAATTCTTAGGCTATATTTCTCGTTAGTGGAGAACAATTTTGGTAACAATTATTCTTTCTCCATTAGGGAGAAAATTGTTTAAACTTATCTTTGCACGTGAAGAGCACAAAACCTATAACTAAATTAGTTATGGAATATGCGTTTCGATTTCGTCTCGTCAGAATCCGGCACTAACTTAGTTAAATTGTTCTTCGTCAGATATTTACCCATTTCAAATGAATTTTGTCTCTGGCCGATTTTTGATGCGGCTTAGGCCCTTTTGCCGAGATACAATAGAATTCGCTCTCGTCCAATCGCTGTTCTGTCACGACCGGTTATGCGGCAGCTAGCTTCAGTGCAATCGCCAACGAATCGAGCTGGTAAGCACATTATTGCAATCATATAGTGTATTTTCATGCTTTATAGTTACGATTTCAGCTAGAGTACCGTAAAAATGGGAACATCGATGTCCAAAAAAGAGCAGCGAGCCGCGGATATTCGAAATTCTTTGTCATTTTACAACCGAAAACATGATCCATGGGGGTCTGATCATCGAGCAGCGGCTGTGTTCAGTGGTGTTCAGCGGAACAATCGTCGTCGATCGGGTTCCGCCGGTCGCGGTTGCTTGGGCTGGTTAGTTGTGTTACTGGCAGTCGGAGCATCTGTCTGGTATACAAGGAGGTGGATGAAGCAAAGAACACAAGAGTTTTCTGCTTATTTCCCGATGTCCACAGTAATTTGGCGAGATGATTCCCCGCTCGCGCAGTACGTGAGCTTCACGCTCAATTATTGTGTTTCGTTGTGGCAGAGCTTGGTGCAACTTTGGAAAGAAAAGCTTTCAGATATGACAAATAAACTGACAAGGTGGTTTTAATGGTACCGACACAATTTGGTTGTGATTATGTCCGCGGACTGGGTCGTCTATTTATGTTAAGTAAATACATCGTATTTCTATTTTGTTTCGTTAAAATTTAACTGGTATTCATTTTATTTATATACAGTTCGTATATGAACTTTAAACAATCTGAAATATTGGCAAACCAGGGGTTCTATTCTCATAAATTTTCTTCTTGTCAATGGGTGGCTGAGAATAGGGACCCGTGTATTGATCAATATATTGATGGTGTAATGGCATCTTATATTACAACTATAGCGGCGAACACTAGTAGCGGGAAGCTTAAAGCTAGTTGGTACCGCCACACGGTACTATCTTTGATTTTGGACCTGAGTGTAGTCCGGTCTAAGACGTTAGTACCTGTCATCGCAGAAATGGCTACATCCTGAAGCCAAATGAAAACAGTGTAATGAGGCGCTATGTTCCTCTTGCATACATCTCAATAATTTGAATCAACTTTTCGACTTTTATGTGCAATATTATGGACCATGTTGCACACAAACCGTATGAGGGCAAGTAAGCAAGTTTGATCCCGTACGAAAAACAGGTATAATCGAGTTTTAAATGTGATCTTTTTGATATTCTTTATCGTCCTATCTATAAGGTGTTGCACACTCATTTGAAAATGCCATGTCAAAGAGTTATATTGCAGGTTAGCAGAAGTCGAATAATTTTGAAACAAACCGTGGAACGAAATTTTATAATTGGATACAAATCTGCATTAAATAAAAATTGTTTTCGCTTGTTAGTTTACTTATGGCTATCAAAATGAGTGAAGCTGTTTAATTTACCCACAATTTTTTAGTTAGTTTAACAAGAGGAAAAGAAAAGAATATATAACCACAATTTGTACCCTTTTCTAGTTATATCTTCTCACAAAGAACACAATAACCAAATGGAAGTTTTCTTATATTTTACTGCTTTCGAAAGAATCCAAACTAAGGTTAAATAAAAGATTGTAAATAAATCCAGGCCATACAACCTAAGTAACACTATGACGGCGAATAGTTTTCTACAAATATTTTCATTTTGATCGTTATTTAAATGATATAGTAGCTTGAGTTGTGAAAGTTGAGACTGGACAGACTAGACAAAATGACGCAAAAAGTTGAATACGGAAAAATCGCCTAAATCGTGTCGGAACTTAAGGGGGGTTGTGTAAGCTATTATCGACAAAAGGAAGATTCACTGTCTGCATCCAGTGTCAGGTTCAATTTGTTAAGTTATAATTGTCAATTCATTATCAGACAGATCGCAGACTATAGGAAGTAATTAACTGTAATTTATTATTTTGTAACCGGGATTTGACGCTTTCACAATTTTTGCATGACATCAGCAAAATTTCGTTGAACTTAACGTTTTGACAATCCATAATGTTGAAAGCTCAGCAATTTGGATTTAACCCGTTTGACAGATTTACTTCGCTGAAAATCAGCTTTTGAAATTGTCAAATTCTCAGTTCAATTACTGAACTTTTGGTATTTCAAGCTTGATTAGGTAATCGTGCTGATAATTTGAATTTGCAAAGTAGGTCTCTCAAATTTTATATGCATGGTTAGTGGAGTAGTTGGGTAGGATGGTATAATAAGCCCCACCAGGCTAAAATGTCAGATTTCTATTTCAAAGACCACATAATTATTTGAAGCAAATAAATAATTGTATTTGGCATTTTTCATGTGTTGCAGAACAGCAACTGATACAAACATTTCAAAAGATGTAAATGTCCACTCTATTTCTATAAGCATTTGATTTAATTTCAAACAGTCAGATTTGGCTATATTGTCTGACTAATAAGTGTAATGTTAGAAAAGATCTCTCGGTCCTTGGAATGGCTAGCGCCTAACAATGCAACTCTGTAACGTTCTCGATAGTATGCACCACTATTAGCAAAATAACGTTTAGCCAATTATGGACTTTAAATAATAAATTGTTTAAGCGGTTACACCACTCTAGAATCTTAAACCAATCGATTTTCTATTTATTAGTCTTTAATGGTAGTTTAGGTAGTTAAAAATGATATCCCAAAACATGGAAGACGAAAACAACTCATAAATATACAAATTTTCAATTCTGCCGCAACGCCTCTTATGTATATCCCATGTGTACTGAAAAGCGCGTTTTTCTCGAAACCACTTTTTTGAGCTGAACGGAAATGTAACTCGAACGAATGATTTTTAATCGCTTTGAAATTTTCACAGCATATTCAAAATTGATTTTTCCAGCGACGTACGCAGAATTTAATGTTTTTTATTGCTTGCCTTTTTATTAATTAATGATTTTGTTTAGATTTTTATGACATTTTCGACGTTTTTTCACTCAAAAGTGCGCCATTTCGCGTAAAATCAAAATATCAAAAAAATCCTACGTACGTCGCTATTGACATAAGGAATCAGAAAAAACTTTAGTTTTTGGCGCTAGGTCAAAAATCACGGGAGATAGATTTCCGGCCGTGGACCCCCTCCAAAAAAAACGCACATGAGGTGAAAATGCTGCACAGCCGCCATCTTGTGAAGAAATATCTCGAAGAAATTATTTTGTTTGATTCAATACTTATGTTATAAATCCCATTCAACAAGATGTTGATTCATCTTTTTATTGAGCCATAAAAATTCTTGAAGTAAGCTTATTTTTTCGTGCTCTACAGTGGTGTAACCTGTAACCGTTGGTTCCATCGTTTGGATTTTTGTTGTAAATATTATTTGTTTGTCTTTAGAACCTTCACGTTTTTTGTACCAAATATACAACAACAGTAAGCAGGGTAGCGAAAGGGTGCGTACCGCTGTAAGCTGTCAGTCCGTCTCAGTGGGTAGCAGGGTTACCAAAAATACAGAATAATCTGTATTTAAACAGATTTTTCAGCCAGTTTCAGACCAAGCGTCTGTATGTGCAGATATACAGATTTTTGCGTATATGTACAGATATACAGATTTTTGAGAAGTGGTGTTACAAAACCTATTTTTGAAATATTTTTTTAGTTTCAGTAATACTTCCTCTTTGTCTATCTCAGCTTAGCCCTCTATGCTTGGCTGTGCATGCCGATGAAATCGACTTAAAAATGACTTTTACTGTGAGCCGTGTTTACAAACATTGCTTCACAGTTTAATGTCAGTATTGGTAAACACGGCTCACAGTAAAAGTCATTATTTATGTCGACTTCATCGGCGTGCACAGCCAAATATTTACTAGGAATTTTCTCTTTGACATCAAGGCGATATTGTAAACCATTTGAAAGTTACATGAAAGAATCCAAAATATATTTCAACCATAAGGTCTGTTGATTAAACTATAGGGGAGACTGAGGAGACTTGATCCCCGGGGAGACTTGATCCCATCATTGTAACTCAAAGGCGGATCAGAATACATTAATCGAATATACTATAAAGTTGCGTAGTTTTATCTAAACATAAATTTCATTAACACAGAAAAAAGAAATTGGACTTTTGTGTAACCGAATTTTTACCGATTTAAAAAAAAGTCTCAGAGGAACTGAAGAAGATTTATTTTTCAAATTTTCAAACTTTTATAAAATTGATAAAATCACCCACTACATACTCTACTTTTGCATACAGAATTACAGGAGAATGTCAATTATATGAATACGTTATGATTGAGCTGATTCTTTTGTTCAACTATATTTTTACTAAAGTTTGCTGAAATAGATGCTATGGGTTCACTTGATCCCTTCAAATTCGTGGAGATTTGATCCCCTTCGCCCTACTTCATACACACCACTGAAAATAACCAAATTCACACCAGAACAATTGAAGTCATTGTTGTCATAAAAAATGTCAAAAATGAACGCTTCATCGTAAAGAAACATAACTGTAATTGTTTACTACAGTATACGTAGCAACCATTCATCCCACATTTGACGTTTCTCAACCATAATAAAGACAGCTTTCAAATAATTGCACGGAGATTTAGGGAATTCGTAAAAAAAATCAGGAGAGAGATGCGTAATATGTAGTAACAAAAATAACAATATCTAATCATAACAATTTAATCAATACTACAATCCATTTATAAAATTGAATGGGGTAATGTACCCGTTTTTGCCCTATTAAGAAGGGTACCACATTATTACTACAATAATTTTATTATTTCAGATTCTTTGATTTGTTATTAAGGTCCATTTTTTTATTTCGATTATAGAGGTTTTAACGTTAAGGTCATTCGCCTCTTATTAAGAGCCAATATAATAACAAAATTGTCTTGAGAATGGTGAAAATCTTCTGTTTGAGCGCAGCAAAGTCTCTAATCGAGTACCCCCATTATCGCAATACCATTTGAGTCAATGCGTTGAGCAAAGATGGCAGACGCTGCTCTAACCAAAGGCTTCAGATGGGTAGGATGATAGTAGAAACAGGGCAAAAATAGGCTTATTACCCTACATGCTCTTTTAAACACGTTTTCATAAAGGAATCGAGCGTCCCCAAATTAGGGATCGAGTCTCCACTAATCTAAGAATTTTTCATTTTTTTGTTGTTTTCCAGAAATGCTCATAGCTCATGTCCAGTATAATATTTCCATGTATTTTTTTTATGATTATTAGTCATCCCTAGAAACAATATAATACTACAAAAAATACATAGTTTTTTATCATTCCACGGAGTTGGACTGAAAAATAAAAAAGGGGATCAAGTCTCCTCAGTCTCCCCTATAGCTGAATCATATGTTGGTTGTTTTCATGTAACTTTAAAATGTTTCACAATATCGCCTTGATGTCATAGAGAAAGTTGCAGGAAAGTTTACGGGCCTTTTGAAAAGCCTATTATTGTTGATGGAGAAACGCGACTAACTTATGAAAAGGTCGTAATAAAACAAAATAATTGTGTTGTTAAAACAAAAGTTAAAATATCTCGAGAACTACTACATTTTAGAAATTTTTTGTTAAGAGCATTTCGATTTAAAATGGCGTTTAAAATCATATTCAAAAAGAAAAGTGTATTTTTGACTGCAAATAGTAAGAATTATAAAAAATGTCAAAAGTTGTTGTTAGGAAAACTTTTTTATTGAAAGCTTCTCCAGGATCCAAATACACAAAAAAAGTTGCTTTTACGTCTTTAAAACCATAAACATTAAATTTTTGACATTTTTGATGGGGAAACGCGAATAACTTTTAAAAAGAGCATAATTACACGAGCTAATTGTTTTTGAAGGAGCAAAATTTCAAATATCTCGAAAACTATCGCATTTTGGAAGATTTTTGTTAAATGCATTTTGATTTTAAATGGTGCTTAGAATTATATTCTGTAATAGAATTACAATTTTGTATGTCTACTAGTATGAAATTTAAAAACATGTACGAAGTTATTGTTAGGAAAACTTTTTTACCGATTTTTTCTCCATCATGCAATCACATTCAAAATGTTTCTTTTCTCTTTAGGTTTTTGGTAACAAAATATAAAAAAATTAAAAAAAATGGGTTTTTTCGCAATTTAATTTTTTATCATAAATTTTTGTTTTTTTGAAAAATGACACATTTTTTTCAGTGTATATTTCTTCAGACAGAAGTATTCATTCCCTGTAACTCGTTCTCAGATAGTTTTGCTGTATAACATACAGTAATCGAACAAAAAAAATTGAAATTCATACACGTAGAAACGTTTACGCCCTTTTGAAAAGTTGCTCTTGAGTCAAAATAATCTTATTACCTGTGGAAAATATTTAGTCTTGCATGACGGTGAAACGTGTAAAGTTTCATTGGAATCTAAGATGGTCGGTCACGATTTTAAAGATTTTCGGACGGATCTTCGTGGAATTCTTGCGAGTGGTCGCTCATTCTGAAAGGTAAAGGTTTGTAATGCACTCAGGTTAGCACCCAGCAAACGCCTGGCTGAAGTCTACGTCCAGAAACGTTAATTGTAATGCTCTGTGAATTCTCAATTTTTTGTCCGAAAATTGGACAGCTACATTGGTCGACTTAGGCTGTGAACCATTTGGTGAAATTTTTAACTTTTAGTTAAAATCTGACACTTCAAAAGTTATTTGCAAAATAACCCTACTCTGGAGCATGGTTAAAATTGATAGAACGATAGTTAAATTTGACAGCTCGATGGTTAATTTTTTTCCTATGATGCAGAATGAAAAGGTGGAAAAATTTTCTGTACCTAATTGAGGTTGTCAATATTTTTCAATACAAAATTAAGGGATAAAGATGGAAGGGATAAAGATGGAAACGATAACGTGTTGTGTAAAGATTTGTTTGGGTTATTTCATGATGTGGATGTTTACTTTTCAAGGTTCTGACTGTCATACTTAATGTAATAAGAAAAAAAACTAATTTTAAAATATCGACAAATATTCACACCTCTACCAACTTGTGGTCATCGCAGCTGTCAATTCTAAATAACTATCCATACGTCAACTTTTGAAATGGTTCGCTCTCTCAAGGACTCAACTGATTCGATACAGATATCGACACAGATTTTTCAAAGAGTAAATACAGATGAAAAGATTTTTTAGGACAAAAGTACAGATTTAATTTTGGCAACCATTGCAGTGCATAATGTTGGTCTCTTTTAATATCAGGCGTCCGTGTGCTGAAGTTTGAATTTCAACTGGTGAAGTTTAGTGTATAGCACCCCCCCCCCCTTCAGGGGCGAGAAGTCTGTTATAACTGCATCGATTCGTTGAGGTATTTGAAGTTTCACCCTGAATCGATAAGATTATTTAGAAACTGTTCGTTGCCATTTTCTTCACCAGGACCTCTTAGCGCGATTTCAAATCATCCAGCACACGGTTCGGCTCGCGAATCCGGGAGGATTCCGCGCCTAACACGTTAAGGATCACCGTACGTCATCTGGCGCTGCGCGCCAGCAATTCACACCCTCAGGCAAAGGCCCTAATTGCAAAGGAGGGTCCCCTCTCGGTGTTGGCCATTGCTGTTAGCCGCGGTCACGCCGATGCTCGCCAAGGAGGGAAGACGCCTGCTTGCATCTAAGCCAGCAACGCCCGCTGGTCCGTCCAACTGCAATCCAGATCACCATCGTACCGGGGCCTTCATCCGGCCAGTTTCGCCGACGTCCGCGAGGGGATCTCGCCCGTCGGCATCGTTAGCGTCGCGATGCCCACCAGCCGAAGCAGCAACAGTACGGTACGTTGGTGAGAATAATAGTGTACACTCCACAGTAAAAATTGTAAATTACACCCCACACCCACACACTACAAATACACCTGAATAAAAAGTACAAGAAAAGTGAAAGTTCGAGGTTTTTGTTCTTCGACCCAGCGATACCAGCAAATGAGTCGGTTCTGCCGTAGAGCCTTGTATAATCGATGCAGTAACAAACCCCGATCAGAACGCAGCAGTGTAAATGGCAGCATCATGTTGTCATACTTCTCTTGCGCACATTTCGTTATTTTCAATCCCCTCTTCGGCTTTCTTCTTTCTAAGAAAATTATTTTTTAGGGGATAGATCCAAATAGATGATAAATAGATATAGATCGTAAAATGCAATATTTTATGCATGTTTTTACACTCGTGGTTAACAAATTGAATCAGAATGTTAACAGCTTAGAAATTAGCACCATAAATACTCTAAGCTGAGATTAAATAATTGATTTTAAATATGTGCATTTTTTTTTCAATTCGTTTATTTGATAAGGCAGGTTTGCGTTAGCTTAAAGGTGCCAATTTTGTTTTGTTTTACATTTTAAATTACTTAAAACTAGGGGATTACATATTGATTTTTGAAATTAAACTAAGGCGCATACATATAAACATATAAACAAGGGGGTAATATAATTTTCGTAATATTAGGGGGTCATTTAGTTTTTATGGCAATATGGTTTGACATTTTTAGCAATGAGATTATTGGAGCAAATAATGTTGAACTAAGGGGGAACATTTTTACGACAATCTTAAAAGTAGAAATAATTAGAGGGCGTGATTAAATTTTGTAAAGATTCGGAGACATTAATTAGAGTTATTTTATGTGGTAGTAGAGTTGGGCATTTTCAACGAGATCATATAATATAATAGTTAAAACTAGAAAAGGCAAGAAGAGCTAAATGCTTCATGAAGATATTTGGGGGGGGAGGGGTGTTACTTCTGTGCATAAGAGTCAGGGGAAGTAGGGTGGACAAACATGGCAGGGGGAGAACATTATTTCAGTTTCAGACTTCGGGAGATCAACGGATGGATTACATAATCAGGGTGGCCTTCATCAGGAAGAATCATGTACTGGGACGCCGGGTGGTCGTTCTCAAGATGGCAGGGGTTTCTCCAGACGATTTCGTAGTGCGGCTCAGATGTTGATCGGCTACATTTCGAGTTGTGCGTGTGATGTTCGTGCTTTAGGTCCCGTCTTTGTTGGCTCATTCGACAGGGATGTTTTGTGTCGCCTTGGAGTCGCATCAAACCATCGTGGGTGTATGGTACAGGTGGAAGAGAGCGTTTCTGAGAATGATAAGGAAAAAGGGGCAGTTAAAGTTGGATATTGATGGTTTTTATGAAGGTGTATATTAGGGACATATAGAGGACATCGCGGCTTGCCAACACATCTCGAACCGGGACGTTGGGTGGTCTTCCTCGGGCCCGGAGGGTGTCCATAAGCCGAGACCTGGCGGAACTGTACTCGGTGCACGCCCAGACTATGTGCTCTATATCGTGATAACCGTCGCCACAAGCGCAGATACCACTCTCCACGAGCCCAATACGTCGGAGATGTGCATCCAGCGTGTAATGGTTCGCCATGAGTCGGGACATCACACGAATGAAGTCACGACCCACATCCATTCCCTTGAACCAAAGTTTCGTCGATACCTTAGGGACTATCGAATGTAGCCACCTTCCTAGCTCCCCATTGCTCCACGAGGTTTGCCAACTTTCGAGGGTTCTCTGATGAGTAATACTGAAAAATTCGTGGAAGCAAATTGGTCTTTCAAAAACGTCACCTTCAATGGCACCCACCTTAGCTAAGGAGTCCGCCTTCTCATTGCCCGGAATGGAGCAATGAGAAGGGACCCACACCAAGGTAATCTGGAAAGATTTGTCAGATAAAGCACTCAGTAGCTCCCGTATTTTCCCCAAAAAATACGAGGAATGCTTTCCATGTGTCATCGAGCGAATAGCGTCAATAGAACTCAGACTATCCGAGACGATGAAGTAATGGTCTGCGGGTAATGTGTCAATGACTCCAAGGGTATACTGAATAGCAGCTAGTTCTGCGGCATAAACTGAAGCAGGGTCACTGAGTTTGTAGGAGGCGGTGAACTTTTGATTGAAAATACCGAAGCCAGTGGACCCTTCGAGGTTTGATCCGTCAGTATAAAACATCTTAGAACAGTCGACTTCTCAGAATTTATTATAAAAAATATTTGGAACCACTTGTGGGCGTATGTGGTCCGGAATTCCAATAATCTCATCTTTCATGGATGTGTCGAAGAAAACAGTAGATTCAGAAGTATTTATGAAATGCACACGGTTGGGATTGTAAGAAGAAGGATTAATATTTTGCGCCATGTAGTCAAAGTACAGGGACATAAAACGGGTTTGAGAATTGAGCTCAACAAGCCTTTCGAAATTTTCAATCACGACCGGGTTCAAGATATCACATCGAATGAGCAATCGATATGAGAGTTCCCAAAATCGATTTTTCAACGGGAGAACGCCCGACAGCACTTCGAGACTCATCGTATGGGTCGACTGCATGCACCCTAAGGCGATACGCAAACAGCAATATTGGATTCGCTCTAGTTTGATGAAATGTATGTTCGCGGCGGATCGAAAGCAGAAGCATCTGTATTCCAGTACCGACAGTATCGTTGTTTGATACAACCTAATTAGGTCTCCTGGGTGGGCACCCCACCACGTTCCGGTTATTGTACGAAGAAAGTTGATCCTTTGTTGGCATTTCTGTTTCAGATACCGAATATGGCATCCCCAAGTACCTTTCGAGTCGAACCAGACCCCTAGATATTTTACTGTGAAGACCTGAGCTATAGTTTGACCCATTAATAGAAGCTGTAGTTGTGCTGGTTCACGCTTCCTAGAAAATACAACTAGCTCAGTTTTCTCCGTGGAGAATTCGATACCCAGCTTAATAGCCCATGCAGACAAATTGTCCAAGGTATTCTGTAATGGTCCTTGTAGATCGACAGCTTTGGGTCCCGTAACAGACACCACGCCATCGTCTGCAAGTTGTCTTAACGTGCAGGAATTGTCAAGACATTCATCAATGTCGTTGACGTAGAAATTGTATAACAGGGGGCTTAGACATGAGCCCTGGGGAAGGCCCATGTAGCTAAATCGTGATGTCGATAAGTCACCATGCGAAAAATGCATGTGCTTTTCCGACAACAAGTTTAGTAAAAAGTTGTTTAAAGTCGCTGAAAGACCATGCTGGTGCAGCTTCTCTGAAAGAATGTTGATAGAAACTGAATCAAAAGCCCCCTTTATATCTAGGAACACTGATGCCATCTGCTCTTTACTAGCATAGGCCATTTGAATTTCGGTTGAGAGCAACGCAAGACAATCATTCGTCCCTTTGCCTTTGCGAAAGCCAAATTGTGTATCTGACAGTAAGCCATTTGCTTCGACCCAATTGTCGAGGCGGGATAGGATCATTTTCTCGAACAACTTCCGGATACAAGATAGCATTGCGATCGGTCGATACGAATTGTGGTCGGAGGCTGGTTTTCCTGGTTTTTGGATGGCGATGACCTTCACTTGCCTCCAATCGTGTGGGACAACGTTAGCCTCAAGAAACTTATTAAATAAGTTCAACAAGCGTCTCTTGGCAGAGTCTGGCAGATTCTTCAACAAGTTGAATTTGATTCTGTCTGGCCCTGGAGCTTTATTGTTACACGACAAGAGAGCAAGTGAGAACTCCACCATCGAAAAAGGTGTTTCGTTCGCGTTTTCGTGACGGGACGCGGCGCGGTAGATCTTCTGTGCCGGGGCGGAATCCGGACAAACCTTCTTGGCGAAATCGAATATCCAACGGTTTGAATATTCCACGCTCTCATTAGTACTGTTTCGGTTTCGCAAACGCCGGGCCGTGCCCCAAAGAGTGCTCATCGATGTTTCTCTCGTTAGTCCGTCAACGAACCGGCGCCAGTAGCTACGTTTCTTGGCTTTCATCAAACTCTTCATGCGCGTTTCTAACGTCGCATATTTTCGATAGCTAGCGGGTAACCCGTCGTCCCGGAAGGTCTTATACGCGGCGGCCTTCTCCGCGTACACGTCTGAGTACTCTTTGTCCCACCACGGATTAGGAGAGCGTTTTTGTATGTTCGCGCCGGGTACTGGCTTAGTCTGAGCTTGATTCGCGCTGTCGAGAATCAAGCCAACTAAAAAGCTGTACTCTTCCTCCGGAGGATGTTCTTGGGTAGATTCGATGTTGTCGGATATCGCGGCAGCATAGCTCTTCCAATCGATATTTCGTGTGAGGTCATATGAAATATTGATTGATTTCAATGGCCTTGAACCGTTATTGATTGAGACTACAATCGGCAGATGGTCGCTGCCGTGGGGATCAGGAATTACCTTCCACGTGCAATTTAACCGCAGCGATGTTGAGCAAAGGGACAAGTCTAAGGCGCTCGGGCGCGCTGGAGGAGCAGGAATCCGTGTCATTTCACCCGTGTTTAAAATTGTCAAATTGAAGTTATCGCAAAGATTCTGAATTAAGGAAGACCGGTTATCATCATTGAGGCAACCCCATGCTGTACCGTGAGAGTTAAAGTCTCCTAAAACAAGTCGCGGTGCAGGCAGGGATTCTATGATGTCATGTAGCCGGCGATGCCCAATCGCGGTGTTGGGGGGAATATATATATGGAAGCTATGCAAAGATCTTTGCCTTTGGTTGTTACTTGACAAGCGACAACTTCAATACCTGTTATCGAGGGAAGGTTAATTCTGTAGAAGGAATAGCGCTTTTTGATCCCCAAAAGCACTCCTCCATAGGGGGTGTCTCGATCCAGGCGAATAATATTAAAGTCGTGGAAGTTGAGATCTATGTCGGAAGTTAACCAAGTTTCACATAATGCAAATGCATCGCAACTCAAATTATTTATTAAAATTTTGAAGGAATCGATTTTCGGGATGATACTTCTGCAATTCCACTGTAGAACAGTGATCAAATCCGTGACCTCGTTCGATGAGTTAGCCATCGAAGGATACAATCGCTGAAAGGAGGGGCCATTTAGCAGTCAACTGCTTCAAAAATGTTCTTACTGTAGGGAGAAAAGCTAACATAAGGCTTTTAATAGGATCAGTTATATTGAAAGTTTTTATTATCCAGTCCACAATGTCCGAGAGTTTGATAATTCCAGTGCCGCGATTATTCTCGAACTGAAACAGAGGAACACTTGGGATTTTTGATGTTCCGGGAAGTGCTGGGAACTCCTTCTCTGAGTTTAATCCTCCGAGACCAGGAGCTAATTGCTTCGGTTTGGTTGCAACACTTCCAATAGATGTGACTTTCTGAGTCCCGTCAAGGGATACCTTCTGGCCTTTACAACGAACTTTAGGAGAGGAAATGTTCCTCCTCTTCCTATAACTTCTAGGCGCCCTAGTAGATGTTCCCTCTTGTGGGTCATCAGCCTCGCCCTCGTTAGGAGGCAAGTGAGCATAGATGTTTGTTGAGGTTGGTGGTGTAGCTTTCTTTAGCATTTCTGCAAAAGAACGTTCGGATCGTCCAGCAAGGGAACGTTTTAGTTTATCCCCGCGTAGTTTGTACGCGGGACATGCCGAGATATCATGCAGATTCTCTGCACAGTAAGGACACTTCTCAGCATTCTTACTGCACGAATCATCTAGATGATTCTCCCCGCATTTTCCACAGCGGATCTTATTGCTACAATGGGTGGCTGTGTGACCCAATTGTTTACACTTTGTGCAATTCATGACCCGCGGCACAAACAGACGCACAGGCAGACGAACCTTGTGCAAGAGGACGTAATTTGGCAAAGCGGTACCAGCGAAGGTCAACCGATAAGAGTTTGATTGGGGGTACGTTTTTGAACCATCCCCCGCAACTACTACTGAGTGCAAACGCTTGCACTCGAGTATTTTTACTGGCTGAAGTAAGCGGTCTCTGAAACGGCCAACCCCGTACTGCAGCAGATCCTCGCATGTCAAACTGTCATCGGTGACAACGCCTTCAGACTGTACTTTCACAGCTGGAATATACACGTGATAGTCCTTCGTAAAGTGCTCGCAGCAAGCAATATCGTTTGCCTGCTTTGAGTTAGTCAGCACGACCCTCAGCCTGTCTGAGCGGACCTTTTTTATTTCGATCACAGCCGAGAACCGTTCCGTTAGGTCTTTTGAAATCTGTAATAGATTCAGCGATTTTGTTTTGGGCCGAAAGAAGACCACAAAGGGACCGGTCGAGAGCTCTGGATATTGTTTGGGTCGGGGGAGAGCCTTAGGAGTCGACTCGATCTCCATTTGGCCATCCGGGGAGGAAGCCATCGACACCGTCAACGCACGGGGTCAGCACCCGCGCAGACGGGAAAAAGCCGTAAATGTATCAAAAAGGTAGATTTCACTTATCTGTATACTCGTTTCCCACGACGCACCAGTCCAGCTTAAATAGCTGGTTATTGTTCAATCCTCGCTTTACGAACAAAAGGTTGAGGAATGTGGCCTAACGGTTAACACACGCACAAAAGAATAAAAGTCCAAACCTCGAAGAGGCAGAGAATGGCAAAATAACCTTGAACGCGGATTACTGCACTGTTCTTTTTAGAACAGACCGAAAACAAAACACTTCTATCTCGATCGAGCGATGCGTAGAGACTGAAAATAAATATGCGCATTATTCCAATAAGAATAAAAAAACGAAAATATGAAATATAACACTTGTAAATCTAAAATAATCATTCTGTCGAAGTTTAATTTTTTGTTTGACCTTTGTTTACTTTTTATTTATGCTTCGCAGACCTTTATTTATAATTGATATTTATTCCAAACTTGTGAAAGTTCGCTTGAAACGAATATAACTGTTGTCCCTCACGTCGATAGGTATCATGTTCAATTAGAATGACATTCACAGTTCATTTTGAGTTCAAATTGAAACATTTTAACCAAAGTGTTAATCAAAGTTTGAAATCTCGACAAACATATGATTACAGCTTAAAAGTCAACAGTCAAAATTCTCTTTGAAAGGAAATTCCGGACAAACCGTTACTCGCCAATCATAGATGTTGGTAGAAAACAAAAGAGAGAAGTTTTCACTCTTCTCATTAACTTCATTAACTGCTATGAACTGTGTTAGCCAGTAACGGTTTGTCCGGAATTTCCTTTCAAAGAGAATTTTGACAGTTGGCTTTTCAGCCGTAATCATATGTTTGTCGAGAAATAACTATCATGGCACCAAATACAACCAATGGTTCAACCATCTCAAACTTGACGAGCGTGTATTCAAACTGAATGAAAACATGCATATGTACACCAATTTATTTGTTTTGGGCATTGAAGATTATGTCACTACAAAATGCTGTACATCATTGGCCAACTATCAACGATCCAACAAGTTAAAGTTCTGAGTTCAGAAACATATCGGCTACAAGTTGACAAAATTGTTTTCACACGCTATGGAATGAGACATTTGACGAAGAAAAGCTATTTCACTGCAAGAAAATATCGGAATGAAAAACAATTCACGATGTTATCCAATTTACTCATTTTCTTTGAATTTGTTGTTTTTTAACATTGACGTGTAACGTAGATCAGAACGCAGCCATATAAATGACAGCATCGTTTGATTAAAGCTTACCAAATATTTTAGGCCGGTTTAAAAACTGTTGGTGCGGCTTTGTGCTTACCACTATAGGAGAATTACGGGTAAAACCGACACCTCACGTCTTTTCCTAGAAATTATCCATTTCCCATAAAACATAACATGCTGTTCAAAATAAACAACCAATAACTAGTTGCCAGGAAAAAACAACACACATCAAAAAAAAAGCAAAGCATTGTCGATTACCAGAGATCCTCTAGTTCAGCATGAGTTAGTACCTCTTGAGCCATAGGAAACTCGTGAGTCCCTGGTTTCTATTAGTGTCCGGTTGACTCATATTGCCACATCCACAGATAGCGTGCCAGACAGGTGAATTTCGACAGCTTCTTATTCCTTGGTATCCAAATCGGGTAAAATTGCCACAGGGACGAGGTTTTCAATTAACGGGTGCCCGATAGGGTGTAAATCATTGGCCATTTTTAGCACCAATAGATCTTAAGGAATGTTGCGAAAAGTAAACAGGAGTACAGCTTGACCACAATAGGCTTGTAATCGTCACTCATTTGCAATTCTACATCTAAAAAAAATCGTACATGTGAGTACTTCTATTTTTTGTAAAATGTTTAAAAAAAATGAACCGTTCCGCAAGACCCAATGGTTGTGATAGTGTTCCTATAGTTGTAAGTCTATGTTCCCATTGTTGTACTATCTGTTTTCGCTCATCCACATAAGTTATTTCGTACCATTTCAACAAATATAATGACTCGAATATCAAACAGTATCAAATTCTAATAGTA
Organism: Topomyia yanbarensis; assembly: GCF_030247195.1. Lineage (NCBI taxonomy): Eukaryota > Metazoa > Arthropoda > Insecta > Diptera > Culicidae > Topomyia > Topomyia yanbarensis. The sequence continues at coordinate 456,915,946 of NC_080671.1, forward strand.
TAAGAAAATTCACTATTTTTTCAGTCTTTTGGTTTAACAGTTATGAGCTCGACCTGGTATCCGGGTACCTTTTCATATTTCAAACCAAGAAATTCCAGTCTTCCTGTCCATGCTGGGGATTGGAATTAAGTTACATTTTAAAACATCACCAAGCTTAGCTTCTGGGGGAATAAAATTGATGATGTGGGAAACGGGAGCCTGAGGAAAGGCCTCAAGATTTTTTTACCACATAACAAGACGATGAGGGTACCCGGGCACACCCAAAACTGAAATGCTCATAACTGCGGCATTTTCTAAGCGATTTGGACACTTTTAGCATAGCACTTTTAGATGTTTTGGATTTAGGAACCCATTTACTTTTAATGTGATTGGTCTAACGTAGGAGTCGGTTTTGATATGCTGTGAGAATATGTAGGACTGATTTGATTTCTTTATTTCGCACATTATAATTGGGTTCTTATTAACATCACAAGCATCTTTGGCGAGGCCCAAAGTCACCTTTTTATCTCTTCACATTTTTAGGGGGAAAATTCGTTTAAAAATAAAATAAAAATTCAAAAATATCCATTTTAATCACCGGTTAATTGAGGTCAGTCTACCTTCTCATCTCGTCCAGAGAAGAAGCTAAAAATCGTTTCGTGATAGATATGCGGCAAAAAGTAGCCCCACTACATACGAATTGTGTTGCTATTGATTTTGGACGAAGTTAGTACAATTGCCGCGACAATTAGTACCCTGGAAACCAGTGTTAATAATGCTCGTTTGACACCAGCGATGTCTCCCCCCAGTTTGATGGACGAATTGACCGTCGTTGCAAATAAAACTGCTATCACAGCTTCGCAGCATAATCAAATGGCAAAAGATGGATGGCTCTGAACTGGGTTCCAAAAGAGTGTGACGTTCTGACTGGTCAGAATATGACTTACGTAAACAGCGTCGTATTCAACAACAAGTAGAGAAAGATAAAGCTACAAAGAGTTAAAATCGAAAAGAAAACAAGGTACAAGATACAGCAATATCAACATCAACTACTACAACAACAAAGACAGCAAGAGCAATAAAAACAGGAACCGCAATAAGTACAACAATAACAATAATCACAACTAGAACCAAAATAATAACAACAACAATAACCAACCAAACTACAGCTACAAGTCCAATAACACCACCAACAACTTCAATGAAATAGGTACAATAGACACAGCAACGACCACAACGGAAACAGAAATAACAACAATAAAAGCAGTAACAAAAACCTCAACAACAACTACAACATAAACAACAACAACAACATCGGAAAGAGAAACAACAGCAATAACAGCAGTTACAACAACAACAGAAATAATAACTATAACAGAAACAACAATGCACTCAACAACAATCACCATAACGATCAGCATCATTGTTCATCGTGCTCCTGTGAACTTTCGTGTTTTCGTTAATTTTAACGCACTCCTCAGAGGCAGACCAGGACAAACATGACGCAGCTAGTAACAGTACAATAGTTTTAGATAATATTGTTACGCATAACGAATCACAACCAACAACTTTCTTCGAAAGCCTCAGTGGTTTACTGTTAAAATTTTGATAGAATAAGGAGCGCCGTAAAGATGAACGAAATTCATAAGAATATACTAGGCTCCTCATTTTCGATCATTCTAGGTTCCGAAACAAGTTGAAATAATGACATAAAAAGTGAAGAAGTTTTTGGAAGGGACTATAGTGTGTTTAGAGATGACCGTGATTTACGACTAACCCAAAGAATGTCAGGCGGAGGAGTTCTCATCGCAGTTTCATCTATGACACATTCTTTCGTGACGTTTTCAACAATTTGACGAATCTTCATACGACAAATATGTTGTAACTTTATCAAATGAACGCCTACATCAAAACTTATCACAGATTCGGTAGGTAGACAAAATTTCACGAAAGATTAAACCAACATAAACTAAACAGTCGTTCGATTGAAACACAAAGTGTGTTTTAGTTGTTAGGGATTTGCGTCAAGCCGGCTCTAACCTATTCAGACATAAAGTTAGTGTCGGTTTCTGATGAGGCGAAGCCGAGACGCAAACATGTATCATTACAATATATGTTTGAGAAAATTGCATTGCTAAGACTCAATCAAATAAACCATATAAGAAATCAATACAATTGTTATTTGGATCTGCTATTAACAAACATTAATGAAGATTTCTGTGTTGATGAATCTGTTGATGTTTTTGTGCACAAGAATCATAATTCCATTGACTTTAATTCGAGGACGTCTCCGATTATAGAAAAGCTAATTATGAAAATATTAGATATAAATTAAACAGCGCCAATTGGCAGTCCCTTTTAAAGAAGTTAAGTTGAATTCTTTCAACTTTCCATCAAAAACGTCAAAAGATATTTGTAATTTCTTCGCCACATTTTTTCAAGAAACTTATCCTAACTATTCAGATAATGATTGTGACTTTGAATATTTTTCTTATTTTCCTGATTATTCAAGAGATGTCGGTGTCAGTCACATTAGGGGAGACTGAGGAGACTTGATCCCCTTTTTTATTTTTCAGTCCAGCTCCGTGGAATGATAAAAAACTATGTATTTTTTTGTAGTTTTATATTGTTTCTAGGGATGACTAATAATCATTAAAAAATTACATGGAAATATTATACTGGACATGAGCTATGAGCATTTCTGGAAAACAACAAAAAAATGGAAAATTCTTAGATTAGTGGAGACTCGATCCCTAATTTGGGGACACTTGATTTCTTTATGAAAACGTGTTTAAAAGAGCATGTAGGGTAATGAGCCTATTTTTGCCCTGTTTCTACTATCATCCTACCCATCTGAAGCCTTTGATTAGAGCAGCGTCTGTCATCTTTGCTCAACGCATTGACTCAAATGGTATTGCGATAATGGGGGTACTCGATTAGAGACTTTGCTGCGCTCAAACAGAAGATTTTCACCATTCTCAAGACAATTTTGTTATTATATTGGCTCTTAATAAGAGGCGAATGACATTAACGTTAAAACCTCTATAATCGAAATAAAAAAAATGGACCTTAATAACAAATCAAAGAAGCTGAAATAATAAAATTATTGTAGTAATAATGTAGGTACCCTTCTTAATAGGGCAAAAACGGGTACATTACCCCATTCAATTTTATAAATGGATTGTAGTATTGATTAAATTGATATGATTAGATATTGTTATTTTTGTTACTACATATTACGTATCTCTCACCTGATTTTTTATGAATTCCCCAAATCTCCGTGCAATTATTTGAAAGCTGTCTTTATTATGGTTGAGGAACGTCAAATGTGGGATGAATGGTTGCTACGTATACTGTAGTAAACAATTACAGTTATGTTTCTTTACCATGAAGCGTTCATTTTTGACATTTTTTTATGACAACAATGACTTCAATTGTTCTGGTGTGAATTTGGTTATTTTCAGTGGTGTGTATGAAGTATGGCGAAGGGGATCAAATCTCCACGAATTTGAAGGGATCAAGTGAACCCATAGCATCTATTTCAGCAAACTTTATTAAAAATATAGTTGAACAAAAGAATCAGCTCAATCATAACGTATTCATATAATTGACATTCTCCTGTAATTCTGTATGCAAAAGTACAGTATGTAGTGGGTGATTTTATCAATTTTATAAAAGTTTGAAAATTTGAAAAATAAATCTTCTTCAGTTCTTCTGAGACTTTTTTTTAAATCGGTAAAAATTTGGTTACACAAAAGCCCAATTTCTTTTTTCTGTGTTAATGAAATTTATGTTTAGATAAAACTACGCAACTTTATAGTATATTCGATTAATGTATTCTGATCCGCCTTTGAGTTACAATGATGGGATCAAGTCTCCCCGGGGATCAAGTCTCCTCAGTCTCCCCTAATGTTCAAGATATCTTGTCTGGTCTCAAAGATCTAGATGCCACTAAAGACTCAGCATCTAATGGAATTCCACCTGCTTTCAGAAAGAATTTAGCAACTGAACTCACATCACCTTTATTCTGGCTGTTCAATAAGTCACTTGCTTCTGGTAATTTCCCAAAAGACTGGAAAAAATCTTCTTTAATACTTATTTATAAATCGGGTAAAAAATCCGATATTTGTAATTATCGGGGGATTGCCATTCTGTCTTGCTTTCCTAAACTTTTAGAATCCATCATAAATAAAAACATTTTCGACCAAATCAAACATAAAATAACAAATGCACAACATGGGTTCTTTAAAGGGCGTTCAACAAGTACAAACCTTCTAGAATTTGTTGATTGCTCGTTAAATGCCATGGATAAAGGAAATCGCATAGAAACTCTTTACACTGACTTCAGCAAAGCTTTCGATAAACTTGACATGTTAATTTTCAAACTCGAGACGAGACTCCTCAATTGAGTTAAGTCGTATTTAACAGATCACCAGCAAAAAGTTAAATTCTATGAGATGAAATTCGATATAATTAAAGCTACATCAGAGGTTCCTCAAGGTTTACACTTAGACCTCTTCTTTTCATTTTATGTCAACGACATCTCTCTTATTTTAAAAATTATTAAAATTCTCATATAAGCTGATGATGTGAAGCTATTTTCAGAAATTAGAAATAATAATGACTATAATGGTTTTCACAATGAAACACAAATCTTTTATACATGGTCTTGTAAATGTTTACTGGAATTAAATGTTAAAAACCTATTTTAATCCACCTAGCGGTGCAATTGTGCCTTTCTCATTTCTCCAAACTATGATTTAATAGATGGTTCGTACAATATAACATTATGGAAATGTCTTTCATTCTTATTACACTTGGTAAGTATATATAAGAGCACCTTTTTGCATTCATCGCGGTATCGGTTTGAATCGGAGTTTTCTATGTGATCGTACTCCACAACCCGTAACTCCGGAGCCGGAAGTGATGGAATTTAATATCAGTTTCCGGGGACGCAACACCTTTCATTTGAGACTAAGTTGATCAAATCGGTCTAGCCATTTTCGAGAAACCAATATAACCGTTATTCTGAATTTGGATGCTTCCGGATCCGTCGATGGTGGCCAGTGTAGCCAAAGAGAGGGAGACGATGCCGCAACCAAAAGCTGACAGGATGCACACAATTATCGATTTCGGAGTGGCAGTACAAAATCTGTGTTCTACTGCTCAAGCGTGCCAGATGAACGAATGCTTATATAATGTGGCGCTGCTGCAGGAGTTGGTCGAATGTCTGCCACCCACAATCAAGCTCAACTGGGCTCTTCATCGGCAAGGCAAGAACACAGTGTCCTTGGCTGATTTCAGTGATTGGTTGGGAAACCTAGTGGACGCTTTGAGCAAGGTGTCAAGACCACAACAAGGAGTTAAATGCCATCGAAATCAGCGAGATCGTAGGGATGAAGCCTACATTCACGTACATTCCGATACCATGCCAGACAAACAACACCCAAAGATGTGCTCTGCCTGTGAGAAGAACTGCCAGTCTCTGGATAAATGTGATACATTTCGCAAAATGTCTTCGCAATCCCGTTGGTCATTTATTAAAGACAAAAATATATGTCGTAAGTGCTTGAAGAAACACTTCAAATCTTGCGACACGAAGGTGTCCTGCGGTAGAAACGGTTGTCCGTACCTGCATCATCAGCTTCTTCACGACGACAGTAAGCACAAGCTTCCTGTTCAAGCGGTGAAGACCAATCCTACTTGCAATGCACACCAATGTTGTCTGGGCACAGTGCTGTTTAAGTATGTCAACATCACCATACATGGACGAGAAGGCAAGTCGATAAATACTTACGCATTCCTCGATAGCGGTTCAACATGTTCGCTGATGAAACATAGTCTCTGGGAGCAACTCGGACTAGAAGGTGAGAAGTACCCATTCTGCATAAACTGGACAGGAGGTCAAGGTCGATACGAGTCGGAATCCATCAAATGTACGGTAGACGTCTCTGGAATTCACAGTGATAAACGCAATCATCTAAACAAAGTGCATACTGTGGAGAGTCTGCAGCTACCAGCACAGACGCTGAATATCGACGATCTCTCCAAGCACTACAAGCATTTGTCTGGACTGCCAGTTGACTCGTATGAAGAAGTTCGTCCAAGAATACTACTGGGAATGGACAACATTCATCTGGATCATCCGACAGAGGCTCGCGAAGGTGGAGAAAATCAACCTGTGGCTACACTTACTCGGCTAGGCTGGATAGTTTACGGTCCGTGCTCGGTAGTCGAATCTTCACTTAGAGACGATGACCGCAAAGAATTTAACTACCATATCTGTCAGTGCGAAACAATCCACCTAGAGATGAAGCAGTATTTTTCGCTGGACAGTCTTGGTATCCAGAAACCAAATAAGCCTTTGATGTCCAAAGCTGACGAACGTGCGATGGACCTACTTAAGACTAAGACGGTCCGAGATGGGAAGCGATACACGACCGGACTACTGTGGAAATACGACGATGTTCAGTTGCCAGAAACAAAGGACATGGCCCTGTGGAATCCAGGTTTATGCCTTCTGAGAAACACCCAACACGGAGCCGGGCTGCGTAGAACTTACCTCGTTGACTGTCTGACGGCGAAAGAGGACTTCTCTTCACTTGATAGTCGCTGCTGTCCGTTCTGGTGTTGCCATCGACTTTGTTGCGTGTTCGTTGCGCACGATGAATATATGTATATACCTTGGGCCTGCGGTGACAGCTAAGCGAGGGGAACAATGTGGGATACAATCTAAAGGTGGTACCCCACATCTCACTCCTCCTTCAAAAAGAACACGTCAGTGGAGAAAAATGAAGGAGTGGGAGGCGGGCAGAGATCGCTTGCGCGCCAACCATTCAGGATTTTCGTTCTCGTGGCAAGGGAAAGGTTTCTTTTACCTTTAAGTTTCTTTTTTATTAGGACTGATTTGAATTATACATCATCAATGGGTTAAACGGGTTCTAAAGATCTTGTTGTAGTCTGTAATTAGAAAACTGGTTTACTAATCATTCTTTGCAGCTGTATTAATTGCTTACCTGCGCATATTTTCGAGCATTCGTCTCTTCTTGTACCACGCGCACGTACTTGTCCAAGTACGCAGGTGCCTTCCTCGGTCTCGTCGGATGTACACGCAATTCCGCTTGTATCTTGTGGTTTTCGTGGGTGGGGCTTCGCCAGTCTTTTACTCTTTTTGTTTACGTGACATGTCGCTTCCGTAACTTGCCATCGTCATTTGTAAGTAAAAGGCTCCCTTTCGACTGCTCGAGCACAGTGTATCTTGTTGAACCGAATCTGCTGTCTCCTTTCGAACGAGACTGTTGTTCTACGATTACGCAGTCCCCGGGAAGGATCCGACACTCTCGAGCACAACGACGTTTATCTTCGTGTTTCTTGGCTTTCAGCTTGGCTTCTCGATCTCTTTTGTCTAGTAGTTCGTTATCGTGTTCGACCTTGGTACGATTTAAGAGGGGAAGACGTTTTATTCTCCTTCCCGAAAAAACTTCTTCGGGGGGCGCTTTAGTTATTGTGTGAGCGGCTGCATTGTGCGCGCGGATGGCGGCATTAAGTTCTTCCATATGGTTGGTTCCAGAAGACACTGCAGCAGCCATAGCTTTGTTTATCAGTTTCATGGAGTTCTCCACGAGCCCGTTTTGCTGGGGGAACAGAGGAGTCGAGTATAAAATCCTGATACCTCGCTCGGCGCAGTAGATTTTGAATTCCTCTCCACAAAACGGGGGCCCGTTGTCAGTTTTGATTGTCTTGGGAAACCCTTCCTTATCAAAAATTTCATCCAGAATTTTCCGGGTGTGTTCGAAGCTCGTGGACTTCACTGGATGAGCCATAATGTACCTTGATCGGTATTCCACAAGAACCAGAATACTGATTCCACCAAATTTCGCATAAGGCCCATTAAAATCAAGGGCGATCAATTCCCAGACCGTTTTAGGAGCGAAAATACGCTCCATTGGCGTGCATTTTTCCGGTTTGCCGTTGGTAGCACATGTCCCACATGATTCAACCCAGCTTTCAGCGTCTTTAGGCATGCCGGGCTACCAGACACGCTCTCGCAGGATGCTTTTCAACTTTGCTGTTGATGGGTGTCCCTCATGTGCAACTTCCAGTGTTTTTCTGCGTAGCGCTTCTGGGATAACCGCGCAACCTTGTTTCACTAAGATTCCATCTTTGAAGTGGAGGTCGTGTGAAATAATTTGGTATCTGTGCAGCTGTTTTGGCCAATAACCGGTATCCAAAGCATGCGGGATTTGTGATAAGATTTCATCAGCTTCTGTTGCTTTCCGTATTTCGTCCTCTGTTACAAATCCTACGGCGTTTGCTTCAATTTTAGCGATTTCTCAAGGGCTTGCTTCTTCATCGAATGGATCGTCTTTTCCATTGTACAGTCGCGAAGATGGGTCTGCGATGTTGAATTTTCCTTCAACGTATTCTACTACGTAACTGTATGGACTGAGTCTTAGAGCCCATCCGTCCGCTCGAGTGAGCGCCCTTTTGGAGATCTCACGGGATCTGTTTAACAGGAATTCCACACCTTTTGCGTCGGTTCTAAGAGTAAAATGTCTCCCAAGTAGGTAGTAAGAAAAATACTCTACGACCCAAACAGCGCTAAGTGCTTCTCGTTGGTTTTGGGCGTATTTTCTTTCGGTGGGAGTCAATGCCTTTGAGGCGAAGCTGATGATGCGCGGTGTAGAATTTTCGTTCTCTTGGACGAGAACCGCTCCGAGGGCAGTAGGTGATGCGTCCGTGTACAAAATTGTCTTGTCTGCTTCAGCGAAATATCCCAGGGCGGATGTAGACTTCGCTATTTGTCGTTTAGTGGCTTCAAATGCTGCTGCCTGATGTGCTCCCCAATTCCACGTCTTGGTAGTGGCTACTTCCCACAGCGGGCCAGTCAAGTCTGAAAAGTTCCCGATGTATGGGCTAACAAATGATGCCAAACCTAAGAAACTTCGTAGTTCTGAAGCGGTAGCAGGTTCACGAAAGTTTAGAATATTTTTTACTTTTGAATCATCAATGTGGAAACCTTGTTCGTTCAGTTCGTGCCCTAGAAATTTAATACGGGTCTTGTCGAATTCGCATTTAGCCGTATTCAGGGTAAGATTATTAACTCTCAAGATTTGCAGCACTCTAGCAACCGTTTTGTGAAGATCTTCGAGAGTTTTCCCAAAAACTAGGATGTCGTCAATGTAAATTATGACGTTTTCGACGTTTTCCAGTATTCTAGACATCTCACGCTGAAACACTTCCGGTGCACAGTTCACCCCGAACATTAGTCTTGTGAATCTGTACATCCCGTTTTCGGCCAGGAACGTAGTTAGGTCTCGTGATTCTTTAGACAGCTCCAGGTGATAAAAGGCGCTAGTAAGGTCTAGTTTCGAAAAAAAATTTGCTCCGTGAAGTTTTGTTTTCATCTCCTGAATCAGCGGTAAGCGAAAATATTCGCGTTTAATTGCTTTATTGGGCGCCCTCATGTTGACGACGAGCCTGAAATCATCTTTACCCTTTGATACTGCTGACATGCCGCTAATCCATTCTGGCGCTAAGGTAACTTTTTCTATAATCCCCCGCTTTTCCATTTCTTGGAGTCTAGCTCTAGCTCCTTCTCTAAAAGCGGCTGGTACGTTATAGTAGGCATTCTTTTCAGGGGGAACGGATCGGTCGATGCTAAATTTTACCCGTACGCCTGGCATCTTTGGGAATACTTCCAACTTGTCCGTCTCGAAAGTGTTAACTGAGGACACTTTTAGAAGTTTCATTTCGCTAGCAGTGACTCTGCCCAATAACGATCGACGACCACAAGGTACTACTAAGAACTCAGCTGAAATCGCAGGGTTGTTTGTACCGGCCACTGCAACTTCCGCTTTGAAAGCGCATTCGATCTTCATGGGCTGTTCTGAAGCATAGGCCCGCAAGTTCAGGGTTTTCGGGTCCTCAATTTTATTGATAATTAACTGACCATTTCTTCTGTCATTTTGTAGTTGCTTCCAGTCTTTCCCGCCAATTATGTTTACGTCTGGTCCTGAGTCGATAAGACACTCAAGTGGGCTTGACGAATTTAAGGTGCAGCTGATGAGTACGTCTCTGAGGGAGAGTGCGTAAGCATTCTGGTAGAAAGTACGATAGTGAGACAAATAATTTGTATTACTTCAGAGTCATTAAGCAATGTAAAAGGGGGTGAGGGGGGATCTCTGAGCAACAAATGTTCATGAACGTGTCTTCGTATTTTGTTTGATTCGCGTAATATGTTATGATAAAAAACACTTTAATCTATTTTAAAATTCACTCACCGTTCTTTTTTATTAAAATAGTTTCACAAAAAGCTTTCTTCTTTTGTTTAGTTTTATTTCTCTTATTTTGTTTTTTTGTTTTGTTTATTAAAAATAGAAGTGAAATCATACCTGCTCATCTTCCTCTGATGTTTTCCGTGGACTTCGTTGGTCTACTCGGTTCACTTGCTTCTTGCGACAAGCCGCGGCGAAATGGCCCTTCCGGCCACATTTGCGGCAGTCTTTGTCAATTGCTGGACAAGGTGCTCCGTGATGCGCCTGTCGATCACAGCGTGAACATCGACTCCGTTTACCCAATGTACGTGCTCCAAGATCCAGTCGTTTTCTTGGTGGGCCTCTGTCCATCCTGTCGGCTCGGGAATTATATCTGTTTCCATCTGGCTCATTGTGGTAACGTTTAGGAGTTTTGGGGGTTGTAAAGTTGGTGACTGCCTGGACCTCTGCACTCGAAGAGCATGCCTTTACCTCGGTATCTAGGGCTTCACTTCTTGTAGCTGACTGCACGATTAATGAGGTATCATGACCATATGTTCGGGCTGCCTTTGCCAGCTCTCGGTTAGCCATTCCTTTTAGGAGTTGAGATCTAACAAACCGGTCTTGGTCTGCTTCACTATACCCGCATAAGCGCACTTTTGCCATGAGGCGAGCGTTAAATGCCATCGTCGATTCGTTCTGTCCTTGCTTCATGGCCGCGAACACTTCATGTTCTGCAGCTGTGTCCGTCATGCCGCGGAAGTAGTTGCTTATGTTTGTTACCATTTTGTTGTAGCAGTCTGCGTCATCCAGGCTTGGTCGAAGATCGGCAGTTCGAACAATGCTTTGCAACTCGTCTCCGATAGTGAGGTACAGTAATTGTGCACGTCGTGCAGGCTCAATTATGTTATTTATAGACACGGCTAAATTGAACTTTTCTATAAACTGGGTGAAGGCTTCCCACATGCCATTTGCAGGCACGTCTTTTGGGAAGGATGGCATATAATCAAGTCGTATATACGACGTGGGAGTTGTTGACTGATTGTTTGGGGCAGACCATGATTTTTCAGCCGATGTGGTCCTTTCCGCGATCTGCTTGTCCAGCATTACCTGGGTTAGCTCTAGAAGTGCCTTTTCCAGTATTGCCAACCGACCAGCTGTATTCGAAGCATCATCTGTTGTTTGCTGTATTGGAGTTACGACTGATGCGTAATACATTTCTGAGTTATTTTGAACATCATTATCTCCGCGAGTAGTTGGACCGCAAGATTCGTTCCACCCGGTCCCGGTTCTGATTCATGTTCCATTTCAGAAGCACTATCCGATAACCCTAATTCTACGATCTCGTCTACACTCTCTTGTTCCTCGTCACTACTGGTGTGAACAATTCGCACATATTTCCCATCCGATTCCATTCCGCGTTTCTTTCTGTGAGACGGGGAAAGACAGAGAAATGGTGAGAGAATATACGATCTATAACATACAGATGAGGTTTCTATACACTTCCTATGATCGCATATCAGTCCCATAAAGATAGGAAATCCCATAGAAAACGGGACAACTATGCGATCATGGGTAGTATAGGTATGGCACAAAATTATTTTGCTAAAACGGACAATCACAGCTTTGTCCGAAAACATAATGAAAGAAGATGAACGAACGTTCCGCTCTACAATAAACTCTACGTCAATAACTAATTCTATTCATAAATGTTTTCCACTCAATAGCGGGTGTCCCACGCTGCCCCGGTATCTTTCACTATGTAAGGTTGCGAACTTGAGATGTCCGAAAATCGAAGACATTGCAAATGTCCACAATACCCGTAAGAAAAAACCGAGCTCCATAACCTTTTAGCGAGCGTCCCACACCGCTAAGGTTGTTTATTTATGGTCTTAATATCTGCGCGGGTGTCCCACACCGCGGTTTTCTTTTGCGAAAGTTTCAACTATTTTTCCAGCGGTCGCCCCGCACCGCTAGACAAAGACTATCTTCTTCATACAACGGGCGTCCCACGCCGTTTACCAAAATCTTGCTAGTCAATTGTCTCGGTCCTTGCGCGGGTGTCCCACACCGCTCATTCGGTTTAACTTGCATTTTTTTCTCGCGCGCATCCCACCAGGCACCGACGAAAAGCACATCTGCAGTTTACTTATCACCACTACTTCACCATTTCGGGATACGGACACAAAACCACTATCCGGCTATACCAAACTCTGCAAGCGCGCCCCCCTTACACCACACTCACTTTTCTACTCTCAAACAAAATGGCCGACGCAAAAGCATTTGCCTGCTTTGCGACTGCTCCTCTCGATAATCAGACTGACGCCGACTAGTTAACACTTGAAACTCCCACTTTGATGAACGTGTTGGGTGATTCTCATTGTTTATATTAAGCTCTCAAATTGTACAATGAAAATTGTACAATACTGGTAGGATCGCCATTGTGGAATCCAGGTTTATGCCTTCTGAGAAACACCCAACACGGAGCCGGGCTGCGTAGAACTTACCTCGTTGACTGTCTGACGGCGAAAGAGGACTTCTCTTCACTTGACAGTCGCTGCTGTCCGTTCTGGTGTTGCCATCGATTTTGTTGCGTGTTCGTTGCGCACGATGAATATATGCATATACCTTGGGCCTGCGGTGACAGCTAAGCGAGGGGAACAATGTGGGATACAATCTAAAGGTGGTACCCCACAGGCCCTTAACAGATTGCGATGCCTGGAGAAGCGAATGGTCCGTGAACCGGATTTAGCAGCTGCTTTACAAGCGAAAATAGAGGATTACGTGCAGAAAGGCTACATCAGGAAGTTGACGGAAGAAGAAGAACGAGTTCACCATGACCGCGTCTGGTATCTTCCGATTTTCGTAGTGGCGAACGCAAACAAACCAGGGAAAATACGCATTGTTTGGGACGCTGCTGCAACAGTACGAGGTGTTTCACTGAACACATTCCTTTTGAAAGGACCCGATCAGCTCACTTCACTATTTCACGTCCTATTCCGTTTTCGGGAATTTCGTACTGCGGTAACGGGTGACATCAGAGAAATGTTTCACCAGGTGGCAGTACACAAAGAGGATCAACACTGTCAACTGTCATGCAAGTGATGACGTTCGGTGCAAGCTGCTCTCCAAGCTGTGCACAGTTCGTCAAAAACACGAATGCAGAACGATTTGCCACGGAATTTCCGGAAGCAGTCAACGCTATCATCAATGACCACTACGTGGATGATATGCTCAGTAGTGTCGAAACAGAGCAAGAAGCTATCGACCTGGCAATTAACGTTCGAGATATCCATGCACAAGGTGGCTTCAAGATTAGAGGATGGCGATCAAACTCAAGCAAGGTGCTGGTAGCACTGCACGAGCAGCAGGGAGACGAGAAAAGTTTAAACGTGACATCGCAGTTCTCAACAGAGAAGGTACTGGGCATGTGGTGGAGCTCCTCTGCTGACACATTCACCTTCAAACTTCCCACTAAACCTGATAAAGATCTCCTCAGTGGCAAAAGAGTCCCAACTAAGAAAGAAGTTGTGCGAGTACTTATGAGCATCTTTGATCCGTTAGGACTCCTTGTCAACGTCTTAATGTACCTCAAAATTCTGATCCAAGAAATTTGGCGTTCGAACATCGACTGGGATGAAACAATCACAGCAGTTCAACTCGCAAAATGGCATACCTGGTTGAAAGTAATCGAGAAGGTAGAAACCGTCTCAGTTCCCAGATGCTATCGCTTAATTACTTCATGCTCACCACAAACCAATGTGCAACTGCACGTGTTCGTAGACGCAAGTATAAATGGAATAGCAGCGGTCGCTTACTTGCGGTTTGAAGAAGATGACAAAATTGAATGCTCTTTCGTAGCAGCCAAAACAAGAGTTGCGCCCAATAAGCTGACGTCGATTCCCCGGCTTGAATTACAAGCAGCTGTTATCGGAGTTCGTCTTGCTCAGACAATCGCAGAAAGTCACCGTATCAATATCAATAAACGATTTTTTTGGACGGATGCTCGCGACGTTCTTTGCTGGTTACACTCCGACCATAGGCAATTTAGCCCGTTCGTTGGATTTCGGGTCGGCGAAATTTTGGAAAGCACTGAACTATATGAATGGCGCTGGGTGCCCACCAAACTGAATCCAGCGGACGACGGAACGAAATGGCAGAAAACTCCCGATCTTTCTTCTGATAGCAGATGGCTTCGGGGACGTGGCTTTATCTGGGAACAGCAAACTGCGTGGCCTGAAATGCTGACGCACATTGGTACGACATCATTGGAATTGAAGCACTCGGTCGGACTACACTGCGTCACTGTTCCAGTGGTAAGCTGCGAGAATTTTTCGACATGGATTCGCCTTCTGCGTCATATAGCCCAGCTAAAGCGATACATTCAAAATCTCAAGGCTACAAAAAATGGAACCGCACTCACGTTTGGCGAACTCACTCAAGAAGAATTGTTAACGGCTGAAACATACCTATTTCGTTTGGCACAGGAAGCAGTCTATCTCGAGGAAATTGCGATTCTCATCAAAGCAGCTAACTCTGGCGATAATTAAAAATATCGAATACCCAAAACTAGTTCGATCTACAAGTTGTCACCATACCTCGACGATTCAGGCATACTACGGATGCGTGGAAGGACAGAAGCTTGCGAATATGCCGAACCGGATGCCTGCTGTCCGATTATTCTTCCCCGGAGCCATCACGTAACGCAACTAATAGTGCGATCGATGCACTGGCGCTATCACCACCTCAACCATGAGACAGTTGTGAACGAGCTTCGACAAAAGTACAGGATCCCGAAGCTGCGCCGCGTATGTTACAAAGTACGGAAGTCGTGTCAAACCTGCAAAAATCGTCTTGCTCGTCCTGTTGCTCCACTCATGGCTGATCTACCACCTGCAAGACTAGCCGCGTTCACCAGACCATTTTCATACACTGGCGTGGATTATTTTGGCCCGATGTCTGTGACTGTTAATCGACATGTAGAAAAGCGTTGGGGAGTAATGCTCACCTGTATGGTGACACGAGCTGTGC
This sequence comes from Topomyia yanbarensis, assembly GCF_030247195.1. Taxonomy (NCBI): domain Eukaryota; kingdom Metazoa; phylum Arthropoda; class Insecta; order Diptera; family Culicidae; genus Topomyia; species Topomyia yanbarensis. The sequence goes on from NC_080671.1 coordinate 456,931,212, forward strand.
ACATCGAGATTGCACATTCGCTCAACACCGATTCATGTATACTAGCACTTCGGAACTTTATGTCACTGCGTGGAACACCACTTGAGCTATTTAGTGACAAGGGTACAAACTTTGTTAGTGCAGACCGCGAGCTGAAGGCGGCGTACCAGAATATCGACCAAAACCAACTGATCAAGGAGTTCACTACACCCAATACCAAATGGTCATTCAACCCTCCAGGATCCCCGCACATGGGTGGTAGTTGGGAAAGAAAGGTAAGTCCGTAAAGAAGATTCTCAATCAGATAAAACTTCCGCGCAACCCGACCGATGAAGTTCTTCGAAACACGCTACTAGAGATCGCCAATGTTATTAACTCACGACCTTTAACATATATTCCGGTCGACGACGAGTGCTCCCATGCCTTAACACCCAATCATTTTCTGCTCAATTCTTCGAGCGGATGCAAACCACTTACGCTACTCGATGACAGCCCCGCTGCGCTTAGAAACAACTGGAAGGCGTCACAAATCTATGCTAATATATTTTGGAGACGGTGGGTCAAAGAATACTTGCCCACCATCAGTCGCCGTTCGAAGTGGCATCAACCCATAAAGCCCATCCAAGTTGGTGACGTCGTTGTTATTGTTGACCCAGCACTACCGCGCAACTGCTGGCCAATGGGACGAGTGGTGGAAACCAAAATTAACAACAAGGATGGACAAGTTCGGAGTGCTGTCGTGCGAGCCAACGAGCGATACTACGAACGACCCGTTACGAAGCTGGCGGTTCTAGATGTAGGAGTCAACGAAAGTAAGCTGGACAACGATTCCAGCGTACTGGGGGGGAGTGTTACGCCCTTTGGTGAGCACACCTCACTATAAAACGCAGCCGCTCCCTGCGACGTCCGATGGGATCAACATCGATCGACCTTGCACTGAGATGCGAAATACTAACACCAAGAAGCTATAGCAGCGACAGATATTAGCTAGTAGTTCAGAACCGAAGCAAACTTTTCTTTAGAAACGGTTAGGAGTGATAGAAGCCAATTCCATTTGAAGTCAGGTCGTTTGTTATACATTTCTCACCAAGAAAGAGTCTGGTATAATTTGTGCGCGCAGTGGATTACTTTTAAGGTGAAATTAGTTCATTTAGTTAAAAAATCTTACTGAATATTTCTTTGTCTATTTCTCATACCACATGCGATTTGCAGATTAATTATCTAATAAGATCATTAACATAACCTACCCAAACTATCAGAATTAAAATTTATCACCATTAAGGATTAGCAGGTAATATTTTTATATATAAGATCGTCGCCTAATAAGCCTAATTACCTAAATCGATTACCAGTACAGTTCATAAACTCATAATTACCGCAAGGGACCATATTCCGGTCGTTAACAGGAAAATACGGCACTAAACGTGAGTTAAAACTAAGTAAAGCCATGTCAAGTGATCCTCGAATTTTTCGCAAAATCACCGATTTTCACGAGGTATATTTTATTGTATAGGGATTATGGTGAATAGCTTTTGGTATAAATATTTCGTTAAAACTCCTTTTTTTCTTTGAGATATTAACCCTTAAACTTTATTGTATAATAAAATTGTAAATTTTATATCTCAAAAACTACTGAAGATACTTGAATGAATTTTTGTACACTTATAGAATGATATTAACACTATCTCACAAAAATATATCTATTGTATAATTGAGTAAATAACGGTACTTTTCATCTATTTAAAAATTTCAATTGCTTTTTTTCTTATGTTCTTCACGCTAAAAATTTTCAAGAAGTATGTCAAATTACGCAGCAATCCTTCACCTTCAATAATCTGTATTGATAATTTTTCATTTTTGTTTCTATCAAAAGTTATGGATAATTTTGTAACGGTTTGTTCCTTCAACGCATGACCCACTTTGATGCAGCCCGCGAACACTTACATATTGGCAACGCCGCACGTCGCCACGTCCTAATGCGCATCGTTTTGGAAAAGCGTATCTCATGTCCAAAATTGCCATCTCTGATATTAGAGTAAAAGGACAAGCTTTTCTTTACGGATTATTGAGGCTTTTTCGAGTGATTTGCATACTTTTAGTGTTATTATATTTTATTGTTGAGCATTGAACAGTGGACATGTTTGAACCTGCATGGACACGATTTTTTGCAAAGTGACATATTTCACCACTTTTTTGTTAGTTGGTTCTGTCTGAGTGGTAGCACGGTATGTTTGCTCGCATTGTTGTTTATAATGTCGTTTTCGATTGAGAACCTAGACACTAACCCGGGTTAGTTGCTTCAAACAAACGTTTTTAATGGAACTGAGTTGGGTTCTAGCAAAACAGCGGTGGTGTGAGCGAACCCGAAATATTTTTCAGGTTGGAACCCAACTCGGTTTTCAGTTCAGTGACCATTCATAAATTACTCAACTCAAAAATTGCCCAAAATTGACTCTGCCTCCCCCCATGTAACAAATTGTCACAAATTTCTCCTTTTCCCCCTCTCCTATTACGTAACAAATTCCTAGAAATTTTGTTCTTCGGTGAAAACATGTTTCGTAACGATCTAACTAACTCCCCCTATGTCACAACATGTCACAACTTGTTGAACCCCCTCCCCCTAAAAGCGTCACGTAATTCATGAATGGTCCCTCAGTGGCGCATAACCTAGGTTCGAAACTGGCATCAAACAAACGCTTTGACAGCAGTTAGGTCTGAAACAAAAACATGTGAAGTAAAATGTCATAAGATGTTCCACTTTCCTGTATAATGTTGTAGACAAATAATGATTTTTTTAATAAAACATAGACGTACTTTGACTTACAAAAGTGTCTTTGAAGCAATAACATAAACTCGTTACATAAGTTAAGTTTCGGTTATTTGCGATACAGTTTAATTGCGAGTAACGATAAATTATACCTAATAAGAAAGTATTTATTAAAATACTATGATTTGTGTTGTGCACTTCGGTCAAAAAAATATAAAATAATCTCAAAATATCTGGAAAACATTCATCTTCGTTAATCCCTATAAAACAGTTTGTTCTTTTGCAGCAATCGAGAGATGTGGCTTCTGTTAGTCATGCAATGCACACTTCCAACGCGATGCGCATTAGAACGTCGCGACATGCGGCGTTGCCAATATGAAAGTGTTCGCGGGCTGCATCAAAGTGGGCCATGCGTTGAAGGAACACACCGTTACAAAATCATCCATAACTTTCGATAGGAACAAAAATGAAAAATTATCAATACAGATTATTGAAGGTGAAGGATTGCTGCGTAATTTGACATACTTCTTGAAAAATTTTTAGCGTGAAGAACACAAGAAAAAAAGCAATTGAAATTTTTGAATAGATGAAAAGTACCGTTATTTACTCAATTATACAATAGATATATTTTTGTGAGATAGTGTTAATATCATTCTATAAGTGTATAAAAATTCATTCAATTATCTACAGTAGTTTTTGAGATATAAAATTTACAATTTTATCATGCAATAAAGTTTAAGGGTTAATATCTCAAAGAAAAAAAAGGAGTTTTAACGAAATATTTATACCAAAAGCTATTCACCATAATCCCTATACAATAAAATATACCTCATGAAAATCGGTGATTTTGCGAAAAATTCGAGGATCACTTGACATGGCTTTACTCAACTATAATCCTCTCGCACCATATGCTACATGGTTGCTCATACTAATTGTTCCTATCAATTGCATTTGCAGGGAAAATTTAATTCGACTGAATAAATCGTATTTAAACTCTGGAAATGCCTGTTGCATCTTACTGTAACACTATATTTATTGTATCCCAAAACAACGTTAATAAAGATTATTTCAAAACTCACTCGTCAAACTAATTAAAAGGGCTTGAAGAAATATTGATACCCGGCATTATCCCGATGAGTTAGTTATGAAAATAATTGAAAAAATTGGGTTTGAAGAGAGTGCATAAGGTAGACGTTTGAAAGGGATTTGGGGTGGGGGGGGGGGGGTCTTTGAGGGGAGGTGGCTAGATGGGAGGAGGGACATGATGGGGGTAACTTGAGGGGGGAGGGGATTCAGGGAAGGTGTGTAATGTGTGGAGGGGGGGGGGGGGAAGGGAGGTCAACCCCTCACTGCATATCTATACCTACGCCTTTATAAGTAAAAAAAAAATTGGCCGGGATTAGGTTGACGATTTTTAGAGCGATTGCATAACCTTTCTATATGAGAAAGGCAAAAACCCGGACCGGTGAAGAAAAATCAAATTTTAGACAATATAATCACATTTCATGAATAGACCAAGCTTTCTACTTATATTTTGCCATTATTGTAACTTTCCTAAAGTACGCATACAAATGTAGCGAATTCTTCACCCTCGCTTAGCACTTAAGCCAGGTTTAAACATACTGGTGAACCTGGTTTAAAAGTTAAGCGAGGGTGAAGAAATCGGCTCTTAATCATATATCGAAACTATAAATATACACGAATCGAAAACAATTTTATACATGGACGGTGACAAATATTTCGCACTATTTGAAATTTGAAAGAACTTTTTCCAGATGTTCTTAAAGGTGTTTCGAATGATGAGTAAGCGACAAAGCCGACCAAGAACTTATTACCGGACCTCGTGACATCATATTATAAGGCCAAGCTACGTACGCCAGATCATGAGTCAGTACTGTAGGTAGATCTAGTACTATCGAAATCTGTATATAATTTTCAACAACAACTTTTGGGTGTGTAACGACTAACTGTACCTAAGAGAAGGATTGTTAAGTGTGAAATTAAAATAGTTTGAAAAGATCGTAAATGTGATAATCATGTGCTCTTTTTAGGGTATCATAGCCGTTCAAAATCATGATTTTATTGATCAGATGTTGTTAGCTTATTAAATATTCTGATCAACAAAGCATGTTTAATGTGTCACTTTGGAACGGTACCTTACATTGCACCAGAAGATTTTTTTCTTTTTTTTAATCCGCAAAATTGGTTGGTTTTAAAAACCCTATTTTCCCCCTCAACATTCGGAGCGATTCGTGCGGACACCCTATAAGTAATTACGTACTAAATCGTTCGGTGTTCGTTCTTTTATAGATAAAGATTAAACAGCAAACCAAAACCAAACGTAACGCCACAAATTACGTCGATATACTACGTATAATGGAAATCAATCAGAGCTCTCTCCATCTCTAAAAAAACAAAAAGCTGTTTGCAATACAATCCTTGGTAGAAATGATTGAACATCCATATCTTAGAAACGAGCAAAAAATGCGAATACAAGATACATGCAAGCCTCTTAAAATAATCACCTTGGTCAAATTGAGTAATTCAAGCTTCAAGATGTACATTTCTGATAATTTTTTTAAATTTAAATTGACGATTTTTAATTCTAACAAATTTTTACAAGTTTAAACTAATGCGGAACATTTCACGGGACATAGTTAGATGTAGGACATATCGCCAAAAGACAAGACAGTCCCGTGAAACTCGGAACTTGTGGTCACTTTAGGGTAGAAAAATGACCATGTTTGTTCACGAATAAAGAGGAAAGGTCAAAAATAAAGATTTTCCTGTCCACGTGGAATATGAACGTACAACGTCTAATTTCCAACTACTTATTCATAACTCTTCCAATGCCTTTCCCGGCACCCCAGCACAAATATCAATAAATTCGTTCAAAATTTCGGCTTCAAGGTAAAATGAATCGTCTGTTGATGAAATGTGCTTCGTTCGTTAGTTTTTCAATTCCCCACTTATGCTCGTTTACTTTTATCTTTGCCACACACAGCCAGTTGGTTGTGAGTCTGCTACTAAATAACCAAAATACTAAACTAACTCCGGCATCGAGTCGGAGGATGCCGGACGGACGAAGTTTTCATTTTGCTCACCAAACTGATTGGATTTGTTCGTTTTTGTGTAATGTGCATTGGTGTGACTTTCGACTTTTGATGTGCATCCGGAAAGTTCTACTTATCATTTTGGATTGGGCATCCGATGTGGTGAAATTTTACTTCGCAATGAGGAAAGTTATTTGCTGGGATTCGTTTATTATTGCAACACTGTTGGTTCTACAGATGAACACCAAAGTTGATGATGGTAAATTTGTAATGAGAGGAGTTAGTGTTTGAAATGAAAATATAAAGCCCCTGCCACTTACAGGATATATCAACTTTGAACGTGTTAAACTAAAATCAATGAAATACGGAAACATAATTCGTAACTATCTGACCGAGGAGTACAAGTGGCCGAATGCAACGGTGTACTATAAGTTTGAGGGATCTTTTCGTATGCAAATACTGTTAAGCAACTAGTGCAAAACTGACGATGTGATTTTACAGCACGTTCAGCAATTCGCCGAATCAAGCAAGCCATGCAAATTATATCATCCGTGTCTTGTGTTCGATTCCTGTCAAAACCATCGAACGAAATTGACTATGTCGAAATAACCTCAGAGCTCAGTGGATGTTGGTCAGATACAGGACGCCATTCACAGATAACGGTAATCACACGCACATCCTAAAGTAGACTGTTTGAATAATCAATATCAACTCAAGCAACTGAATCTAGGTCCAGAATGCTACGCCTCCGTCGGAACACCCCTGCACGAATTGATGCACACTCTGGGCTTCCTGCATCAGCACACCCGCCCCGATCGAGATCAGTACATTCACGTATTGTACGAAAATGTTATCCAGCGGCCCGAGTACCTGTTCAATTTTGAAATCATCGAACCATGGACTGAACTCGCTTTTCCTCTGCCGTACGACTTCGAAAGTATAATGCACTACTCGCCAGCAATGTACAGCCGGGAACCGAGTCGGCTCCCAACAATGATTCCCCGAAAAATCCCCCCGGTAAGCGAAACTATAGGCCAGCGTAATCAGCTCAGCACACTTGACATCATTGGAATAAACTTTCTTTACTGCGTCTGAAAAATTGAATTTTATTTACACCGATCGAACAATAGCCGCCATTGATATAGTTGTTGTTCACTTGTTTGGGACCTTGAGAAGTTCAAACGCGACTGTAGGTTTTCCCCTAATCCACCAACATCAGTTCGTCCGTCGATCATGTACGCATCGATTGTGCTATCAGTTTTGATCGGTCAGGTCGCATCCAAGTTGGCTACGGTTGATCTGTTATCTCACTATGGGACCTCGCTGTACCGTACCATCGATCCAGGTGTTGGTAACTTTGATCAAATTCAGTATTTTGGATTTCGGTAAAAATCTACCCTTGGCCACGTGTCACTTGCAGATGCACTAATTAGAGGTTTGAATCGTTCAACTGGCGTTCAACCATGGGAGCTCGGCAATCTGATTGAAAGCGATATGCGTCTTCCGTTGCCAAGACTACGGAATGGTTTGGTTGGTAATATGACATCGTTTTTCCGTTGGCCCAATGCTACTTTGATCTATAAAATTAGTAAAAATTTTAGTGAGTCTATTTTGTTCAATGATGAGTTTTTTCTTCTTTTAATATTAATTTCAATACTTCGTTAGATGACACGGAACGCTCCTTCATCCTCGGAGCGATGCGCGAGTTTGAGAAGTACACCTGTGTACGGTTTCGGGAGCGTGTCAAAGAGAAGGCCTACGCGTCCATCGACAATAGCGACTATGGATGCTGGGCTGACGTAGGTCGTGGAACTGGCAAAACTTTGGTCAACCTCCAACAGGGTTGTGCGAATGGGTTGACCACTCCGATTCACGAACTGATGCATGCTCTGGGATTTTACCATGAGCATAACCGGTTGGATCGGGACAACTACATTGACGTCATCTACGATAACATGATTCCGGATCCGTCTATTTACTACAATTTTCAACTACCGGAAGCGAGTGAAGTGACCAATTTTAACATCCCGTACGACATCGGGAGTATTATGCACTACTCTCAGTACTCGTTTTCGGTGAAACCGGGAAAGTTGGAAACAATGCGAGCGAAGGTGCCCTGGTCCAGTGCTTTCGGCCAGGGAGAAACTCTGACGAAGTTTGACGCACTGCTGATAAACATTATGTACTGTGGGGTGGTGCAACCACAGGAACCGTTGCCCGTTCCGGATCGATGGACTCCGGCGGAACCTTTGGTTCGCAAAGGCACGACGACGGCACGTCCGAGCCGTTTGACAACGAGTCGAAAGGTGATCACGCGAAAGCCAACCTATATGAGGATGAATAAGGAAGCGATGGAGAAAATGGAACAGGCATTGCGGGATAAGTTGAGTGGTTGAAGGGAAATCGTTGCCCTTTATATAAATATGAAGATATTTCAATAAAACAGAATCTTTACTTAATTGTTTATTACTAATTAACTGAGAAAGCTCCAAGAACCACCATTGAATTCTAAAAAGAGCAGTTTTTTCAAACTCTTGGCATAATCTTCCTGAAAATCAATCAATAGTATTCCACTATTGTCTGGCCGGTTTCTGTGGCATTCTCAGTTGCACCTTAAACTTTGTTTGCAGATTCCTAAACTCTTTAGATTAATAACATTCTTTCGAAAAGAAGAATGTTGTCCATATGAGTACTGCCCACAACCTGACAAACATTGAAATATGTCAAGGCTTACTATAGTAAAATTAAAAAAAAGCTTTTTAAGCTGAAGAGACCGAAACTTAAGTTCTTCGACAAAGTTTTAGAGCTACTCAAAAAGCGAAATTTTGCTGAAGAACCTAAATTGGTAGGTTTTTGGATTTTATAACTTTTCTTATTCAATGAAATGTATGTGTGGGGTTAGGTTACACCAACTCTCGACAGCAAACTCGAATTTTGTATATAGTTAGCTTTAAGCTAGAATTAAGGTTTATTAATAATAATTTCATTGTACATAATTGATGCGCTTACAAATTTGGTGACCGCTTGAATCGAGTGGAAGGAATGGGTCGATCTGTCCCGCACGTGATAGATCTGATCTAAAGTAAATCCTAGCAAGATAGGTTTAATTATAGTTATTCCTAATAAAGCTGATCTGATTTGCGGGCAATTTACCAATTTCAGCACTTAATCCAAATCTATACTGCACTTACTCGTTTCTCGAATTAGGAACTGATACTGGTTTAGCCGTAGCCGAAATAAATGTGAGCAAACAGCTTCCGTTCGGTCTTATAATTTCTGTCCTGACGTTTCTCGCATGTCAGTGTCGCCAACCGCTGCTGCGCCGCGTTCAGCAGCGTGACTGCGATCGGCAGCGTTGCCGACACGAGGGGGTCTGTCGGCACATACCCCCGCTCGTAAACCTTGATGAGGTTCCAGAACGTCAGAAACATGTTTACCTTCATCCAAGACTTCCAGAACAGCCAGTTTCACGGCTGGTCTTCGAATGACCCCCATCGATGTTCGCACCAACGCTTGCCGCACTCTGCCGTCTCGTCCTGGGATAATCGTCTCGATCCGTCCCCGAATCCACTGGTTCCTCGACGTCCCGCCAACCACCAAGACCAAGTCGCCGATTTTCAAATCCTTAACGTCGTGGAACCACTTACATCTGCGTGTGATAGCAGGAAGGTATTCCTTCAGCCACCTGCGCCAGAACTCGTCGGTGATGAATCTGGTTAATTTCCAACTGAGGCTTCTGAGGGTCATGCGACAGTCCACCAACTTCGCTGGGAGGAATTTTCTGCCGGATGAGTTTCCCAACAAAAAATGGTTTGGCGTCAGCGCTTCTTGGTCTGCATGTTCTAAAGGGATATAAGTGAGTGGCCTGGAGTTTATCATTGATTCCGCTTCAAGTAGGATCGTTTCGAGTGTCTCATCGTCTGGCCGACGAGGACCGTTCAGCACTGCCTCAGTCGCTACCTTAACAGAGCGAACGAGCCTTTCCCACACACCGCCCATGTGTGGTGTTGCTGGTGGGATGAACTTCCACGTAGTCTGCGCCGTAGTGAATTTCTCGACCAGCGCCTTGTTTGCTTCGTTGTGTGCTTTTAGCTCGTTGCTCGTGCCTTGGAAGCAAGTCGCATTATCGGACCAGAACTCCTTCGGAATACCGCGGCGTGATACAAAACGTTGGACCGCCATGATGCACGACTCTGTGCTTAATGAATGTACCACCTCCAAGTGTATAGCTCTTGTGGTGAGACAGGTGAAAAGGGCCACCCAGCGCTTGGTATTGCTTCTGCCCACTTTAACCAGCACCGGACCGAAGTAATCCAACCCAGTAAATGTGAAAGGTTGAACGAAAGCCTTCAGACGCATCTCAGGAAGCGGGGCCATGGCAGGTGGTGTCGGTGCTGCTTTCACGATGCGACACCATGTACATTTGCTTACAACAGCCGTCTCAGCTTCGGAATTTCAAAACGTTGGCGAATTTCGTTGAAGATGGTCTCTCGGTTGGCGTGGCGGTAGCGACGATGGAACCAGTCTACAATTAAAAAGGTAATTAGGTGTTGATTGGGGAGGATTACAGGGAACTTAGCTTCGGTCGGCGCGTAAGGTGCAGCACCGATTCGGCCTCGACTCCGCAGGATTCCTCTTTCGTCGAGGAAAGGCCATTTAGTGTAAATATCACTGGACCTCTCTACGACTTGGTGACGCTTTTCGGGTGGTCCTTGCGTTTTGACGAGAACGGCGATTTCATCCGGAAATATTTCGCCTTGCGCTGCCTTCCATAGCGCTTCTTCTGCACGTCGTAGTTCGTCGCTGGTTAGGATGCTGCGCTCCAACACTTGTCCATCCTTTTTCCGACAAATGTTGTCTACAAAGCGTAGTACGTATGCTGCTACTCGGTGCATTTTAGTCCATTGGCCGAAACGAACGAAATTCATTATTGGGGCAAAATGAGCTAAGTGACACTGAGTTGGTCGTAATTCTTCTTGCGTAGGATTGATGGGCTATTGCCGTGGCCAGTTTTCTGCTGAGGCATGGATAAAACCCTGTCCCTGGAACCAGACATTATTCATATTCAGCTGCGGACCGTTACCCCACTTTGTTGCAAGATCGACGACGTTCAATTTTGATGGCACCCACATCCATTCTTTCTGCTCAGTGGACGTTAATATCTCGCCAACGCGAACAGCAACAAACTGCTTGTATCGCCTGTGATCGCGTGAACGAATCCACGCAAGTACGGTTCCAGAATCACTCCAAAGGTAGCGTCGGCTAATGGGGAAAGTGTGTTGACTTTGAATTGCACCCATTAATCGAGTGCCAAGAACAGCCGCATTCAGCTCTAGTTTCGGGATAGAGAGCGTTTTCAACGGCGCGACCTTGGTCTTTGCACCGACAAGCGCCACTTGCACACCATTATCTGTCTCTAAGCGAAAATAAACTGCGCAGGCATACGCTGCTTCGCTGGCATCCACGAAAACATGGAGTTGAAGATTATCAAGGTTTTTGGGGAACGGTGAGCGGAAGTAGCATCTCGGTATATGAAGAGTGTTTAGCTGCGGAAAAAGATTTGACCATTGTTGCCAGCGTTCATTGATTTCCTCCGGTACTTTCTGGTCCCACTCTGTTCCTTTCGCCCAGATATCCTGAAGGAGGATTTTACCGTGCACGAGGAAGAATGCGATAAATCCTAGTGGATCGAACAAGCTCATGACCACCCGGGCTATCTCTCGTTTAGTGGGAATATGATTATCGAGAAGAATAAACTGCAGATCTTCTCTCAACCCCAGGGCGTACACGAACACATCCTCGTATGGTAACCAGTTCATTCCAAGGACCGACTCAGATTTTTCCCCCCGTTCCAGATCTAGGTTCTTCTGCTCTAGCTCATCCGTCTCTCCTATTTTCTGCAGAACTTCGGTCTCGTTAGACAGGAAATGCCGTAGGGTGAAGCCACCTTTCGAGTGTACCAGCTTGATTTCGTTTACAACCGCGATCGCTTCGTTGACCGACTCAAAACTATCCAGATAGTCGTCAACATAGTGGTTGTTCTTGATGGCTACGGCAGCTCGTGGATACTCGGTCGCAAACTCGTCAGCGTTGAGATTTTTCACGAACTGTGCTGATGCTGGCGAGCAGGTGGAACCGAATGTTGCGACGTCCATCACGTACACTTGGGGGTGGTCTGATGGGCGTTCTCGGAACAGAAATCGCTGAGACTGGCAATCGGGAGCTCGTATTTTAATCTGATGGAACATCTGCATGATGTCTCCACGGGATATTGAAGGAACTGATAGAGAACTCTCGGAAGAGGAGTCAGGAGGTCTGGTCCTTTTAGTAATTTTGAATTGAAGGACACATCACCCACTTTGGCTGCTGCGTCCCAGATTAATCGTAGCTTCTCTGGCTTTCGAGGGTTAGTAACGAAACCCAGGGGAAGGTACCATACACGTCCGGATTCAACGGATGTCAGTTCTTCCAGATTTGCTTTATGAGCATAGCCCTTGCGCTCGTATTCATAGATTTGCTCACGAACTCGCTTCTCTAGTGACGGATCCTTTTGAAGTTTTCGTTCTAGCCCCTCTAGTCGCCGCAAGGCCATTGGGTAGCTGTCTGGGAAATTTTGATTATTTGTTCTCCAAAGCAACCCGGTTTCGTAGCCAGATCCGGATGATACGCGCCTCGTTGTATCCACTAGCAGCTGCTTGGTACGCTTGTCATCGTCGGACTCAGGGACTTCGCACAAATGGGAAATACCAGCTTTATCTAAAGTGAAAAAATCGCGGAGTTGCTCGTTCAATTCCCGATCCGGGTCAGACACTGCTCCAACATGAAAATTTACCACTGCCGTTTGCGACGGTTGGTCAGGTATGCATCCATAAATACTCCATCCTAGCCGGCATTTTGCACCGATTGGGTCGCTAGGTCCTCCTTCTCGCAACTTCAGGGGAACGCATAGCCTCAAGTTGTCTAGACCTATCAGTAGCTTGGGCTGAACCAGTTCATAGTCCTGCAACGGAAGACCACGTAGGTTTTGGCCAAATTTCCATATTTTAATGATTGGGAAGGTAGAACCGGGCGGCTAACTGTACGAGTGCCAACGAGCTTGTATTGAGCGCCACATCCCTTACCGGAGATATCAATCTGCACACGTTGTGACTTCGGCTCGATCCGCTTTACATTTTCGGTCCACTGAAGTGTGAGTGGTTCCGTATGACCTTCGACCCCCAGCTGCTTTGCAACAGATTCTTCTAAAAGAGTGTACGAAGAGCCTTCATCGATGAATGCGAAGGTGGTTAGTCGATTGCTGTCGCTAGATAGAACGACAGGCACGATGCGAAAGAGTGGCCATTTAAGGTCACCAGAAAACACGTGACTAGCCGATACGCCTACGTTTTCGGTGAGAGGGGATGAGCAATGTAGGAGAGTGTGGTGTTTCTGGCGACACCCCTCAATTCCACATCCGTTCCATGATCTACATGGCCATTTTCCATGACTATTGAGGCAGGTTCTGCAAAACCCTTTTTGCTGGACCAGTTTCCATCGCTCGTCCAAACTTGCGCCTTTAAACTGGTGACAGTCCGCCACTCGATGACCAACACGGCCACATGCCCCGCACGGCTTTCCAGATTTGGAGTTATTAGTAGCACTACCAGTTGCGACTGCGGAAGTTCGCTCATTGGAATGAGTATGAATGACACCGGTTTCTCTTGGCTTCCGTTTTTCGTGTCTAAGAGCACTCCCTAGTCCAGGAATCTCGAAGGAAACCTCACTCGCAGCGGTGACCAGACCGGACATGAATTCCCCGAACGTTTCAAGGTTAGCTGGTTGGTTTTTATTTTTGTAGATGGCCCAATCCAATCGCATCGAGCCTGGTAACTTCTCTACGAAATCCTGCATTAGCGTCGGATTTGACAGGTGGTTTTGCTGGCCAGCTGCTTTAAGATGATCCACTAAGTTCTGAACTGAGAGACCAAAACAGATAAGCGTTTCCAACCGGTCGTGCCTTGGGGCCGGTACGTACTGAATTTTGCTCATCAGCGATCGAATTATTAGCTCCGGTCTTCCGTAGAGCGTGCGCAGGGTCTTGATAACGTGCGGCACACTGGCGGGCAGAAGTAAACGGCTACGTACCGATTCAAGAGCATGTCCCTTCAGGCATCGTTGGAGGCGGACTAGAGTTTCTGCATCCGAGTATCCGCAGGTGACAGTCGACTGCTCGAAGTTGGATATAAATATTGGCCACTCTTCTGGGTTCCCGTTAAAAGTTGGTAAGTCCCTTCCCAAAATGTGCCGTGCAGCAATCTGCTCTTGTGTTAGCGTTGGTTCGGCAAAGGAGAGTGTACGCGAGAAACTGGTACGTTCTGCAGCTTCTGAACGGGTTTCGATGGGCATGGTGCGGGAGGATGAGGTAGTTGGAGGGGATGTGAGTGCTTTGAGAGTGCTGATATATGACTAGCTGAATAATCGTCTGCTGGGTCTTCAGGAACATCTTCGCCATCGGGATCGACGGATTGATCATCGTCGTCGTTATTATCTTGATTTCCCTCCGATCCTCCAGTATTTGCGAGGAATTCAGCCAGTTTTTCACTTTGTTTCCCATATCCGAAATCGAACTACCTCTGCTGCTCGTTTGCGCCTGCTGTCGGATGATTTCTAGTCGCCTTTCGAAGGACTCCTTCCTAATTTGTTGCTGCATCCTTTTTAGTGCCAACTCCTCCTTCAGTTTGCGCTCACGTATGTCCCGTTCCTCTTGGGCGAGCTTACGTTTTTCATCCAACTGGCGCTCTTCTTCCTTTAGCTGCCGCTGCTTGATCTCGTTCTGTTCCAAGAGCTCATATTCTTTCAGCCGAAGTTCTTCTTCGACAAGTTTTAGTTTTTCTTCTAGCAGTGCCACACGGACACTTGAAGTAGTGCTTTTCGGCGGGTCGGGATTCTTCTTTCCTCTTCTTGAGCCCGCTTTTGACGTAGTTTTTGATCCCTTCAATGGACGTGTTTCCCCCGAAGGAATCTGCTCAATGAACGGTTCCTGCTTGGCCTCACACAGCTTGCAGGTGTATGTGATACTGCGCTGCTTTACCTGCTCATTTACTCCGGCACATCCGAAATGCTCCCAGAGTTTGCAGATGCTGCACTGGACCATCTCTGTCTCGGCGGAGTCCGGACGGTCGCAGGACTGGCAGTTCCTTGCTGTGTGTGATGGTGGGGAGTCTTCCATTCTCGTTTCCACTTGCCCGATCAAATTTCTTAAAGACATGTGGGGTTAGGTTACACCAACTCTCGACAGCAAACTCGAATTTTGTATATAGTTAACTTTAAGCTAGAATTAAGGTTTATTAATAATAATTTCATTGTACATAATTGATGCGCTTACAAATTTGGTGACCGCTTGAATCGAGTGGAAGGAATGGGTCGATCTGTCCCGCACGTGATAGATCTGATCTAAAGTAAATCCTAGCAAGATAGATTTAATTATAGTTATTCCTAATAAAGCTGATCTGATTTGCGGGCAATTTACCAATTTCAGCACTTAATCCAAATCTATACTGCACTTACTCGTTTCTCGAATTAGGAACTGATACTGGTTTAGCCGTAGCCTAAATAAATGTGAGCAAACAGCTTCCGTTCGGTCTTATAATTTCTGTCCTGACGTTTCTCGCATGTCAGTGTCGCCAACCGGTGCTGCGCCGCGTTCAGCAGCGTGACTGCGATCGGCAGCGTTGCCGACACGAGGGGGTCTGTCGGCACAGTATGAAAAGCACTCAAAGAAGAATCTTTCTAAGGCCCAGATGGCCAAGTTTCGTATGCCAATTAACTCATTTTCAAAGACACCAAAGAATGATCTTCGCGCAATCTTCCGAAGACACCTCTGCTTGATTAGTGTTAATCGGTCGTGTTTTCCCCTTAGCTACTGTTTCTTGCACGCTAACGAGCGTTTCTGGTACGACGTTACTGTAATTTCAGCTGCGAATCGATGTAACGGAACATTCGATTGGCGAGACAGCAGACCGTTAGTATTAATAATTTTATGTGTGTCGTGTGTGGTATTGCTCTGCTCGATTTCAGTCTAATAGTGTCGTGTCTGTTATTCCAGTTTAGAGATGGAAGATTCGATGGACTCATTCATGTCAAAATCGATTAAGCCCCCCTTTCCTTTCCCCTAAGCTTTACCCTTCTACGTTAAGTGATTCGCTTCTTTCTTTATCAACCTCATCTGTGAATCCTCAAATCGTAAAGGTGCAGAATCTCAAGAAAAGTATCTCACTGTCCAAACCCCTCCCAAGCAAGCTTACCCAGATGGATTGTCTATTTTATCGGCTCATAAAAATCATTGGAAATTATTGAAATGGCGACCTGACAAAATGGAATTCCGCCGTAACTGAAATAACGTAGATGAGGTAGAATAAGGTTCACGTTGTATTGTCTACCCTGCAGCAAGAAAACGCGCTGGCACAATGTGTGCTATTTGCGCTAGAGTACCGCGTATGTGTACCAACGCAGGACGTGGAAATAGACGGTGCGCTCACGTAGATGGCTTATTGAAGAATGCCGTTTGCTGTTTCAAAGATTCTTCCGATGAAGATAATTGAATTCGAGTAATTGTGTTCGGTATCGTTCGAAAGGAGAAAATAAAGTTTATCCTCCAGAAGAATAGCACTGGTACAAACCGAAGTTTCTGATCTTCTCAAATCACTTTTCAAAGCGTATGGGCCATCCTTGTAGCGATCGTATCCCTCGATGGCTAATTCATCGAGCGAGTTTATGACCTCAATCACTGTTCCATTGTAGAATTGATTTGTTCAATAGTTATCATCATCTCTAAAATATAATAGCTGCTATTACTTCAACATGACAGGTTTGAACAAGGGAGATTTGCCACGGAATCCAAAACCAAAAGTGCGTGCGAGTTTGCTAGATTTATTTCTAGGAAGTTATTAGAGGAAATTATTCTGCGACGTCTCGACTCGACTCAATTTGGCTGCCGTAAAGGCCAGGGGACGAATGATTGCTTTGTGCTGCTTTGATCAGAAATTCAACTATCACATGCTCGTAAATAGCAAATGGTGTCTGTATTCTTGGATATTAAAGGAGCTTTTGATTCGGTGCCAACTGAAATTATATGAGGTAAGCTTCATTAATAGAAACTTTCAATTCTAAACAACTATTTGTGCAATTTGTTATCAGAAAATCCCATGAACTTTTTTCATGCGATTTGGCAACATTTCGAATCAGCTACACTTCCAAAAGGCACATATGCATTGGTCGCAGTGGTTAATGTACCCAACAAAGGAAAAAAGGCTCATGTTTAAACCCACTTATTTGCAGCTTCTACGTGGAATATATTGATTGATGTCTTGCCAACTCATGCACGTGTTTGAAAGACTGTTTCTGGAATCTCTCTTCTCGTCTACTCATCCGATGTGTAATTAAGAACTTTGAAAGGGTCAAGCTTCAATCGCAAGCAAGGTTTATGACAAGATACTGCTAATTCCACTGTATTTTTCGACACATCCATGCAAGAGGAGACTCGTGCATTATAGTTGGCAGAGTTGCCGGGTTTCCTAAATGTACGAGGGAGATCCTGCAAATATGTACAAACACGTTGACTGCGAGAAATTGTTTTCACTGACGAATCACTTCGCTGACTTCAATATTTTCAACAACAGTACAATAGAGGATGTTAGATCATTGAAGGCCGATAAGTTCTAGCGGTATTCCTTGGGGAATATACGGTAATCTTTAAGTGCTTTAGCTCGAGTTTGAGCTCGAACTTGTGCGATCACCCCTGGTTGCTACTCTGTAATTGCTTTAGCAGGGAAAACATCACTTGACCATGGTATGGATTCCTGCTCATTCTTCAATTCTAGGAATCGAGAGTAGGAACTCTCTAGCTGAGATGGGTACATTAGATGGTGATATTTTCGGAGGCCCTATAACGGGGATCTGGGAGGCTGGTTATATTCATTGTTCCTAAGGTATTGACGAAAGCATGGTTCTAGGAGTTGGATGTAGGGGAGAGAGGGTAACAATGAAACACATTTTTTCTACAATTTAATTTTGATGATAATACATGTTATTTGTGTAATCAAAAGTGATACATAGTGCCACTATGTTGTTAACTAATACATATATTTTTTCCAGCTGGTAAAATTCACGGGAATTAACATTTTTTGGATAATAAACAGTTGGTGGTAAAATGTATCAGTGTGCCCCATGGGTAGGAACTATGAAACACGATGTCGTCTATAGTGAAATATTCTACTTATAAATTTTATTCTTTTGATTTGACGAAGAATGATCCTAACGCTTTGAATTAAAGTTATATTGAGGCGAAAATCGTTTGTTTACGAAAGGATCCACTATATCATCGCGTAACATCGAACCACCATATATGTATATTAGCTGCAATCCTGAAATAAGAGATAATTTCTACAAAATTTATCCAAATTTACTAATTTTGCACTATATGAGTAGTAGTTACTGTGGAAAATCTGTACCCATTAACATTTTGAGACAGACCACAAAAACAAAAAAAATCATTGTTCCCCATACGCCATCGTTTCACAGTTACCCAATGGGTCTATTCATGAAAATTGTGAAATTACACAGAACCATGAGTAGTTACCAAAAAACTTTGTTCGCGGCAAATGTTGAGCATAAAATTTGCTATAAATAGCAATAGACTAAACATTTATTCAATGAATGGTAATTTATAAAGATGGAATAATGTTTATCATTGCAAATTTACTCTGGCTATCACAAAACAAACAAATATCCATTAAAAGAGATAGAGTTATCAGATCTCTTCCAAAACATAGCAACACGTGTAAAGAATTAGAAATTGTGAAATATGAGGGAATGAGACGATTTCGATAATGCATTATGATTTTATTGCGAATGTTTCATAGTTCCTGCTGATCCACTGTCACCCTCTCTCCCCTAAGTCCGGATTTTATTCTCGTGATGTCCAGACTCATATCCAATCACCTGAAAGTAATCAGTTGTGGCGAGGGTTACCCACTACCAGGAGCCGGTTTCACCTGACGGGTATCCATTTGGGGCGACGATAATAGATGCGATGCGGCGGAAACCATAGACGAAATTGCCGGTGACTATTGACGAGAAAAGTCGGAAAAGTGTAGAATCAAGCTAGATAATTCAACAAATCTATGAGAAGTGTGAAGGTGGTTAAAAAACGAAAGAGTAAAGTGCGAGTAAAAATAGAAAGCAAAAATATGGAAGTGAATATCGTATTCGCTCAAATACTTATTTATTTTATTTATTTATTTATTTATTATTATTTTCATCTGACCGACATGGTCTACATGAAATAGAATGTGGAAAAGCCCATTTAAAGCTTGTGTTAAAAACGCCCTCCAAATGCGCGTAAAAACCCCATCATCTTTTCGCATATACATATTATTTGTAATTTGTAATTTATTTATCAGCAGAACGAAAACTTGTCAGTTACATAAACTTTGTATCAAGTCTATTATACAAGTTTTCCGATTACATTCGATTACATTGGGTTAAACTTAATTATACATCTAACAAATTAAAAAAGTTCGCGGAATTCGCCGATGCTTCTTCATTAGCGAACACAAGATCTAAGGTGCGATTTCGACCGTTTTTACCGTACACATCTGCTGCATGTTAAGAAGGGACATCCCGTCCAGTAGAGAAATACTTGATCTCGATAAGGTTGAGTCAGAGGGGTCGGCATAAGCATAGCCGGACGAAGTGCATTTCCACACTATACCAGGCCGATTGAAATCTCCGAATAGTAAGTGATAAGCATTGGGATCAAGTGAATTTGATATATCCAGCGCAGCAACGATATGCTTCTGAATATGCTTCTGAATAATCATTTGCGGAGTCCGGGGGGAGATATACAACACCTACACAGATATTTGTTCCATGGCTATTGACGTTCACCCAGAGTTGTTCGAGACCATTGTTGTGACTTATTTTGTGCTTGGACGATAGCTGATTTGAAACAGCGATCAGAACACCACGACCCCTTGTTTTGCCGGAAGTAATTTTATCGCGATCGTTGCGATATACCGTGTACCTAGGACCGAATAACTGTAGCGAGTTGATATCGTCGTTCAGCCATGTTTCTGTTAGCACAATAATATCCTGATCCGCATCATATGTAGCCACATACAGCTTGTCGATCTTCGTGCGCAGTCCTCTCACATTCTGGTAACATATTCCTAGCTGTTGAGATAAGTCACCATCGGACAGTCGGGCAGTCGAAACAGTCATGGTAACATCAGGGTTTGAATTGCTGATTGCTAAACGAGTGGCGTTGGTAGATCTGAAGTTGTATCGTCCATTGGTTAACAGGAAGCGGAGATTTCTTTGAGGGGGAGCAGTATCGAGTGTAGCTTCGGGGGGACATATACCCTCCTTGGCATTACCTGGAGAAATAGTCGTGCTGTCATCAGGATTTGGGTTGCTCATCGCTAGACGAGTGACGGTAGCGGAACTGGAGCTGTGTTGTCCATCGATTGACTGGAAGCGGAGATTTCTTTGAGGGGGAACAGTATCGCCGTAATCCAGGCATAACCGACGAATTGAACCCTTTATCGAAGCTCTAATCCGTCCACATACTCAAGGGCCGCGTAGAGTACAGCAGCTATAGAAAACCATGTGAAATCGCAGAGTCGACGGGGAAGGCAGCGAAAACGAGCTGGAGTCGAGAAGAGAAGAATGGAGAAGTGATAAGGTAAGAGGTAGTCAGTGAGGAACGGGGTAGGAAGGGAATAAAAATTTCGACAAATAAATGAGTGTTAGCTTGAAACCACGAGCGTATGTCTATTCTGAGGCGTTAGGGGGGGGGGGGTGGTAGCGATCCACGAGTTTCAGCTTGGTCGTGTGCTGAGTGTTGTGGTTCTAGGACTCTTCTGATTTAAATTTCAAAAGAAAAAGAATTAGAAGTTGAAAACAAACTGAGACTGCAACTAAAAAAAAAAATCGATGAAATGAAATATTTTTGAGGGGACAAATGTAAGCTTTATCTGCACTGAAACACTTTCTTTGTATGACGGACATGTTAGCAATTTCACGCTCGCGTACTTTATTATTAACTTAACTTCTAGAAAAAACAGCAAGCAGGAATCTACTAGAAGAATAATACAATAAATGATGTCTAGAGAGTCCTGTTTCTGTCGCTTCTTCCGACATAGGACAAGGAACGGATTGAGACAATTTCGGGATTCTGCCGCCGGATATCTCACGGCCTTTAGGCTAGGTTTATCCGAAGCAACATAATTGTTAATTCTGAACCCTCTTACATGATTCAACGGTCATCACCAAAAGTAGCGAGGGCAATCACAGATCAACGAAAAGCCCTTCGAGGTTTTAAAAAATACCGCATTATCAGTCAACTGTACCACTACAGGTGACCCCTCTGAAATTGCTAATGCAGTCGGTCAATCTTTACCTTTCTTTCTGGGAACTCATTCCGCCCACCGGCCTTCTTACAACATTCATACTAGATGCTAGCCAGGATTACAACAAACCTTTTTCTGGAGTGGAAGCAGTCACTGCGATGAGTACTACAAAGGGCAATTCCGTCGGGCTCTAAAACGTTGGCTATCCCTTGTTAAGGCTTTTACCCCCGGTTGGCAAGCGAGAACTCCTAGGCGGATTCAACAGGATCTGGGAAGGCGCCTCCTTCCCAGACAACTGGAGGACCACACTCCCGATTCCTATTTCGCAGAAATGCGAGGGAACCAAGAACTCGAATGACTTTCGACCCATCAGTCTTCTCCCCTGTACTGGGAAAACGGTGGAAGGAATAATGAACAGACGCCTGATGATCAAGATCTTCTCGACCATCGACAGTTCGCATTCCGTAAGGGATTAGGCACAGGCATTCATCTAGGCTGCCTCGTGACACCATAGTCAACGACTTGCATGCAGACACGGTATGGTATGAAGGAGTTCTAATTCAGCTTACAACTTTAGATTCAATGCGATGAAATATACATATTTATACATCAATCAATTGCATTTAAGGGGAGGGGGAGGTAAGGGTTTCAGCTTGAAAAAAAAAACACTTTTTGCGATTTTTTTAGAACTTTGCGTGATGCGAATTTATCAAAACTTTCGTACTTTATAGTGTATCATTTCAATAACATTCTGTGATTGTTCTATGCAAAAATATCGACAAACGACTCGATGACGAAGCTTTTCGTAGAACTTTCCTGAAAAAAAACATGATATGCGGTATTACCTGCCATTCAAAAACTACTTAACCGATTTCTATCAAGCTTTGCATACACATTCTATATAAAAAAAATACCTAACCCCTACTTCGAGTTTTCGCGATAAATATTCAATTAAGGAGGGTTTTTAATCATTTTCAATAAAAATTTCTACTTTTCACGAAAAATTACAAAATCTTACTGAAATGATACACTATAATGTACGAAAGTTTTGATCAATTAGCTTCACGCAAAGTTTTAAAAAATCGCAAAAAAAGTGTTTTTTTCTCGCTGAAACCCCTTAATGCAGGCTACAATTTAAGGAAAAGAGTTTTTTTTTAATTCATTGGAAATATGTCGCTGAATGAGTAAAGATTCTTGTTTTCTATGATCTTTTTATATATTTTGGACCAGTCTGTAGACACGTCACAAGACTACCTGATGCTTGGTCCGACTAATACCGGCTCTCACTGTGACTGCGACGACGAGGGTTGGTAAATGAATGTTATAAGTTATAACCGATAGATAGCGACAGTAGCAAGTATGGCGCACCTACCCACTGTTCCCCGAGAGGCGAAGTGGGGAATCTGTTGAGGATTGTTTTACTTGACAGAGACCTGTCGAACAAAGAGATCGATTTCATGCACTTGGCCGTGCAGGTGGTTTGGGAATGTGTGCTGTTTCGCATGTATTTGCAAGCATTGTTTACAAATAGGATCGATGTCTTGAAATATGTGAAGAAATAATCTGTCGAAATCCCATAGATTCTGGCTTTTTTTTGTACGAAATCTATTCTGAGAAAGAATGTTTGGAGGTAGTCCCGATGAAATTTCTGGACAAAGTTTGTTGATTTATTTATTTATTTTCATTTTTCATCTGACCCATGTTGGTCTACACGAAATTTAATGTTGTTGTATAGGAAAAGCCCATTTCAAGGTTCACTTCAGAAGCAGACCTCGAATGCGCGTAAAAACCCATAATCTTTTCGCACGTTTTTTCTAAAATTACAATGATCTGACATTACAAATTAACAAAATTACATACAAGCTAAGTCAGTCTTCTAAGTCTATTCTTGAAAACATCATTAGAAACATAAAAATCGCCCTTATGGGTTCGTTCTGACCGTACTCGGTGCGCTGAAAGTCGAGCCTTAAAAAGTTACGTGATCTAAGGTTTCTGGGGGGTACGTTAATGTTGATTTGTGAGAGAATATCTGGGGCATCCATTTGGCCAGTCAATCTGTTCCCAACAAATACCGCACTGAATGTATTTCGCCTTTTTGCCAGAGTTTCCATATTGAGCAGACGACAGCGATCAATGTGTGGTGGTAGTTCTGTTGGGTTACGCCACGGCAAAGTTCTAAGAGCAAAGCGGAGGAATCTTGCTTGTACTGCTTCAATTCTGTTAGCCCAAATGCTCGTATAAGGACACCAAATGGCTGCGGAAGCTTCCAGGACAGACCGAACAAGTGAAAAATACAATGCCCGCAGACAATATGGCTCAGTAAACTCTTCGGCTATTCTTATTATGAAGCCATGGTTTCTATTTCTCTGTGCTATAACGTGAGAGTAATGGTTTCTGAATGTCAGTTGCGAGTCAGGAGTACACCAAGGTCTCTGATAACTGACACTCTCTCTAGCAATTGGCCGGCGATGTAGTAGCTCCAGAGAACTGGATTTTTCTGCGCGTGAAAGATATTATAGAGCATTTGGACACACTGAGAGCCAACAAGTTGCGATTACACCAATTACAGAAAGCATCTAGATGTCACTGAAGTTCGATGCAGTCCTCTATTGACCGCACAATGAGAAAGAGTTTGAGATCATCAGCATATATGAGTTTGCACCCTGGGGGTATAACATAGCAAACGTCGTTGAAGAAAAAAGAAAAAAGCAACGGTTCGAGATTGCTCCCTTGAGGTATACCCGACAAGGTGATGAAGCTATATGACACGTTACTTCCTAATTTCACAGACAGAGAACGATCTACGAGATATGATTTAAGCCATCCTGTAAAATTTTATGGAGCACCCAGCCGCTCGATCTTTGCCGGAAGAAGAGAGTGTCTACTTGTGGTCCATTTTCGATGTTTTTAATACAGTATGATGTAAATTGGGCTAGATTGGTGGTTGTTGACCTGCTTGCGAAAAACCCATGTTGGTTCTTCGATATGTATACTTTGGTCTCACGAAAGAGCATATTTCCTACTACGATCTCAAACAACTTTGATCCAGCGTAGAGCGAGGTTATGCCACGATAGTTCGCAACATTTTGCTTATCACCTTTTTTTTAAAAAACCGGAAACATTCTCCCAGTCGATTGTTTGTAGTGAGTTATGAAACCTAGAGAAGTCAGTCTTCGAAAAGTTGAACTCCCTGACATCCTCCATCTCGTCATAGAGAACCAGCTGCGAACAAATCTGCGTTACCAGAAGTGGAGGATGATGTGCGTCTACAGCAACTAAAGGCTCAAGTGCCTCTGATACGGTGCAGTTCATTGAAGCTTCTTCATTTATAAAGAGGAGGTCCAGGATTCGATTTCGTCTATTATTCACTGTAGACATTTGTCGCATGTTCAGTACAGATATTCCGTCAAGTAAGATAGTAGTCGTCCTCGAAAAGGTTGATTCAGAAGGGTCTGGGAAGGCATACCCGGAGGGAGCGCTCTTCCAAAGAAGTCCAGGCTGGTTGTAATCACCAAACAGTAGATGAGCCGTGTTGGGTTCAATGGAAGTTGTAATGTCAAGTGCGGAGTCTATGTTCTTCTGAATAATTTCTACATCACTGGCGGAATCGGGGGGAATATATACAACACCCACACAGAGATTAGTATAGGGGTCACGGATATTTACCCAGAGTTGTTCGAGATTGTGAGTGTCATTTTTGTGTTTGGATGAGAGTCGGTTGGAAACTGCAATGAGCACAGCACCACCACGTTTCTTCCCTGCGCTATTAGGATCGCGATCGTTACGATATACCGAGTACCTTGAGCCAAATATTTGGAGCGAGTTGATTTGATCATTCAGCCACGTTTTGGTCAGAACAATAACATCATGATCAACATACGAAGCAGCGATGAATTTTTGTGCGTAGCCCTCTCACGTTCTGATAGTAGATTTTGAGATGTCCTGCAAGTTTTCTCCTGAGGGTTGAACGGTGGTAGATCGAGTGGTAGTGGAAGCAAATGCCTGTAATTCGGTGGCAGCATCTGTATGTCCAACTTCGGAAGGACATATACATTCATTGTATTTACCTGAGAAAACGGATACAAGAATTCCATATCCTTCGAGTTGGTCTGACTTGTTTAGAGCGTTGTTATCTGACCGAAAAGGTTGATGTCGTGTCCTTCAAGTTCTGTGGTAGACGGGTGGGTGTCGGTAACGGAGTTGACCTGATTACGTCTGTTGGCAGGGTGCAATGGTGGATCGAACTCAGGGTGCGCAGTATCTCGAATAGCTTCGGGAGGACATATACCCTCCTTAGCATTACCTGATCGGGAAAGGTCGCTGCTATAACATCTAAGTTCCGTGGCAATCATATGGGCGTCGGTGGCAGAATCGTGCTGATTACATCGGTCGGAAAACTGGGCGGCTTCGCCGTGTTGCACGAGGTGCTATGTACTGTAGTCAATAATGCGGCGTGACTGCCTAAGTCGAGTTTGATACAGGGGGCACTCAGAACTCCAGAAAGCATGATCAGCTGGCGTTTGATCTTCAGGATTTCTTGTCACATTTGCATTGTGACAATTAATGCATTTTCGGATGTCTGAGACACACTCTTTATGCTCATGCCCTTCGGCGCAAATCGGACAGCATGGGGACTTCTTGCATGTGGCAGCTCTATGGCCGTACTCCGAGCAGCGATAACAGCGGAGCACGTTTACACATTCAGAGATCTTGCACCGCATCCAACCCAAGTTGACATGTTGTAGTTGCATCAGCTTTTCGAATGTTTTGGCATCAGTTTCAATAATGGCAGACATAGGATTATCTGTGTGTTTTTCGTTTCGCACAATTCGTGTCACCGTCAGGTTGGCAGGCTGCGGAAAATTATTTTGCTGAATTAGTTTTGCCACGAAGTTTTCCGCAGTGATGTCGTCAGTAAAACCAGCAACTTTTACTTTGGGTTTTAGAGCTTTCTGGACGTCGGCGTTATACTTCTCAGACAGATTCGCTTTTACTGTACTGAGTAATTTAAGCACTGATTCACGGGAGTCACATCTAGCAGTTGCTTCTCCATTGGGTCGGTAATATATTTCTTTGACACTCAATTAAACTGGGTCAAGCTTGCCTTGAATTTCCTGCTTTTTTTAAGGTTATGTCGATCATAAATTCATTGAAACCTTGCCCATGTTCAATTTTCATAGGTACCTAGATACCTGTTTCAATAAAATATAGCATTTGAGAATTCATCTCAAAATATTCTTAAAAATCATAAATTTGTTGAAAATTAACAAAAACAGAACTAAAGGGCGTATGATCCGTCGAGTTTAAAGCCCCAATAAACAGTAGAATAAATACAATAGAATACAATACAGTGCTGCAATAATTTTTTCTTGTATAGTTGGGATCCATAGATAAAATATAAAATTGTTGTACCTTTTTTTAGTTTTCAGTACAATCAATTAAACAATATCTTCTACAAATAATAGTGTCCTAACTATGATTTGTGATACACAACTACAATAAATCTATTGAAGACATTCTAGACTTCATAAACTTTTGCTTGGAAGAAGTCATCACATATCTGAATTCGAATCAATCAGACACTGGCGGTTATTCTGAACCATCTCTTATAACTAGATATTCAGGTTGGTACCCATAAACTGTGATAAGTGCAACCTATGGATAACCCAGACCGGATGTAACAGAAGATAAGTTACTGCTGGTCTAGCAAGCCAAATTCCGAAATGTTCGAATTTAAAGCAGGTGTGATTCTATGTCAGTAGAATAGGTGCACTGTTATGATTATTAAGAATCAGAACAACATTCCGAAAATGGGTTGAGAAGAGTATGTCATCGCTTTGTTTTCGAAGATATCCGCGTGGAAATGCATGGAAGGCAAATGATTTTCCAGTCTAAAGTAATGCATTCGTAGAGTCGGAAGAACTTTCACGCAAAATTTTAACCGGATGATAGCTGAATATATTTGGCAGGGATGTATGCTTTTTGTTTTGCGGTTTTAGTTAATTTTCTCGTCTATTTTCTTGAGAAACCAACTTTTTCTTCTGTTTTGCGACGCGAGTTACGATGGCTTCAAATTAACATTGAAAAACCCAAATTCTAATGAATAAGAGTGCAACCAAATTTATAATCCTAGAAACATAAAGTCCATATTGGGCACCGCTTCCTGATCAGAAACACACCACAAATATATCTCTCGTGTTATTACTTGTTATATTTTTTGTTATTAATTAATTACGACCTAATTATTAACACTATATGTTACGAAAATTGCTTTCTGTTACAATCTTGTTAATTCATTCAGATCGGATTAGGTACTTATCTAAACCACCCACGCATGAATATTTATGTCACAGATTATTTGAAACAGTAATTTTAACATATGGTTCCTTCTAAAATGGATTTTTGTAGTGTTCTGCCGTCCTCATATTCGTCACAATGGTATTCGGCTCCCTCAATTAAAATGTATCCCCCCCCCCTCATCCCAGAACGTCAACAAAAAATATTCTCAACAAATGCTCCCCTTTTTTTAATCTTACCGTTGCCATTCTAGTTAATGAGATTACGTGGAATTATTTAATTTGCAGTCACCTATTTTTCCGGCTCGCAAGAGCACAATTTTTACCCTCCCAAATCCACCGGAGCCAAACATGCGTCGGAATGCTACAACCTTCCACGGTGTGCGTAGGGGTAGGCAGGTAGGTGAATAACGATAATTGCACATAATCCCGGTCCGTAATCGCCAGAATCGTTTTATTGTACCGCCCTGGCAAAGAGTTGCCCGCAGCTAGTCGCAGGGAAAAAAAGAAGTACCGTGTTAGAAGATTTCCCATGATGGAAATGAGCCGTTGAGGTGTGAAAGTGTCCCCCGCATCCTTGGATAAGTCTCAATGCTTCTTTCAGCGGCTCATCAACCGTTTTCAACGCAAAAAAACATTCAATTTCCTGCCTCACTGCCTTCCCCTGCAATACCAGATTTTGTTTCTAGAAATACTTCAAACCTCCAGCTCCACAGAGAATTTCGTTTCCCTCGTACTCGAGGGAAAGGGTAACGGATGTTTCTTGTATAGTACTTTGCTTGTCGGTTGGCATATGAGTTCTGGAACGGTGCGGTGGAACAGTACAGTACACACAGAAGATATGAAAACGGATACACCGACCGACTTACACGTCCTGGTTTCGTTCGGCTCCTACTATAGGTACCTACCCAATACAATTGTGTAGCATTTCTGCATAACTGTAATATATGTCTCTCTGGTGAATTGTCAGCCCTTCCGAATCATCATCACGCAAAATAGGTGAAGGGTACGTTCCAGCACTGATGGTGGTGGTAGGTCCTACCTTTTGATCGAACAGAAAACCGAACCCGAGAGGATACAGTCAGGGGGCCGAGAGCATCGCGACGTAAGGAAATGGTGTCATCTTTCATTGTCGCATGTTTATCTGCCATGATGAAAGATATCCAGTTTGGTACATACAAACCATCGATAGTAGAAAACAAATAACTATATAATCGTGTTTATGCCATTATAGAGGAGCACGGAGAAAAGCTTGATCATCAAATTTTGCAAGAAGCCTTCATAGGCTTATTGATTAGATAAAAGCAACAATCGCCACTAATTTAATCAGTTGTCTATGTACAATAATGTAGACAATAATGGAGCGTGTTAGACGGGGTTACATTCTCGGATTCAGAAATTTCACCTGAAAATAAAACTGGAATATCAGATTAGATTTAGAGATTTAGTATGTTCAATTTAAAATAGTTTTTGTTGACATTTTTCAGCTATATCAATATGGTTTGAAATTCATAAACACTCGAAACCCATAACGGCTACGGAAAGCTATTATCCATACGTCCACGGTGATATCTCCAGATAACATGTAGACGAATAAAATAATGTTTCTAATCCAACTTCAGGGCATCAGGAAAATTGTATTACCTGAAACTACGTCATATTCATTAAAATAATTTAAAATGTATTATTTTGTGAATTTAGAGGAAAGAGATGGAACCGAAATGGTGTATAAGGTGGAAGATAAACTTTTGTTGAAATCTAATAACTTTATTCACTAACTTTTCGAATCTAGAAAGTATAATAGGTCAGCTTCGACTGTGAGAGATTAGAATAATACATGTTATGCAAATTAATTCGAAACTATTTGACGGATCAGTTTCCACCGTGTTTCATTCTACAATTTTCAGCAACACTCGTCGCCACGAACCGAAATCATATGATGAATAGCATATTGAAGCATCCAGCAAACAATGGAATAAAGGTTCCCTTTTGAAGCTGAACTTTGTCCATCCACTCGTTCGACCCGCCAAGAGAGCCCTCAAGTATCACCGACCAAACTTGCGACCGATTGCGTCTTCACGTGCACTATTGATGTATCTGATGCTTCCGTTGGCTTATCTCGCCTAGCTGGAATCGAATTTTTCGCGTGAATCCTGGAATCGGAAAGGACTTATGTTTAGTTGTGTGATTTACTGCCAGGGATTTGGAAAACAATGCGTGAGCAAACGCTGACAACCACATGGACGCTGAAAACGCACCGCTAGCTTTGATTTGATTGCGATGAGTAATAAAATGCTGGATTATGTTAAGGCATCTCCACCGTTAGACCTAAATTCTCATTCTAATTAATGGCCGATCCAAAAATATAAACCAGAAATAATTTATCGGCTAGATCTAAAAGCTGACTCATGTAACCCTTTATAAGGCCCAGAGTTTGGGGTTATTAATGGATGTTATATTAATAGAAACACGGTTCTGTCAACGACACGACTAGACACTAGCATTCCAAAACTGTATCGCAAATCCGACTACCCCTCAGTGACTCAGGTAACTGGTAATGTCAAATATGAAATTTGGACAGAAAATGCATAAAACTAGCAGCACTTGTGAATCTGTTATTTTCTTTTAACAATCTCCTATTAGGTTTTACACCAACCGACATAACCCCGCAAAATGAGCCGGATGAACTTCGTTTGACAATTCTCGGTGGTTTGTTTACATACGAGTTGCGTGAGCTCGAATGTAACAGATGAGCACCCGTTGCACTCGCACTCACGCAACTAACAAAGTAAACAAACCACCGAGAATTGTCAAACATGAACTTCATTCATCATGAGTTCATTCGTGTCGTCATCTTGTAGGACTCAATAGTTACCGTTGCTTCTCCTGGTTACACACTGTCATTTTTGTATAATAAAAAAATAATACACATGATCGAATCGTTCCAGAAATTTTCCGGACGATATCAAGAAGCATAATAATTTCATATAGTGTCATCGTGTTTAATACGGTGAAAGCTTCAAAGGTACTAGAATAGCAAATCGCAAAATGTTAATAATCTGCTCAGTTTTTTATAGGTTTAAAAATTGTCGAATGGGATTGATTGCAACATAGCGACTTTTGTGAAAGAGGTGTTTTAGAATTACTTTTTTTACCAGAACGATGCATATTGGTCGTGCGGTGGCTCCTCAAAAGCACATCTCTGATCCACCCGTTTGCCCGAATTATACAAACAGGGGCTGTGTTTAAATGAGCGGTAGCGACTAATGATATACAAATTACGATGCCGAAAATATTGCCATTGCGCAAGAATACGAAGTGGACTGAACCTAAAGCAAAGAAATCCAGGCATTCCGGGCTCTGTATCTAGTTTAGATGACGCTGTCACAGTTGGAACAATTTTCATCTTCATTACTAGCAAGGCGGATTCAGAAAAAATATGAGGGAGTTAAGCATTTGGTTTGAAAATGAAGATTTGAAAATAAATCTAAATGTATGTATTGTAAATGTATAATTTATTAGTTTCAGAAAGACATCTATCTAAAATTTCACAAGTTAAATATTTCGGAACCCTGATACCTCCCCTGGATCCACACTTTCATTACTAACATTACGTTATGGCTGAACCAATCGACCGCTTTGCCAAAAATTAAGGCAATACAAAATTTTAGGCGTAGAGTCCGAACAGGCTTTCTATCAAACAACAACTACTATATGCATCAGCTGATGGAATGTGATGTTCGTGACAACTGGTGTAGCACGTAAGATAGGATGATCCGCAAATGGAAATTCTGTTAACGACACTCAATCATCATCTGACCGCCAATCGTGAAAAAGACACAAGCAATATCATTTTCAACAGAACCGGCACAATAACACCGCCGAATGCTATTAAATTTAGTGGAGAAACGATTCCACTATACAGCAAAGTAGTAAAGCGTGGTCTACAGATGGACAGCAATCTCTCCAAGTCTAATCAGGTCAACAATGTGGTTCGGAGGATATCCTTCGAACTTTCCGAAGATTTGCTCCGGTTCTCTCACTCCTAACAAGACTTAAGCTGGTACGATCTGTGGTAGCTCCAATTTTTACCTACTGCGACGTAGTTAATTACCCCGGACTGTCAGTATCACTGAAACAACAACTACATAGGTGCTTCAAATCAGCTGTTCGCTTCGTCTACAACCTTCGTCTTCGTAATACAACCGCCGCAGTCAGAAACACGATCCTTGGACACGGTTCACCAACGAACTACCACGAAAGAATTTACTGTTTCCTGAAGCAAGGGCATAGCGAAATATTACAAAACTACAGCACCTACGAGGCCAACAAGAACGCACACGATGCTTCATCATTCCGCGACACAGTACATCCAGTGGCAAAATCTTACTTGTGTATGAAGTATCCTATTGGAACGCCCTACCACTAAACATAAAAGAAAAACCCAGTATTACATCGTTTAAAAATGCTTTCAAACTTCTGGCTCAATCATTTCATTTTGACTTACAATTAGTTACACACCTTTTTGTTTTGTTTTTAACGAGTTTTTTTTTCTCATTTTTTGTAACTTTATTTGTATATTATGTATTTACCGGTATCCAAGTAACTTCCTTGATCTGATTCAAAGTCTGTACTAACAGGTTATCGTACTCAATATAATTACAAAAAGGACAAATCGTTCGAATACACATAAAAACTAGTACCATCCATTTTTTAATAATTAAAAAATGGCTACGAACCATGGTTTTGCTCACTATATATTTTCATTCCATTGTAAAGCAATTGTTTAGGTTATCACTGTTCTTACGACATCCACCTAGTCCAACTTCCGCTGGTTTTTCGATTCACTGCGGGATATATTTACAATTTTCAATTAAAACTTCTCAAGAGATGTTATTTTTTATCCTTGCCGTTGGGTAGCTTGATTCAAAATTTGGTGTCCAATACTAAGGAAGCCGAACGTGAACGTGTCCATGGAAAGATTGTAAATACCACCGAATTTGATCACCAGTTCATTCAAAAACTAGATTGATTTGGCATGTTAACCATATTGCTGCGACGTCTGTGTCACCGTCTTCTGTGAAAGAAAGTTCATCTTCAGTACCCACTGGGATCACTCCTCAAACTGTTCATTCAGTTGCGGCTGCCCTTTTCGATTCCAACTCCGACTCATAGCGCCACATAGTTCGATACCTTGGGTGACAAGCAACCGCAATTCCTATCGATTTCCGGAGTACGATGTGCTTATTAAGCTAACGGAACGGAAGCGACGTTTAAACTTATTCCTTTATATTTCATCTGTAATAGGAATTACATTGGTTAAATTTATGCATACAATCATTACCTTCTTGACACGAATGCACCCGCCGGTGTAAAGTGTCGTTAATAAAATAAAAAAAAATTACCTTCTTGCGCTCAACCTCGGGTGATGGTGACTTTGAAGGAGTACCATTTCTGATTTCTCCAGGCGTTGCAGGTTCCTCGTACGAAGAAGAACGAGAGTAGTTACGATGCCGATAACTTCGTTTTTCAGTCTTTCAAGTAACTAGGCAGTTAGTTTTGTATACATAACATGGTTGCTATACAGCAACTGAAAATTAATAAACAAAGAAGTGTTGCTGGAGAAATATTTTTTGCGTTAGAATCAGGGGGTCACTCAATGCACTGGTAACTGGCGGTGAATGGCTCGGACCATTTTTTTCACAATATTTCACTAAGTTTCAGGTCGTGTCGTTGGTTCTGTCACTCAGTTTAGAATATATTTACATTTGTTTCGTAATAATAACTGGTTTTAAAATATACTTGGTACCGCTGTTAGAAAACGCCAGTCTTCGTATTGTTTGATGTATTTCCAACGAGATTGGTGGACATATAAAGACAAATCGAGCTGGATCGGAAATTAAGGTGAGTTACTGATTATTACCTCATTAACAGTGAATAACCCCTGGATTCTGAGAATTAGTTGAAAACTGAGACCACTGATTACAGAGGTCCATTTATTCATTTAATTTTTTTCTTTGCGATTTTTATCACTCATAAATCAAATTTTCGGA
The DNA here is from genome assembly GCF_030247195.1 of Topomyia yanbarensis. Classification (NCBI taxonomy): domain Eukaryota; kingdom Metazoa; phylum Arthropoda; class Insecta; order Diptera; family Culicidae; genus Topomyia; species Topomyia yanbarensis. The sequence goes on from NC_080671.1 coordinate 456,964,749, forward strand.
TTAAAAATAATTGTTTTTTCAAATTTGCATAACCAACTTATAGAGTCTAGAGTATTTTTTTCAAAATCGAGCTAATTGTATTGTCCAAAAGGAAATGGCCGTATTTTTTTTCAAAAAGCTTCACCAATCTGATATTTTTCACTGTATCTCAATAAAAAGTAATTAGAAGAGTTGCCAGCCAGTGTTCACTCAGCTTTCGTTGCTACCAGTCGCGTTTACTGAGTTCCGTTCTAGTATAGAAGTGTTTCTTTGTGCATACCGTATCTGCGTTTCGTATAGAGTTTCGTGTAGGGTTTCATACACGTTTGTTGTGTATTGGAAAGTGGAGGTTTTCAGCTTTCTCCTAACTGTGTAGATCAAGAAAACTCCGATGAAAACGTGACGCCCGGTGGATGTGATCCCACGCCAAATGAAATCATGGCGGACCCCCAATCAGATGATGATGCTGATGATGTACCAAACCGTGATTCAACGCGCATTAGAGCCTACCCGGAAATGGCTAAAGGACCGTTTACGATATTTTGGGAAAAACGACAAGTGGGAAAACCCCTAAACGTGATACAAATTGCTAAATACCTGACAAAAAACTTCCCTTCGGTTCAGGAAATTAAGAAGGTTAGGGTTAACAAACTGAGAGTCATTGTTAAAGAACGAAAGGAGGCTAATAATATCGTAAACTGTCAGATTTTCCGAATGGAGTACCACGTGTATATTCCTTGTAAAGATGTTGAGATTGATGGCATCATTTCTGAATCGATTCTTGACTGCAAGGAATTGTGTTCGAATGGTGTCGGAAGATTCCGAGATTCAGGGCTTCCCTCTGTACCAATTATCGAGTGCAGAAAATTAAACACTATTGCCGGTAGTATAGACAAATAGAAGTATTCCCCTTCCTGACTTTGTTGAAATTGAAAGGGTATTGATCCCAGTTATACTATTCATACCCCGTGTCATATATTGCCTACGTTGTAAGCTATACGGACATACTAACATATATTATAGTAGTAAACTGCGTTGTGGTAAATGTGGTAGTGATCACGAAGATACAGCTTGCCCATCGGAAGCTGTGATAACCTGTCTTCACTGTAGTGAAACTCATTCGGATTATCGCGAGTGTAACACTTACAAGGAAAAGAACATTCGAGTAAAACAATCGCTTTCCGATCAAGCCCGAAAGTCATACGCGGAAATGGTGAGCGCTGTACCTGGTATTGACCTATTACAGAATCGATACGATATTCTTGATCAAGTCACGGAAGACAACAACGTAGGCACAACTATAGGTAGACCAATAATAAAACCGAGTAAACGTAAAAACCTATTATCCCCAGAGGTAAAGAGAAAAGAATTGAAAGCAAATATCTTCCAAAACCCTATTCCTTCAAGATCGAAAACATCTCCCGGATCTCAACCACATCATAACAAGCAATTATAAAAAACCACCTGGTCTGAGTTTTCCGTTTTCCGACAAAGAGTTTCCTCCGCTACCTAAAAAAGAGACCGACAGCAACGGCATGGGTCCTTTTAAGGTATCATCATTACTAGCATTTTTACTAAGTTCCCTCACCGTGTCAGACTCTATAAAAGGACTGGTGGTATCCAACAGGGAAAAACGATCGGAAATGGTGAGTGAAGCTAAGCAATCATGTGAAAAAAATTCACCACCCAGAGGCGAGACTCGAACCCGCAACCTTTGAGACTCCGGCCCAATGCACTAACCCTTATGCTATCCCTGGGTATGGTGACATCCCAGAAAGAACATATGATTATCCCACTGGCGACGGTGATCGTACCCTGCCTGCAAAGCGAGGAATCACACACAACGGCAGCTGATCACCCCAACACCGTCGCCAGTGGGATAATCATATGTTCTTTCTGGGATGTCACCATACCCAGGGATAGCATAAGGGTTAGTGCATTGGGCCGGAGTCTCAAAGGTTGCGGGTTCGAGTCTCGCCTCTGGGTGGTGAATTTTTTTCACATGATTGCTTAGCTTCACTCACCATTTCCGATCGTTTTTCCCTGTTGGATACCACCAGTCCTAAATAAGGTATTGGCACTTAAGCCAAAAGACCAAAAAAATTGAATTATTAGTTTGATCTATAAAAGATTTGGCTCGAGGTGCGCTACCGGTTTTCAGATCCCTCGTCCACTTCTTGGTCGAAAAATGGCCAATACTTGGAAGCTTCATATCTCTAAATGAATAATACAACCAACACAAGTGTGATTTCGATACTGCAGTGGAATTGTCGTAGTATGGTACCTAAGATCGACAACCTTCGTGTTTTACTACACAATACAAACGCGGATGTGATTGCTATCTCCGAAACCTGGCTCACGGAAGAATTAAACGTTTACTTACCCTTATATAATGTGATAAGAAAAGATCGGGGGGATGGTTACGGAGGCGTTCTGCTGGGTATTAAAAAGGAATATGAGTTCAAGAATATCGAGATGTTTGGCTCATAAAATGTGGAAGTTGTTGCTTGCAGCAGCAAGATAAAGGGAATTGAAGTTAATATTATGTCATTATATATGGCGCCCAATAGAAAATTAAACAAGACCACATGTAAAGCGATGATTTCAGAAATTGCAAATCCACTGATAATTATCGACGATTTTAACGCACACAGTGTCGAGTGGGGCGAGGAATTTGATGACCCTCGTGCCAAATTAATTTATGAAATATGTGATGAGCGGAATTTAACAATTTTGAACAAAGGTGATATTACGAGAATAACTAGCCCCCCCCCCTGCTAAGGGAAGTACAGTAGATCTATCTTTGGCTTCATTATCCTTGGCGCTCTCTTGTCAATGGAAAATCATCTGCGATCCGCATGGCAGTGATCACCTGCCAATTCTAATTGAAATCTCTCACCCTGAGTCCATTACACCAACAGTTATGCACCAATTTGATTTGACTAAAAATATTGATTGGAAATTGTACTCCGATTTTGTTTTAATTGCTTTAGACCAACTTGTCGACATGGAAGATCATATTGCTAAATACGAGACACTAGTCAAAATTATAATTGATGCTGCCACAGAAGCACAAACGAAACCTTTACCGAAAGCTGGAACCACGAAGAATCGAAAAGCAACTCCATGGTGGGATGACGAATGTTTCGATGCACATCAAAAAAAGTCTGAGGCTTACAAAGATTCAGAGGAACTGGAACAACTGCTTCATTCAAAGAATATCAGGAGCTAGAATCCCTATGGAGAATTCGTATACAATCTCTAAGCAAAGAAACATCAATGACAAACCTATGGCTCGATCGATGAGAAATCGGAACGAACATAACGAGGACAGAGAATACTCTGAGGCTTGGATCGATGAATTTGCAGAAAAAAATTGGCCAGCTTCTGTACCTGTAAATACCCTTGACTACTCCAACACAATGGTGTCTGCATCAGCTCTGGATGAACCGTTTCATATGACGGAATTGTCTCTCGCGCTTTTGAGTTGCAATAACTCGGCCCCAGGACTAGACAAAATTAAGTACAACTTCCTAAAATATCTGCCCCCCCCGAAGCTAAGCTAATCATTTTGGTACTGTATAACGGATTCCTGGAACGTAATCTATGTCCAGAGTCGTGGAGAGAAACAAAAGTGATTCCAATTCAGAAGCCAGGGAAACCTTCGTCCAGCCCTGATTCATATCGACCAATTTGTATTTTGTCATGCCTACGGAAACTATTGGAGAAAATGATCCGTGCAAGGTTGGAGAAATGGACCGAAGAAAATAACATAATCTCTAAAACGTAATTTGGTTTTAGAAGAGGTCGAGGAACAGCGGACTGCCTAGCACTACTCTCCTCTGAAATCTAACTGGCATTTCCTAATAAGCAGGAAATGCCAGCAGTTTTCCTAGATGTTAAAGTAGCATACGACTCCGTTGTAGTTGATATTTTGTATGAACAACTGGCTAAACTTGGTTTGCCAGTAAAACTTTGCACATTCCTATTTAATTTACTCTCAGTGAGAAAAATGCACCTTTTCTACAACAATGTCTTAAAACATCTAGAAAATGCATAGTGGAATTGTCACAAGGATCATGCCTATCACCGTTGCTATATAATATATACATAAACGATATCGATAAGTGTCTAGAGCCAGGATGTGTACTTAGGCAATATGCTGACGATGCTGTTTTATACACAGTAGGAAGACTTAAAGACGTAATGCAACGGGAACTGCAAAAATCACTGGATAACCTACAAAGCTGGGCGCTCGCCAAAGGTCTGACTTTCTCAAGTAAAAAAACGTACTTCTTCGATGATCCAACTATGTTTGTATAATTCATCGATTAAAGACTCGGTGACACTTTGTTACTTAGGGGTGTGGTACGACAGAAAATGCTTGTGGAGGTCACATATCGATTATTTGATTAAAAAATGCACTAAAAGAATCAACTTTATGCGTTGCATAACGGGATGTTGGTGGGGAGCTCACCCTACAGATTTAATTATGATATACAAATCCACGATCAGTTCGGTCCTAGAGTACGGCTGTATTAGTTTTCAATCTGCTGCTCGTTCGCACATAATTAGGTTGGATCGCGTGCAATACAGATGTCTGAGAATTGCTCTGGGCTGTATGACTTCCACTCATACAATGTCACTTGAGGTTATAGCCGGCGTTCTTCCGTTGAGCCTACGGTTTGCTGAACTATCGTACATATTCCTGATTCGTTGCGAGGCGCTTAACCCCATTGTGATAGAAAACTTTGAAAAATATTTTCAACGTCTCCCCATCTACGAAATTCATGTCAGTGTATCATCAATTTATCTCCGAAGAAATAAACATAGATCCACTAATTAACATCCATGCATTCCCTCTGGAGGTAGTCTGTTTTCAACCATTGGTAGACAAATCAATATCTAATGAATTAAAAGATATCCCTAAAAATCTTTTACCCATCATAGTCCCCGAGATTTTTGAAAAAGCAAATATGGCTATATAGCAGAGCACAAGAAAATATATACTGATGGATCTTTCTCGCAAAATTCCACTGGATTTGGTATTGCGTGCTATGATAACCAAATTAGTTTTCATCTAAAATCACCATGCTCGATATTTATCGCAGAACTCGTAGCTATTTTCCATGCAATAGAAATAATCGAAACTCTGCCTCCGGATGACTACTGGATCTTCTCAGACAGTCTGAGCTCTTTAGAATCAGTATTAGCCACACATGTATCAAAAGATTCATCGGTCTTTGTTTTTAGAATAAAAAACAAACAGAGAGAACTCCAATCTCAATCATATAATGTTACCCTAGTATGGATCCCTTCACATTGCCGAATTCCTGGCAATGAAGAAGCGAACCGTCTTGCAAAACTAGGCTGTTGCTCTACCAGAGTGTACCCACGTGGGTATCAAACAAGTGGTTTCTACCACTTACCATGACAGCGTTCCTTGTAGGATTGGCAAACAAGCTGGTCAGAAGATCCGCTTGGGCGCTGGTGCCAATCGATTAGTCCTACTGTTTCCAACGAAGCATGGTTTAAACATCATAATTTTGATAGATCATTCATTGTAACTACTAGTAGGTTGATGAGCAATCACTATTCGTTGAACAGCTACCTCTCAAGAATCGGCGCAGTAGAATCGAACGTGTGTCATTGTAAAAAGGGCTATCAGGACATAGACCATATCGTATGGATTTGTGAAGAATACAACACAGAACGCATCGATCTTTTAGCACAAATAAGGAAAATACATAAATAGCCACAGATACCTATTAGAGATATTATAGGAGTTGGAGACTTCATGTATTTGGCGGGTATCTTCAAGTTTTTAAAAACCATAAATCTTAAAATTTAAAATTTGAAATAATACCATCAGCGAAAGAATCCTTTCAAATATAGGCTATGCCATATCCTAACACAAACTAACAAGAGTAAGATTAGCTTCGCTAACCATGGAATAGACAAACATGTGATTCGCTAACTACATAACCCTACTAATCCATACATGTTATATTACATTAATTATTATATTGTAAGTGAACTTAGCTCCGCAATGTATCATACTAATGAGCCGAAAATTAAATTCCTAAGGAACAAAAAAAAAGAGTCGCCAGACTCCTAACAAGTAGATGTCATAAGCTTGGAACACTTCTCGCTTCATCTTTCTGTGTTATGAACGAAACGAAAAGGTGGCAATATGGTTGCCACTGCCTTATAAAGGGTTTAACAGACATTCAAAGAGTTTCCAAGGCTAGGAAAGTAATAATTTTGAAAAAATTTTGAACGCTAAATAATGTATTTGGTTACACGGCACTTTGCGCGAATATAGTATGATTCGATGAGTTTGCGGCTGACGATATTTAAAAGTTTATAACAAAATCTGACGCTTCGAAATTCATGGCGCTATGGATCATAAGTCAGCTTAAAATTTAGCCGATCTGTGCGCAGGCCCGTAGCGTGCGTTTGGCCGGGTTGGCCCCCGCCAAGGGCGCCTACCTTAGGGGGCGCTGTAATCTTGGTTTGTTTTATAGATTAAGGATAAGCCACGATAGAAGTTCCATGTTAAGAAACACACTACCGAAAGTCGAACAGAAAAGGCAAACCAATGAGAATTAAAGTCTTCTCGATGTTGAAAGGAGTTCCACAATATCACAAGTCTGTAGGTGTTGTACCTAGGCCCACCCAGTCCTGCACTAAGTTGAATCGCTGGTTGAAATGTCCATGAGGTTTTCGGTGTTTCTAAAAGCGCAAGTTTTTTTTCCAATTTCTTAGACAAGGAGCTGAATCGATTTTGTGTCAGAGGTCCTCGAGCTGGTATATTTGGTGCTTTCTCAAAAGAAAAATTGAAGCGTTTATAAGGAATCTGAACTGCTTATAGTTTCAGGGAGCAGTATAAAATGTCTCCCATCAGAGTCGCACTCTTTAGAGCCAAGAGAGCATAATGATTTGTCGTGGTCAGTGGCAAAGCTTTTTTAGTATTTCCGCAAAAGAGTACTTAGAGCGTTGTTTAACGCTACAGATTCCTCGGGCGCTGGCACCCGAGACATGTTAATAGATCATGTGTACTCTCCCCACGATAGGCAGCATTCGCAATGCAAGAATCATGTTTAAGATTCTCTGCGCAATCGTCAAACCTCATCTATATAATGATCCATTTGCAATGTATGAAATGGATGACGTGCGGTATAAACAGCAGAACAGGTAGATGATCCTTGTTAAAAAATGACGTATTTTAATGCAAAACAGCCCCGAGAAAGATCACCCGACACGAGTTCAACGGGACACAGCATTTTGTTCCGCCCAGTGCGATTGTCATACAAAATTTTCGCTCACTGGAGCAAGGGGTCTTTGAAACAGCCATCCTCGTGCTTCAGTAGATCAACGCATGACAAAAACTCGATTCGATTACTACGCCGTCGATCTGAACTTTGTGAGCGGGCATGTAGAAGCGGTAGTCCTTCATGAAAGATTTGTCGCCATTTGCTTGTTTTAGACAGAATATTATAATTCTGTTCTTATCTGGGCGGACATTCGAGACTTTCTCTAAAGGCAGAACAATTCTGCGTCAGTTCTTTCAAAATCTTTAGAATAATTAGCGGAATATCTTTGATATGGTGCCAAAGAGTTCAATGTCTTTGATTTAAAATGGGCAGCCGGTGTCTTTAATTACGAATCTTCATCAACATCCATTTTATGATTGGCTGTGTCTTATCAGGGGGGGGGGGGGGGGTTAATTATACTCTCGCCTAGAGCCCGATACAAAGTGCATACTAAAAGAATACAAAGGAAGAGACAGCGATTATGGGAGATATAATGTATTAAAAGGCAAGTCAGAGAATGATAGAGCAATAATGTGGTCATCTATCTTCACTTGATGTATGCCTGGATGCTACCGATTTTCTTAGCAATTGTCACGAAGAATGTGTATGTGCAGTCCATTATCAGCAAGAGATCGTAAAAGCATCTTTGTTTCACTTGCATATGCAAAATATGGCTGACGGGGACATAACCGGAAATGCACGATGATTGCTTAAATCTAATGAAATGAAGCGTCATCAATAATCCACCAAGCAGGTCGCAGCTTCTTAAAATTGTCTTCTCGGTATACTGTTCTTGATATACGGTAGAGTGACTATATTTATAATCATCTTGAATCTTCAAGCCGGACACACCTCGAAAAAGTCCTTATGCAAAATTTAAGCTCAAGCGATAATGTCATGAATCGTCCAGATCTTGGGTAATCTCAAAAGAAAATGGCCTCTGTGGGATATGTAAAATTTTTGAGTTGAAATAATACTTGAGTTTGGATATCCCTCTCGCAGGTTGATGGCATTGACGGTATTGTAAACATCATCAAGCCACAATAGATTCAATAGAGTTATCTAAATATATCGCTCTTTTTAGTTTCTATTTGCACCAAGTTCTGCTACTAATCAGTTCTCATGTTAATAATCCATCAATCATTATGACTACCCAAGATTTGATTTATATAAGAAGCCCGCTTCAAGATGTTGATTTCAATACGTCTCCATAGTGGTGTATCGAGGAGGCCGGGAGGGCTGATATGAGCCTTTTTCGGTTCTATACCTTTCCTCTATTTACCCGCTCATAACCAACAATCAACCAGTAACAAATAGATAATTGAGAAAGGATGTGCTATGTGTGGTGGTAGGCTATTCAAGTATTGGTAGAGTTTGAAGTACTAATGTATGTCTCATGTGATGATCATAACTTCAGCTGTATCTTGTACCTATCTAATCTATTACGTCTCTCATATATTGTCTTTTATTTTTTCTTTTCGAGTCCTATACAGCCAGTTTACAACCGCCTTCAGCTGGGTCCGCAAAGATGGTGATAGTCAACGTCTTGACACTCACACATTCTCAAACGCGGTCTCAAGCGGGAACCTACAAAAATGCCCTCGCGCACATGATTACGAATCGGTCACGTCCGGAAGACTGTCCTTGATCCTAGAAGCCTGAGTCCATGCCTTCAACTGGACCAATTAAAAAAATACGCTATTAGACAACACGTCTAATGGCGACATGACCGGGAACCCTATCGATATAATGGATCCCAATCTCTGCCAGAGTTTTAACCGCACACCGAAAATTTGATATCAGAGTCACGGTTCGCGCGACCATTCAGGAACACACGCAAATATGTTACAAAATTACGTCAGCGTACAAACGTTAGGGCCCCTCGCGATTTTCCAAGCAACCTACGTCCACGAACTCGCAAACATGATTACACCCCGGTGATAAGGAGAACGTCTCAGCCCTCATAAACTTACCAACGCGATCTCAAGCGTCCGGAAGTCTCTATCCTCGGTACCAACAATCTAGGTCCATATTATTTAATAAATAAAATAAAATTGAAAAAATCAAGAAAAAATAGCTCCCATATCCACTAGACAAAACGTTCCATGGCGACGTGACCGGGAACTCTAGTGATATGGGGTAACTCACTACCTTTCAGAATGTGATCCGTACACTGAAAACTAAATGAATGACTGTCCGCGAGTATGTGAATGGCCGCAGGGTTTCAAAATCGAATTTATACACGCGAAGTTACCTACACGTTAGCACACGTGACATACAAGCGCACACGCGATCGAACACGTTAACGTACAGAAGCTCGATCCTCTCCCGATGATACACGCTATCGCGAGTCCCTACGCCCGCACATACCTGAACCGTACAATGAATATCACATTCAGAATCACGGTCCGCTACAATTGGCCTAAAGCAGTGTTTTAGTGGGCGCCATTCGTATGTCTCGTCTGCAAATTGTAGTATGTGATTCTGACGGGGAACCCTTCCGAGAACCTAGCTCTACAGCTCCAATAGGACAACTCTAAAAAAAACTATATTACTGTCACGTTAATCATATTTCTCAAGAGTATAAAATATTGTAGATTGATTATTGACGCAAAAGGTGACCAGTTGGTTTCTTTTCGTTCTTATTGTTTTCAGTCTTGTTTTGGCGGTGGGTGTAAAAAAGCAGCGCGCATGTCATCGGTTGTATATCCGACACACAAAGTTAGTCGTTCCAGGTGTTGCAGTAGGCCTTTTTTATACCGTTTAAAATGCGACTTAAATAGCATAACATCGCGCGCAAAAAATTATAACACAAGAATCAATCGCCCGCGAAGAAAGAAGCCAATTCAAATTTGTCATGAATAATAATACCAAAATTTATACACGATAAATAATTCGTGTATTACGAAACCTTATATCGAGAAATGGGTTGAGACACTAAAAGTAATCGCTTTTCATTATATTGTGTTGTTTTTGGAATGTTGTGTATCGCCGGAATGAAGCAAAGAATAATAATAAAATCGATCACTTACCGTTTGATTCAATTAAGCATATGCAACACTCTCGACTGCCGGCTATCGGGAGCTGAAGTTGCTGTTTTTACAAACCGAGCATTTAAAAAATTAATTCAATAAACGATAAATATATCAATTTCTCGGCAGCTGGCTGCCCAGAGCAATAAACACATGATAACACTGCTAAGAGTTGTATAGATCGTATCACTTGTCAAGGTGAATCCAGGTTTGTGTAGGGGAGAGAGGGTAACAATGAAACACATTTTTTCTACAATTTAATTTTGATGATAATACTTGTTATTTGTGCAACCAAAAGTGATACGTAGTGCCACTCTGTTGTTAACTAATACATATATTTTTTCCAGCTGGTAAAATTCACGGGAAATAACATTTTTTGGATAATAAACAGTCGGTGGTAAAATGTATCAGTGTGCCCCATGGGTAGGAACTATGAAACACGATGTCGTCTATAGTGAAATATTCTACTTATAAATTTTATTCTTTTGTTTTGACGAAGAATGGTCCTAACGCTTTGAATTAAAGTTATATTGAGGCGAAAACCGTTTGTTTGCGAAAGAATCTACTATATCATCGCGTAACATCGAACCACCATATATGCATATTAGCTGCAATCCTGAAATAAGAGACAATTTCTACAAAACTTGCCCAAATTTACTAATTTTGCACTATATGAGTAGTATTTACTGTGGAAAATCGGAACCCATTCACATTTTGAGACAGACCACAAAAACAAAAAAAATATCACTGTTCCCCATACGCCATCGTTCCACAGTTACCCAATGGGTCTATTCATGAAAATTGGGAAATTACACAGAATCATGAGAAGTTACCAAAAAACTTTGTTCGCGGCAAATGTTGAGCATAAAATTTACTATAAATAGCAATAGATTAAACATTAATTCAATAAATGGTAACTCACAAAGGTGGAATAATGGTTTTCATTGCAAATTTACTCTGGCTATCACAAAACAAACAAATATCCATTAAAAGAGATAGAGTTATCAGATCTCTTCCAAAATATTGCAACACGTGTAAAGAAATAGAAATCGTGAAATATGAGGGAATGAGACGATTCTGATCATGCATTATAATTATATTGCGAATGTTTCATAGTTCCTGCTGATCCACTGTTACCCTCTCTCCCCTACTTCTTTACCCCATCCTACTGTTTTTGTGTGCGCCAAATGTCTTATGTTCTTATTGGAAATACATGAAACGTCAAAATCTGGTATTAGTTAAAAAAAAAACACATACTCTTTTTTTTTGAAAATCAAAGTTTAAAAACTAAAAGTATGGCAACATAAAAAATACAGGATGATACAAGATCCGACGTTTGATGTATTTAAAAAAAAAATTGGAACCAACACAAAACTAAAAGCTGCCTTTCCAAACCCAAATCTTAACTCGAAATTTAACATGTTGAAAACAGGCCAGCCCTTGTCAAGATTTTAAATACGAATTCGATTTTTGAATATTTCAAGAGTCTTGGGTGTATTTTTCCACAGATACATTTTTTTGCGGGATCCCTTAATCATGCCCGATTGAGCTCAAATTTGACATAGAGGCTTTACTCCTGGTGCGAGACATTCCTTACCTTGAGAAAAACACATGCCTTACACTTGTCTTTATTTATCATGTTTTTGCTCATGTGTTTTAAACTTCCGAAGAAATAGCAGAGAAAATTAAGAACAGCAAAAAGCCTGCTGTCGTCTCTTCTCTCAGGTATCTTGTAGTTGTTGTACAGAGAATGCAGAATTCCCCTTGTTCGATCGAAATAGTGCAAATTTTGAAACAACCCTGTCAAAAAAAATGCGGACGAGCATAGTCAGGCGATTTAAAACGTTTGACGTTTGACTCAACTCGCCTGTGCTAATTGCCCCTAGGAACAAATGCAATTTGCGAAAGCGATTTAAAGGCAATTTCAATACTTAGACACATTTTCTGGCGGCTGAAATGGACTTGGTTGTTTTTTGCGTTTTTCAAACATGGCGGTTCATGTTTGGCTTAAGTTTAAAATTGTTTTTTTTTAAACAATTGACGTGTTCCCGCTTGTATTTTGTTTGTTTAGTGCACTTAATTTAGCCAACGAATGTGGAAAATTGTAGAATCGTGTATAAGTGTAGTGGAACAAGATCTCTGAGTCTAAATGAAAGTCAGATTGTGGTAAGTTTTGGTGTGCAATACGAATTTCACCATCGATTCTTCCTATAGTCTGGTGGTGATTACCTAGTGTACCGAAAAAATTTATGTGAGTAGATAGTGAATCCGAAAATAATTATTATTTTTAATTTTCATATCAGGCAATTAAGGGCGATTAAATGGCGCGTTCCCCAGGCGATTTAGGGGCGATTTAAGGGCGGGTAGAGCGGCAAAAAAATGACGGCGGCAAATCGCCCAAATGTTGCATATAAAATAGCCCCCTAATTGCCAGCAAATTGCTGGCAAATTGTAAGGCATTTAGCGCATCCGAGTTGGCAAATAGCCCCCCGCTAGCCAGCAACATGCCCTTTTTGACTGGGAAGCGAGAAGCCAGCTCCAAAAATTTGTATAAAGTAGAATTTAGATCTACGCGGTGGGGTTGGTCCAAATTTGTTTCAAAAATTAAAATTTATACCATACTTAGATCAACGTTGGCGGTGCCCTAATAGATATAATGGATACTCAATAATTTCCAAAGCTCATCAATTGGTTCTCAGCTATTCAGATATCACAAGCTTGTTGTGTTTAATTCATTTCAAATTTGAGAAAACATTTAGAATCTTCAGTTTTTGTCTTACTACGTTTCTGTTTCAGCTAGGCGCAAGTATGTACAATGCCTCCGGTGTGCTCAAAACATCCCTCCACCCAATATGGGGTTTTAATTCATGGGAAAATTTTGATGAATTGTTCATGCGTGCGATTCTACAGTTTGCCCAAAATGTCCCCTTTGGGAAATAACTATTCCGTCCCGGTGCTACTCCTTCTCATCCTCATTGGACCGCCGGAAACGAAATTTGAACTATGCTGACAACTTTCCAAATATTCCATTAATTTTTGATCAACTAGGTGGAAACGGCTTGCGGCAGATCTTTGAATCAACTTTAGACTTAATTAGTTTGAACCAGCTTCTCTGCGAGGAGTTGGCTGTAAATGTTTTCCAACCCTTCGATGTTTAAAGTTGAGCTACCCCTCAAAAAAGTGAAACTGGTTTTATGCGTAAAACTAACCTTCTTGGACGCCACCACATTGATCATCATGAATATTCAAAGAAGAGAGGAAAAAATTCTACCTCCAGCTTACATAGCTAGAAACGCCCGGAGAAAACTTTTCAATAATTAATTTTAATAGGAAAACTGAATTTACCGCATCAGGAATCAATTAATGCGTAAATTATTTCCTTCCGTGCGAAGCTGAACAAAAGTTTTCAAAGTCATTGACGGAAAATAATTTAATTATGTTTGGGACAAATCTAAGGGTGAGTGGCAAGAGCACAATCAAAATTATACTTTGAAGGCATTTTTCTAGACCCACCGATATCTAAGCAGGCTGTGAAAATATGCAAAAAAAAATCTAATTTGACAATAGGTACATATATTTCCTCGATATGTCGGCGTTGGTAATGACTGGTTGCTATGATTGATTTTTAAAGAACACAAATCATTGGGAGAAGTTGGAGGCTACAGAAAATGCACAAGGAATCACTTTATGGCTCATCAAACAAGTACATTATTGTACCATAATAAGACGGAATTACTTAGGGTTAAATTGCTTGGAAAGGTTTCGCTTAGTCCAAAGAATAAATCAAACGATTACGTGTTTACTTTTCACAATGACCGCCTAGCAGAGGGCCGTCTTTTACCGATAAGAAATTCCTATTCATATTTCCTCTATGCGCTCGATTGGACATGCAACAGCAGTTACACATTTCAACGATATAAAAAGAACGGTAAACAAAGATTAGGGGTTGTGTATAAATTATGTATTCATTTTAAAGGGTTTTTTTTAAGTGTGACGAGAGGGGGACTAAAGGCGTTCAATGAGGGTTTAAATTTAACAATGTTTTTTGTTTATTACAATAATTATATCTAGAGAAAATTTTCAATAGGACGTAACTAACATTGAGAGCCTCTCTTTGTTTACTTTCTCGTTCGTTTATTACCACGTCATTACAACACTTTGCACTAATTTTCCAGTACATATCGAAAGCCGACGTGTTTTACTAGAATATTATGCAAAGAGTAGAGTAGTAAATGTTGAAATGGCCGAGTAATGAACAGAAGAGAAAGACCCCAAAGAGAATCTCTCATTGTTACTTACGTCCTATTGAAATTTTTCTCTAGATATATTGTTCCTATCGACAGCAATACTTCCCGTGGGAATGTTTATTTATTTTACTCGATATGTAGCCGCTGACTGGTAGATTCAGCTTCATTCTAGATATGCCTTTATAATAAACAACGCTTTGGATCACAACCATTCTAGATTAAATTATAGGGCCTTTTTTCATAGTTAGGCGGAGACACGGACAAAAGTCTATTGAGTATCTCAAATGCCGAACGAAACTAGCGGATTAATGCATTATTTTTTATTTTTTTCATCACACTAGTTAAAACTTACTTTTAAGAGTTACAGCAATTTATCCAAAGTATTGTGATTATAACTACTCTTTTTATAAGTTATTAAGTTAGAAAAGGTGTCATGACACTGTTTATAAATTATAAAAAATGCATTTCATTTATTTAAGCATTGGTTTAATGAAAACCGTTTATAAAAATTTATTCACAACGTTAACAATGATGGCGTCCTATTACGGTTTGGTCATTTGAATGGGATACCAGAATTTTATTTCTTGAATAACAAGATGCCAGTTTACAGCGTTCTGTCTCCGCGTAACTATAAATACAGCGATTATAGTTTAAGCCCGTTTCAGCACATTTTGTTCCTTTGTGGCCTGGCGTGTGAATAGTTTCTACTTCTTTCTTTAGACAATTTTCGGAATGTGATAGACCCTTTTCTCAATATTATCGATCGAATGCATCGTTGCACACGCAATCGCGTCATTTCTCCAACTGGTTGCATGGTAAGTACGATCTTCGAAGAATTTAGCTAGTAGAAAACTCAATTGCAACATTTTAAATTGCAGCTAAAGTATTAAAAATGGAACCGAACAGGTCAGACCAGCGACACACGTACAGTTCAGATACTTTTCATTTAAACGTTCGATATCGAAGTCCCCGGGAACGTCGATCGGAAGGGGACAGATGTGGCAGCCCGGGCTGGTTTGTTGTCATGCTGGCATTTGGTGGATCCATCTGGTACACATTGCGCAGGGTAGAGCAAAGTGAACGAAACATGACCGCCCTAATCCGTCAGAGTGAAGCTTCGGTTGTGAGGTGTGCAAAGCGTGTTCTCTACTCGTTGGTATGCGGTGTGGCGCAGGTGGTTGTTTCGTTTAAGAATTATCAGTGAATATGAGTGCTATCATTATTTTAACAATGATTAGAATATAAGATTTTACTCTTACACATTAAGGAATTCTCAAATTCACGATTGGTATAAAATTGATTGTTATGATTAATATATTAACGATAATAAAGAATAAAGAATCAAAAAAAATTAACCGTAAATTTAAAAACCATCGAAGTAGGCGTCGACCGAAGACGGACATTTTCATTAAAAAACCCCGAGGTGGTGGATTGCACTGGTGTTGCATTTTCTAGCAGAAGAGCAGGCCAACAAAGGGGAAAAAAATGTTCCCAAAATGGTGAATAAAGTGCCATGAATTCTGGAACAATCACGTTTTGCCTTTCTCGATAGAAAGGTATTGCAATTGCTCTGAAAACCGACTTTTTAACGGAGGCTCGGAGGGCCGAGTGACATGTACCATTCGATTCAGTTCGTCGAGTTCGGCAAATGTCTGTGCGTGTGTATGAATGTGTATGTATTTATGTGTGTGTATGTGCGTCTGTGTGTGTGTATGTGACCAAAAATGTCACTCATTTTTCTCAGAGATGACTGAACCGATTTTGACAAACTTAGTCTCAAATGAAAGGTGCAACGTTCCCCTTAGGTTGTCATTGAATTTCTAATGGATCCGACTTCCGGTTCCGGAATTACAGGGTGGTGAGCACGATCACGCAGAAAATTTTGATTTTAATAAATTCTCTCTCTCTTTGGCCACATTGGCCACCATCATCGGTTCCGGAAGCCCCGGCGGAAGTATATAAATTCCGAATATCAGTCACATCGGTTTCTCGGAGATGGCTAGACTGATTCAACAAAACTTAGTCTCAAATGAAAGGAATTGCGCCCCCGTAAATGGCTATTAAATTTCATCCCGATCCGACTTCCGGTTCTGGAGTTACGGGTTGTGGCGTGCGATCACATAGCAAATTGCGATTCAAATCGATACTACGATGAAAGCAAAAAAGGTAAAAATTTGGGTAAAACAACTTAAATTTGGAGTTCTAGGTCACCGACGGCCAACCAAACTTTCGTTGACTAACCGAACCGGGAAAAACCGCCATCTTTCAAAATTAACGAACTCACATCAGTTTCCCGGGAATGGTTTGGCCGATTTTCACAAACTTAGTCCCAAATGATAGCTATAATATCCCCTCAGATGTCTATAAAATTTTGTACGGATCGCTTATATGGTTCCGGGTATATAGACTAAACCGTCCGGTCACATATGAAATTCCCATGTAAGCCGGATCTCAAAAAAAATTTTCAAAGGGGGATCCCATGAAATTTTAGAAATCGAATTCGTATTTTTGATGCCAAACATCTTTAAATGCATGAAACGTCGAGATTTTATGTTATGTCGAAAAATTTTTTTTTATAAAGATCGACTGTTTTGGGACTTAGCCGATTTCACTCATTTTCAAATTCAATATTACCGTGGCTGTTTTTTCTTTAGCAAAATTTTAGAACTCGTATAATGATTTCTTTTCTTGTATATAGTTGTCAAGGCATGTATAATAAAATTGTAATTTGAAAGCTTTTAATAAATATAAGCAACTTAAAAAGTCTCTTGTTTATGATTGAAAAAGGCATAAATTCCACCGCTAGGTGGACTAAAACAGGTTTTTTTTTAAATATAATTCATGTATTTGTGAACTGGTTCATGATTCCTAACATATTAGTCACGATCCAATATCCGTGCTCGTGAAATAGTTCACGAAATCATGAAGTATTATTCATGTATTCGTGAGCTGGTTCATGATACCTAGTATAAGTTACAACTTATCATTCGATTTCGTGAAAAAGTTCACGAAATCATAAAGTATTCACGAATTCGTGAATTAGATCATGATTCCTAGTACATGATTTACCATCTATCTAGTATCTATTTGCGTTCTTGTCATATTTAGAAGATATCCCCAATCATTTACAATTTCATGCAACATGGTAATGAAATTTTTACGTGAACTCTTTCACAAAATTTGGAGTATTATTCGTGGAATCATTTTTGTTCCATGCACTTTTTCAGTGTCAAATGTCTAAATAATTATCAATACCAAGATGCTTCGCATTAAAGGTTAGACAATTTGGACATGGGACACTTTCAAATGCAGTTATTTTATTTCATGTAAATAAATGCACGCTCTTTTCAACTGATGTCATCAGCCGGTGCACACTTTCTTTTCTTAACTGACTCAATTGCCTTTGTACAATTGTCGCACGATCTTGCTATTGTGGCAGCTGTCTAGATTTGGCCAACATGTAACCGGACCATAATAGAACTTAATGAAGCGTAAAATCCGCACTTCTTTTAAAAAACTTCCTATCTCATAGTCTTATCCGTCACATAAACTCTGTATTTCTTGCTGAAGGAACAGATCCCTTGCTAAATAATTTTTTTTTCGTAAACTTATCCGTTAAAACAAACTTGATTTTTTGGGGATTTTGGCATTTGATGTTGAGCGTACCCGAGTAAAGCCTGATAGCAAATTGAAAACTATACTTGATGTTGTGATGTTGCCGGCAATGATCGCTCAGGTTGATATCGTTTTGGTTGTTTTGACGGCTAAAAGATCGAAAGTGAGAGCGAAAAAATTGTCCTACGACATTAGGCAGCAAATTATTTCTGCTATCAGTGAGAGCAGTAGGATTTTCATGGTAAAAAAATCAATGGTGCTCTTCACTTCCAAAATACTAGCAAAGAATAAACAATAGTGATTGTCTACTTTCTACTACTGCTCGAGTCGAAGCTACAAACGAGCAAAGTGAACGATAACTGTCAGCCTCTCGATCTAGTGTGCATTGTCTCAAGTACAAAGGAAACGTTGTATTTATTTTTGCCGTTATGAGTGAATGAAAGAGTTGCGCTGCTCCGACACGCGGTCGTTGACTTCAAATATGTTTACGATATACGATCGTGAGGTACAACATTTTCTAGAGATGAAAATGGAGCTTTAGCTTACGGAAGGCACCTTTCTCCATTATCAGCAGTACTGATCTCATTCAAAATACTTGGTTAATGTAGAAAAATTCGGTTTGGAGAACAATCTGGAACAGGTGGTTGAAAGTATCCCTCCCTTCAAGTGATTTTTTAGTTGTATATAGCAAATGATTGTCAAAATACTCTGATCTGGGAGAACTGTTCTATTCTTCTGATATGTCGTTCTTCATCCAGTTCCAAACTGAGAGAGTATTCAGAACGGTCTGTAGGAGAGTAGGTCAGTTCATTGTTATTCGTTCGCCTAAAAATTAATTCCTTGAAGATGGCGACCGGCTCTAAGTTTCTAAGAAAATAGAGAACAACTGTGCTTCGAAAAGAAACTCAATAATTCTGTTTGAAGAACCATTTCCGCGAAAGAAGCGCTATACATTACCGTCTTTACGCATGGTACCCCCTGAGGTTGCGCGATGAGTATAGGTGCATAAAATCATACAAGTTGTCTGCACAGCTGGCGTCAAATTTCCAAAGGAAAGAGCGACCCAATCTTCATTTGTTTCGAAAAACAATAATAGCAGTTGATTTTAGTTTCGATTAACCGGATTAATGTCAAATGCAAAGATGATTTATGAGTCACGGCGAGAAACACTCAACCAACCAAAGAATCATTATTCCTTATCCTCCAGCAAGAAACACGAAGCTCGAAAATGAATGATCCTGCTTCTAAGCTATCTGAAGGCTACTTCGTCACAATAATATTGATTGCTTGCAAAACCTTCCGTTAGCGAGATAAAATGTTTATTGAAAAACGAAATGTGGCTTTTCTGAATCCCTATTGTGTCCAGTTTCATCACATCAGGAACGTGGCACTATCAATATCACTTTTGTAAGCCTCGTAGTTTACGTTTAAAGACATCTTCGTGTTAGAATCTTAACCAAAATGTAAAATTAAAAGTGGAATTTTATTGGCATATTGTTACTTGCTTTTCGTAGATTGTCATAGTGTTTTGTCAGTCCTATCATGATGCATAGTCAAATAGAAAAAAACAAATGAACCCTCGGCACACGCACTTCTGATTTCAGTTAGCTTTGTCCGAAGTAAAATGTATCAAAGTGATCAGTATTGATGTAGTTTATATCAAGTGCACTTCTAGTATATTGGAAAATTTTTAAACTTTAAAATGAAAGGTAGTCCAAGAAATTATTGCACTACGTAGAAACCATGGCCGAAAATTAATTCGTTAGGTTTTGGGGCTACTCCGGCGGCGGCGGTCCTTGACTATTAGCTAGGGTGATGAGGTTGTTGGAATCTCCCTAGCGACGTTCACCGGATTCTTTTGCTACCCGCAAGGAATCCCGGAAGACATTGCAATATTCTTCCCAGGCGAAACCGTTGTCCTACCTGTTTCCCTCTCCTTCACTGTTAGCTGTAGATCTACAGCGAGAGTGGCGGGTGCCGCGGATCCTTGACGGTTAGCAGGGAAAGCGAAGACTCCTTTGTATTTAGCGCTCCCCGACGGTGATCCAGCACAACACAGCACTTATCTGAGAACCACTACCGGCACGCTAGCGGGCAATCACAAAACTGCTATTTAGATGTTAGTCGTAATACACTAATCGATTACCTCACACTCCTTCATATGCCGGCTTGTGGCACATAGCCTTTGCTCGAGCGATTTACCAATTCGTAGAAGTTTCGTAAGTCGGTACAGATGCTCAATCGTCTCGTTATCCCAATCTTCCTGTAGGCGATTCCGAATGTATATTCGCACTTTGGAAGGTGCGAACATTTGTGATGTCAGAGAAGAACGTTCCGTTCATTAGAACGTGGTCTACTTAATTCTCAGTTTGTTAAACAGGTGCTCTCAAATGTGGCGTTCATGTCGCTGATAAGGAGTGTCACATTCTGCCGCAGGCAGCTGTCATCCAAATGCGCGTAAAATGCATCTTTCTCGTTTTCGGATCTCGCTTCGTCAGGGTGGTGCTCTTTGACGATGCTATAGTTGAAGAAATAGCTTGACCCAACCTCTTGTCTCATCACGTATTTAGTTCTGTCTACGGTAAGGATATAGCGGCTATGCCCGCTCGGAACTTCTCATTCCGCTACTACGGTAATACCTAGTCGGTACCGGCTTACAGATTAAATGTCATCAATAGACGCACAGTGAAGCATTAGATAGGAGCTTGGGAACACTGTGAAGTATGCACCATTTGATGACCAACATTTGAAGTTGAGGGTTTCGAAAATATGTGATGTTGACTTTAAGATAAGTAGTCGCACTTATATTCCACTTTAAAAGTGTATAATATTTGATTCCATAACATTTTATAAAAAATAGTCATCTAAGAAGGTATGAAAGATGTTCTTTATTGTTTCTTCTTATTTGTAGAATGGAATGGTAACTGCTGAACTGATATTCGTCAAAACCCCCAAATTTCTGGCTACGCCACTGGAGCTGTACAATGACTTACTGATGCTCAAGCTGTTTAATGGCGTAAAGATCGATTGGTTTGCGGACAATATCGTGATCACGGTGCTTGGAGGCCTAAGTACGATGGGTAATGATCTTTAAAAATTAGACACCAGACGATAACAAAAACTCGAGCCTTGCTTTCTACAGGGGGAAATTAAAAGGATCAAATGTGTTGGGTAGTAGCAGCGGTTGTGTGTGATCTCACTTTAGAGGCAGGGTACGATCATTGTCGCCAATCAGATAATCACGCGTTCTTTGTGGGACACCATCATATCCCAGGGTTTGTGCATTGGTTCGGAGTCCCAAAGGTTGCAAGTTCGAATCTTGCCGCTGGGGGGAATTTTTTTTCATATAACTGGTTGTGCTTAACTCACTATTTCGATCTGTTTTCCATGTTCGATACCGCCAAAAAATCTATTCGGAGCTAGTTCGCCTCATCGCAGGAATGATCGCACAAGCTATGAGCGGAAAGAGATCAGGGGTACACGAAAAACGTTAAGCGTTGACTCGATGGGTAAGTGGTGATAAGATTGGGATTTAGTCTAAAAATCCCGTAGATGAAGGCACATACTGATACCTATTCTCTCGATCTGAGCTTAACAGGAAGTACAACATACTGAAGCAGGCAGAGCGAAATAGAGTATTGAGTGGTCGATAAATATTGTACATGCATTCTTCGATTCGTTGGAGAAACTTCTGGGCATGTTTACTCGCATGGTTCTCGCACACCTGAAACCGGTTATAAATACTGTATAGTTTTTCGAATATCATTCACCACTAGATAGTGGGCGAAGTTGTTGTTCGGCTCTCTGAAGGTCCATACATCAATGCCATCGGAACTGTCTACCTACATATGGACTGATTGCGAGCACGTTTCGCCATTCGGGTGTACCTGGACATTCCGTTCTTCCGAATGTTCTTTCGTTTGAAATATGCGTTGTGGATGGTCATACCTCTGGCTGCGACGTGATTGATCAATCTTAAGTCATTGTTGTTTGAGGTTATTTAGAGGCTCTTTTCATTTGAAATGTTTTCGGATGAAAAAATATCCATATTTTACTTTTACCCTTAATTGTTTGTGCTCATTATGAAAGATATTGCAAATTTCTGTTATTATTGGAGTAATGTATAATAGAGCAATGTCAAAGGATTGTCTCAAAAACTTTCACCTTTATAACAGCGAGGAACGCTTTGCAACTGACAACCATCTCAAACACGTCGACAACATTTGTGTACTATTTTGACTTCCATCCGTCAACCCGTGTTCTGATGCACGAGAAAAGTACAGTTTCTCGAAAGGTAACAGGAGTTGAACGAAAACAACCCCTTATTTCAAGCCACTTGAGAGAACGCCCCACTTTTAATACTCCAACAGCAACGCAAACCGGGGTGGCGAGGAAAATATTTGCAACCTTCAAGCGACGAAGTCATCAACACGGAGCGCTCGAGCACCGAGAGTCTCCTCAACTAATTAGGCACTCCAAGTTCAAAGTTCCACGTGTAGATTTTGCACTGCTGTAAAACTGTACCCCATCACATTAGCCGTGAGAAGCAGGTCAACATGTGTTCCCCTTCTATTTCTACGGGGGTACCTTTACGAACGAAACGCATCAAAGTGTGCCAGATGTGGCTGTAGGTATGTGGAGCATAATCACCGTCAATCTTTCACTCGACGAGTGCCACCTACTTCTTGGCTACCTGGATGCTAACATCGGGAAAATTGCTATTGGCTAGCGTCACAGTCCTTGGAAATCCACCTACCAGAACAGAACGTGGGTGGTTAGCGTGGGATGCTGCTCTACGACGCAGCAACTTATTCGTATAAATGGCATTCCCAACGTTATGCAACTTTTAGCGCAATTTCCGTTCACTGCAGGTTGCATTGTTGTTTGCCTTTGTTGGCGTTGCCAGCAATTGCAGTCAAGTTTCTGAACAACTTTTTGTTTGTAAATTTTTAATGAAAATCGTTGAATATTATCGCCTGCTTATGGTTTCATCCTCCGCTTGGGGGTGGCGGAAAAACTTTCCAAGAATGGCACAACTTTTGCCCCCATTCAAAGATAACGCACGGATGGTGTGCATCGTTTGTGTTGAAAAATGACATTTCTTGTTTACAGTTGTCATCGTAATACCTTCACGCTACATTAAACAGGATTTCGCTCCTGTAACTCCGGCGAAGGGAAAACTGCTGACTGTACACCAGACTGGAAATTTATTAATATTTCTTCAAATATTGAACCTGGTGTCGGTGGAGCAAAAAAAAAGTGCTGACGATTGCAGGGATAAATATCCTCTGAATCTGACAGCATCTGGCAGCAACTACGAGCAAAGGTGAGTGAAAAGACACGATATTTGCATGCTGTGCTGGGTGCAAATATTGCGAACGAAGTTATTGAGTTTGCCTAGAAACTTTCGTGCAGCCGTCGTTTGGGAAGTTGGTGCCGTTATAGCCTCGTCATCAGGTTTTATGTCGAATTGCGTTTTCGGATTTCCGACCGAGTGCATCGGATCTAAATGCAATATTTCTATTTGACAAGCGAGTGATGAAGGCAAGTGTTACGCGGTGCTATTTCATGGGAATAAAGTCCTGTTACCGGGTCAATTCAAACAAAAATTTTCGTACACACCAGCAAGCTAAATTAAACATAATTACATAGAATTCGAATTGGAACCACCTCACTGCAAACAAAAATTAAACCATTCATTAGTCGCTCTTTTAGCTTCGCTGAAACAACAGGAAACAAGTGCGTGTGTAATTTCATAAATCAATACTTGCTTAATGAACATTAATTTATCTGCAAACTTGATGGCAAATATTTGTTCAACCACTCCGTGGAACCAACCAGGCCAAAGCGAAACCATGGTAATCAACAGTTTACCATTTCCATCGCATTCTCTGATCCACGCTGGCAGGGTAAGCACCAACCCGTTACCACATCAGATATTAAATATCATCACTAACAAAGTACCGTGCGTTTTGTGGCCAAATTTTGCACTGCGGTCATCGTCGAGCTCTTTAATTATGCACCGGGGGGAAATCATAAAACTTGCCACCCCACCCGCTGCTAAATTGATAGCCCCTGCTGCCGGTCGTGTCGTTTCAAGTTCAATCGATAGGAAATTTTATCGCCGCTATAAATTTCGGTGTCATTTTGAACTCGGAGACTATGCATTTGAAGCAAGCAGAATAGCAACAGAGCAGCAGGCGTGGAAAATCGATACACACACAGATTTTCCGGCTAGCAGCTCTGGTAGAGCAGTGTTGAGGGTGGTTTTATTTAATTTGAATTTTAGAGTGGCAAAAACCATAATTGATAGATTCGAAGGCGTCAGCCACCACATGTGCACGGTACAGTACGCTAGCTAGTGGGTGTATGAGGGGAGAGTATGGGAAGATAAAACTAATGGCGACAGGACCTTGCATCGACCGAACTACATACTGGCAGGACACGACCGGGACAATGGATCCCATGTATTCATAGATTATCCCAGGGAAGTGACATTGTACCACCGGCTGCCAGTTCGCTGAGCCTCGGGCAGACGATAATTCGCTAGTGAATTTGGATACACCATTTTCCGTGAAGTGGTCCCTCGAGGACGTCGTGCAAGCAATTTGGTGGGATGTATGCGCTTCTGCACTTCGGTTCACTTATTGCCAACCAGTCCGTGTGGCTTTAGTTTCACGTCGTTGAGCACTTGTGTTTATCTATCTATAGCAATTCAATAAATCATGGTGAATAATGGGTGACAAAATGGATGCATCCGGCCGCGGGTTTGGTTGTGTTTCTCCACATGGCTAGGGGAGTAATGATGGCTGAAAAGGACCTTGACTTTATGGTTACATGGGGTGTTCCTTTGACTTGCTGGATGTAGGATATTGCCAGAATTAGCTACGAGCTAATAAAGCTTTTTCGTAAAAAATCTTTGAAGTTTGAAACAGAACGGTCCCGTCACTGATACATTACTCATTCGAAATCGTATACATAAAGCAAGCCATGAATAGATAAATTTTTCAAACCTCGCCACACTCACCAATCTGGTTTTCGTTTGAGGTTAAACTGATTCAGGTTTCAATTTCAACTGCTGTCAAAATATATTAACTGGCCGCGGTTTAGGTTGGAGCTTGACCCAGTTTCGGGATCAAAAACATCATGAGTATGTTGTTATATTGAATGAGTTAGATAAATGTGTTGCTATTGGGAGATAGAAAGGGATTAAGCTTTCTATTTAATAACATGGGAAGGGCAATTTACAGTTATATAGTTGAAGATTTGGATTGGATTGAGTTACTTTATATTTTTGAAACAT
This sequence comes from Topomyia yanbarensis, assembly GCF_030247195.1. Lineage (NCBI taxonomy): Eukaryota > Metazoa > Arthropoda > Insecta > Diptera > Culicidae > Topomyia > Topomyia yanbarensis. The sequence goes on from NC_080671.1 coordinate 456,990,241, forward strand.
GTATTCATTACAGAATAACTTCATTATAAACAAAATGATAAAATTAATAAGTTCAGGGCGATGTCAACTGTTTCTTAGATGTATGTAAATATATCCAGAAAACGGTTTTTCTTCATTATCCTTGATACCTTAAGGACATTATACATTCGAGCCACAACATAGCTGCTACGCCGCACACACCCCTCTCTCAGGCCTAACCATGTATCTGACATGAGCAAATAAAAAATACGTTTTTCAATACACTAACCTTGCCGGTGTACCACGAAACTGCTACTTGAGGAAGCTAGAACATTTTTCTATACAACCAACCCTAGTTTTTGACGGAATTCCATCTGTATCGCTTATTTTGTGCGAAAATATCACCCCTCTTCACTTGGAGTTTCTTTTCGAAACACCCATTTTTTCTCATTTCCGTGCACTTTTTCAAATGCACTTTATTCACACACCACTGCACAAACACTCGCGAAACCTTAATCGTTTATTAACAAAGTTCAATTTTTCTGCCAATTTGCAGATGACCGAGGGAAAATGTCCGAAAACTCTTATTTGTGCGTTTGATTTTTCACTTCGAATTCCATTTCTTCTCAATATAAACAAGCGTGTCGTTGCCTAGCAACAAGCGTGCGCGTGGCTTCCACATATCTTCACCTTAAAAATCTTTTTATATCGAATTCCATTGATTTCAAACATGGGCCCGCATTTATCAGAAATTGATTTTTTCGTTGCCGGTGCAGCAAATACCCAAAGCAAATGCGTAAATGGTGCGTAAATGGAGGCGTTAACGCACACTTTGTGGGAACGAACAAACGCCGTCAAACTAATCATGTTCTTCTCGAAAGAAATGCGAAAATAGCATTAATACTCAAAAACACAAGCTAAAATCGTAACTTCAAGAAGCATCACTCCCAAAGACCCAGTTTCTTTTTTGACGTATTATCGGTTAGAGCTTTAGAAGCCCGAAAACACTCGATCATTTCTATTTCTAAATACAAGCTCATTAAAACTAGCGAATTGTATCTCGCTGGGTCTCATTGATTTTGCTACATTCACAAATTGCTTGCCACAATATGTATCTTTAAAAACATCGCATCGACTAATTCGAAAGCAACATGGAAGTAGAAATATAAGATTTTTACGGCAGCAACAAACGAAAGTATATGTGGGGGGCTTATCTTCCAAAACAATGCAATATAGTTCGGCGAGCGATTTGGTGTAAATCTTCCTTGCTCGCATCTTTTATTTATTTATTCGTCAGTCAATAATTAAATTGGAATAAAATATTTCTTATGTACTATGTGCTATGATTTCGCAAAGTTTTAAATAGTCATTATTTAATTTAGTGGTCCGAACTTGGCGTATTCTTTGTTGGTTTGTCGTTGTACCGGGAACATATTTATGTCACTTGACGAGAAGGATTAAGCTTATTAAGGATTGACAATAGAACTGTGGAATCAATGTATTAAAAGCAAGGGCGGATCCAGAAAAAATTTCGGAAGGGGTCCAAAATTTCTACTTTGAAATGTTCATTGTACAATACGTAATATGTAGTAATAATCATTAATATTCGTCCTTATTTTAAAGGACTCCTTAATTTTGAAGAGTTTGGGAAGCGTCCTTTATTTTACCTAAAATGCTCTTAATTATAGTCACAAAACCCAAACCTCAAACCTATTTAAAAAAATCAGTTCATTTATTTTTATGTGTCCCATGTCCGCAGCTAACTCTTTCCATTTGTTTTTTATTTTGTGAATTTTTTAGGTTCATCGTCCTTCATTATTTCAGTGCAGTACATGCATTATTTTCGTTTCAAATTCAATTTCAGTTTCAAACTGAATTGTGTTACTGTGCTGGATCTGAGCGGGATTATCGAGCAAAATTATGCTCCAAAATTTAAAAGATGTCAAATTTTGCCTCCACATATAACAAATAAATGCTTTTGTTTGTGAATTAATTTATATTTCTTGTGAACTGAAGGCATTCGATTCTGTGTGAAACTTCAGTAAGCTCAGAAGTGAATGTATGAAGGAGGCGTTGAAACTGAATTCTTACTTTGTTAAGGTGAAGATATGTGGAAGCCAGCAACGCATGCTTGTTGCTAGGCACCGACGCGCTTGTTTACATTGAGAAAAAAATGAAATTCGAAGTGAAAATTCAAACGCACAAATAATAGTTTTTGGACATTTTGCTTCGGTAATCTGCACATTGACAGAAAATTTTAAGTTTAGTTAGTAAACGATTAAAGTTTCGCGGGTGTTTTTTCAGTGGTGTGTGATTAAAGTGATTTGAAAGTGTTCTGAAAATGAGAAGAAGAAAAATAAAAGCGTTTCGAAAAGAAACCTCAGGTGAAGAGGGGTTTTTTTTGGCACAAAATAAGAGCTAATGATGGAATTCCGTTAAAAACTCGGGATGATTGTATAGGAAAATGTTCTAGCTTCCTCAAGTAGCAGTTTCGTGGTACACCGACAAGGTTAGTGCATTGAAAAACGTATTTTTATATTTCCTCATGTCAGATACATGGTTAGGCAGGGGAGATGGGAGTGTGCGGCGTAGAAGCTATGTTGTGGCTCGCATGTATGTCCTTAAATGCACTCCGAAATGAGCAACTTTTACAACAATTATTCCGTTCTAAATGTTTTAATTATACATTTCGCTAAGTCGCTCAACAGCAGATTTTTTTGAAGAATCACAAATTTTTGATAAAGAATCGTGGCTCACTCACTCGTTTTCAAGAGTCGATTCTTTTGATCGCAATTCACTCGCCCATCTTTACTTCTAACGTTTCAAATCAAGCGCTTCGTTTCAAAATTTTAACTAATTCCGTAGAATGTATAATTAGTGCAAATAACGGATAACAATGGATTTTAGAAAATAGTAATGATCTGCACCATAATTGATCCGCACTATTCCAGCGATCTAACGTTGCTAGCACGGCCTCTTTGTCGTCAAATAAACTGTGACACACGTGCAACATATAAAAATTAATCAGTTTGCTTTCTCACGCCGCGCCGTAGCAGCATGATTGCAGTTGCCCGTCAATCGCAGATCGCTCGCAGGTTAGCCAGAGCCATCAATATGGGGGATGTGGCATCAGAGAACCTCAATAAAACACGCGACGGTACAATGAGTGGTTAAACACCGTTATCCATGTTTGCGCGCGGTTTGAAACGAACGAGTATAGTAATGCTATAGAAAGGATCGAGGCGTGTACACTCTATGATTTGGAAAATTAAGTTAGTAGAGTGGATTGAGTTTAGCTCACTGCAGAGTGCGACGTGTATGCTGCTTGTTAGTCAGCGTTGGGAAAAAATAATTTATTTTTATGTTATGTGATTCTCATGTCAAAATGCTTTTGGCGGGTTTGTGGGTACCTAGGGTAATGACCCTATTGGCACACACGATTCATATTTTGTATACACGTGATGCGTTTTTATCATTAAGGCATGATTCTGTAGGTATTTCTGAAAGACGGGCGGACTTCCTTAAGGGACCACTTCAACGAAAAAAATATATCGACGATGAAAGTATTTTAGGAACACTGTTGATTACTTTGATGGGTTATGGCAAGACACGCATTACAAATAAATGAGCGTTACATCTGAAAAGGTCCTTTAGTTGTTACACAAATTAATAACATGCGAATAATGTCGATTTTGCATGAAGCTGATCTCAGATGCGTGCCTAAAGTTTTTTCAGCATTGAACAAAAAACCGAATTGGGTTCTTACATGAATTGCAGCATGGATTCCTTTTTATCACCACTGGTGTTGTGTGAATCCACTCAGCTTCTTCAAAAACGATTGGAGAAATGAAGTAGGGTTTCAAACTGATGTCTAAAGAAAAATTATATAGGAGAATCGAAGAATTCAATACAAGTCAGTTGCAATGTAATTGACTGTGACGACGCTTTCCAGATACTAAGTTGCCTTTTCTTCCAATAATCATCTGCCAAGCATTACTGATACCAGCAGGAAACTTTGACGTCAATACAATACAGCGTTTATCCCTGTGTGTGGAGCGTATAGCTAATTTAAAAAAAAACGACTGTTTATAAGTCCTTGGGTATAACTAGTTTTGCTTCAACAGATTTTTTATTGTAGAAGTTTTCAACCATAACTCCTTGTTCAGGGTTAGGAAAACCCGTGCGATGGTTTCGAATCGGACCCAGGTGAGCTGCGTACCACACAATCCATTTATAAACTATATTGTATCCGCAACTTTCAAGAGATTTCGAAGCAGACATTCAGTATATAGGACAATTGCAAGAAATGAACACCACGACACTGAAAGTATTTGCAGATCGGTTCATGAACATACGACGAAAGTCTCATTTGATGTCTATTGCTGCGTATCTAGTCCTCATAGTCGATGACCGTACGTCGTCCTAGGAAAGGAAGACTCTACATATCACCTGCAATCTTGTCGATTTTTTTCGCCCACTGACCATCTCTTGTCCTTCTGTTGGATCAGCTGTTGTTATATGAACGACGGGGATGTTATTCAAGCAGTTGTCGCAATTCGTGTTCCATACGTTGTCTTCATGGTTTATGTTATATCTGCTGCCCACCATAAAGGTTTCACAATACCTTCCACTCGAAAACACTGAGGGTGCTTTGGTCCTTTGGCAGCACTACAATATCACTAGCCTCTGTCTCTTCTCCGTGTTTCTGAGGTTCGCATGGTACTTGGTCGTTTCTTACCGAACATGCTATTCACTTGACTTGTACCATGACTGAATGTTATAAACCACACCATTACGTGGATTTGTTTCAAAATTTTGTCTTAGAAGGGTTACTAGCTACAAAAACAATTATTCAGTTATTTATAATATAACAAACAAGACCTCGCATTGTTTACTCATCCACCAGCTCTCGATCATACGCTGCTGTAACCCTTTACCGATATTGAAAACGTGCCTGACCTGGCAGTACAGAGATATAGAACTGGTCTTTCAAAACAGTAATGAAATGTCCGAGGTCCATTCAAAAAGAATTCATGAATTCAGTACATTTGCATTCCTTGTTCCGTTTTGCGTCGAATCTTGGGAACGATGGATTTACTTTGTTTTTGTTGACGCCTAAATTGACACATTTTGACGATTTTTTGCGTACAACATATGGCAAAGGGGCGTAATCGTACACCATGCTCCTGCACACAGTCCGTAAGGTGAACGAAAAAAATGGTAATCCTCGTAAGTAGTTGAAAATAATGGTCTATATCAAACGAATATATTCATTTTATTCGTCAAACGTGGCCGAATTTTCCATGACAATACACCTCGTTTATTTCGATTGATTGTGCCAAGCATGCATGTAATGAACCATCAATTTGAATAGGCTTGTATGGTACTTGGTAAACTTGAGTTTATCTTTTGTTATACAGAATACTTACAAAAGTCACATGTTATTTGTCGTGCAATATGATAGATATCGGCTTGTTACATTGCAATTATTATACTGATACAAATTTATCTCCGAAATAAACATACAGTTACATTACAGGTACAATGTACAACAATGCCCTTAGTAGCATGTGAAAAAATAAAACATCGATTCCCCAAAAGTAATATAAACACTTTTCAACTTGCGGCCTAGATTTAGAATTTGACATCAATGCAAGTCAAGTCATTTGTATCAACAAACAAGCGAAATTGTGGCTAGCTGGCCATGAGATATGATTTTATCAAAAAAGCTTTCACACTGTAACAAACGATCGATAATGAATGGTCAATTATGCTAGCAAATGTTCATAGCTTTATTTCAAAGAAATGAGATAAACGCTTACCTGTATTACTTTTTCCGAAATAAAACTTACTCTCAAAGACTTATTTCATGTTTACATTTTACTATGATGCAATATGTGTGCTTCGCAAGATTACATATCCAATTTTGACCACAATCTAATGATTTTCACGTAGTGCTCGAAAGCCTTCTGATATGCTATAGTGTTGCCGATGGACATGTAAACACACATGTTTTTACACAAAACTTACGGACAGGAAATTTCTGTTTCGGCACTATTTTTCAGGGAACTATAAATTAGGAAAGCTTCTAATACTTATCATAAAGGGATCAAGGTATGTTGAGTGAGTTCTATTATTTAGTTACGGAGATAAATGACCCAGAGTGCTGCAGTGTCAGAGAGCGCCATACTGCGGCGATCTGAACTGAGATGCAGATTTTTGGGACAGGAAATCTTCGTTACGGATAAACATTTTGATTCGCTGAGCGTTTGTAAATGTTTCTCGACTTTTATTTTAGGTATCAAAGAATAATGGAGGCAATGCACATTACCAATGCATAGGAAAACGTGAAAACATACAGATGCGCTATTATCACAGATAACATTGAAGTGGTCCGTTAAAGGCGGGGGTTAGTTGAAGATTATGGTGGGTGAGGAGATTGAGTTATATTAGAGCAGTGACCAAGAATGGGTTTTATTTAATCACAGTTTTGCAAGCATTACTTTTTCTTCAGATCCTTTGGGCATATTCAGTAGTATGGGATTTTATATGGGAGTTTCAAAGTGGAATTGGAACGGAAACGATCACATCCCCAGTAGAACGTTTTGATTTATCATTTCAAACAGTTTTGCTTTGAACTTTGAAACTGTTTTGAATAAAGAGTATTCAGCACACCAGGCCCGTGCGCAGAAATTTCTCAAGGGGAGGGTTTTGATTTGTTTTATGTTTCGTATAAAAGAAAGGTATAGAAACCCTCAAACTTTGAACAATTTTGCCGAGAACTGGAGGGCCGTGTCTTATGTACTAACCAACTTAGCTCAACAAATTGAGTAAATGCCTGTTATGGAGAAGGAATCTTCAACAGACACCGCTACCTGCTGGCTCGTGGTGGTGTTGGATTGGTTTGTAGTAGTCAAGCCTATCGAATAAACCTAAACCTCTTCTATCTCGCAATACTCATCCATCCGAGACAACTGCTAGATACTACGTCAGTAGGGATTGTACTCATGCTCTTTTTAGTTTATATTAATCGTTCATGGTTTTTCCATTGCTACTGTCCAAACTTTGCGGTATAAAATATCGTCACCTGTTGAAGCACAAACCGAAACGAAGGTGTCGACCATAATGATGCAAATCTCTTTGCAAACACATTCGTGGGGTTTCTTACCCTTCTTTGGCACTACTTGTCCCTATATTTCTGCTTGCCAGTGCTGAGAGTTCCTCGGCTGCGGTATTTCTCCCGATACCGATGCCCATTTTCGCGAGCCCTTTAGTTGTCAGTCACTCCAACGGAGAGATCATCGTCGGTGAAGTTTCTCCATACTACGATATCCTCATGTTCTCCGACTTCGTGTTATTCCTGCTTAGCACCCACTGACCAACTTTTCTGTGAAACTAGTCTACTCTCAACTGTTGCTAATATCGAAACTTGTCGAAACGTGAAGCGATCCAGAGAAGCACACCAACTTACCCTTACCAGGTTTCTTCAACGACTTATTTTTAAAGTGACCGAACTCAAGTGACATTTTATGTGTCAAAATGGTTGGCAGTATATTTTTTCCGGAACAGGAAGTTAATAATTTTTAAAAATAATTCAAACCCTTACACTCAGATTCGGTCGACTTGAGAAAATAATTTCGTGTCAAGTAATGACCGAAAGGCACGTTCAGGAGTGGTTAGTTCTAGACTTTTTGTAGTAAATAATATTTCCATGAAAGTAGGTACAGTCCTTGCAAGTATTGTGCTGGAGAATTGACAAATTGAGACAATGTGTGTTATTGAGAAGGAATCTTGATCAGACACCACCGCCCGGTGGCAAACGGTAGTGCCGGATGCTTACTGTGGTGGTTTGTAGTAATCCTACTCACTAAACCTAAACCTCTTGTTCCTCCCAATCCTCATCCTTCCTTCATCGGTCGCGTTTTTTGCATTGATGCTGTTTCTTGCTAATTGCCCAACCTTCGTGGTATGACTGACCTATTCAGGCCAGCTGCAAATATTGTCACCTGCTGAGACGCGAACAGATTCAGAGATGCCGGACATAACGACTTAAATATCTTTACAACTATCTTCGCAGGGTTCCTTATCCTCTTTGGCGATACTCGTTCTCAATTATCTACTAGCTGGCGCTGAGAGTCTGCCGGTGGCGGAATTTCTCCCATTACCGATGCCCATTGTCGTGAGCTATTTAGTTGTCAGCCAATCTGGTGCAAAGATCACCTACGGCGAAATTTCTCTAGAAAATGATATCTATATTTTTTTCGTGTTCGAGTAGAAGGTTCGTTTTTTTCTCTCCTTAGCTGCCGTTGTTAGCTCGCTGATCGACCTTTGCTGTGTAACTGATCTACTCACAATATCGAAACTTGTGGAGACTTGTTTCTAGAATGATTAAGCTCAAATGACATTGTATGTCCAAACAGCTCGAAGTATAGAACTTTTATACCTGCTCAGGAAGTTAAGGAATTTTCAAAACTAATTCCAAACTCTCATGGGAGGGGTTTGAAACCCCAAAACCCTCCCCTTACGCACGGGCCTGGTAAGTACTACCGGAATGCTCGAAACGACTAATTGAGTAAGTCGAATATACAACCGATGATATGTGCGCGGATTTTTCGGCTAATTACTATGCAAGTCCTCGACACAATAAGGACAATTATTATAATTGGTTGATGGTTTAATTGACTAAAATAAACCAATGAATATGACAATAATATATTTGTTTTTCGTGCTGACATGACTGCCTCAAATTGGTTTTCGATTCTTCTCGCGAATTGTCAGTTCTCAATCTTCAAACACGATTAAACAGTCATCATTCCACTCAGATACGCCCATGCGTATTCCCTACGCTAACTAAATGCCCCGTGGAGTAGTTCCCTAGTAGGTCAAATAAACACTAAACAAACAAAGAAATTAGTTTTCTCAGCCCAATGAAATGCCAGCACGATTGTCATCACCAGACGGATTCGTGTTCCCTTACAATGCCTAGGGATTTACAGCAAAGATAATATTTTTTATATGAAAACTAAGAGAAACAATATTTAAGTCTTTAAGCGTAGAATTCGGTTTGGTAAATAAGGGAAAGTTTTAATTCAATTAAGAGTAAGGGACCATAACGGTTATTATTTATTTTGCAAGTCATTGTTTTTAGCAATAAAGATTTTTTCATAGAGCAATTAAACTATTTTTATCGGGGAGATTATAATTATGCCAACTGAATTGCTTCGATAATTCGATAGTAGCACCAATTGTATCATGGCTAGGGTAGAGAGGACGGTAACGATTTTAGGGATAAGAAGACTTGTGGCTTTGTGACAGACGAAAGACCGGCGGCATCAACTACAGTTTTGGACTGCCGAAACATAATGAACCGGGTCAACGGATTGTTCTCCTCAGGTCAGCTCACACTCGCTTCTAATTCAGTTGATGGTGACACTGTGGTGAGGATGAAGATGGCAGGGCACTCTGGTATGGATCAGGCTCGCAAAGCTGTTAATGGGGAATCTGAGAACGAGAAATATAAATAGAGGAGCTAATTTTTTTTGTTTATTGGTTTTAGAAAACGGTAAATAAGAAAAATATAGAGGTGTAACGGTTTGCCAGTATATCCCAGACTAGAATAATGGGTGGTCTCGCTCTTGCCATAAGCGAATCCTTCAACGTCACAATACTCAGCACGTGACCAGACAACGTGCTCGATGTCGTGGTAACCTTCGCCACAAACGCACAAACTACTCTCCACAAGCCCAGTACGCCGCAGATGCGCACACCAAAAAAAAAAAAAGGAAAAAAGAATGGAAAATAATATAAAATAGAAACTAATTAAATATTTTTCAACAAGTACGAAAATTACGGGTGAGGGACTCAGACCTTCAGAACCTGGATCCGCCCCTGCAAATATCTTTGGAATAATTTTCTTCTTTTTAATACAATGCCATTGTGCATGGGAATCTACATCAATTATCTTTAGTTTTGACTGGATCCGTTAAACCTAGGTCTCGGAATGATTCCCTGTCAGAATCACTCATTACAATTGCAAACGAGACGGGAAAAGTCACCCACCAAAACACTGCGTAATGCCATTTGCATCGTAGTACGTGGAGATGTTACGCTCGCATGGAAGCGAACGTTTATTTGTTCGTGCTTGAGATCGCGATTATTAAATTATGAGTGATAAAACGTTCACTTACTCATCCGGGCATCTTTGTATTCGCGAAATCTTGAGCGTAGGCATGCGTGATTAATCGCAATTGTATGTTCGCCTTTGTGTATTATCGCGAAGGGCTCGAGCGTTTGTACGTGTATAAATTCGATTAACCGTATCGCCAATTGAAAATTCGCATTGGTTCTTGAATGGTCGCGCGGATCGTAAATCCGCTGTGCAATTTTGAGTGTATGGTGCTAGAAGAGAGTGAGTTCCCTCGTACCACTAGAGTTCCTGACCATGTCGCCCTGAAACTTGATTTTAGTATATATGGGGGACATTTTTTTGAGAACAGTCAAACCGAAAGCATAGACCTAAGCTGTGAAGACCGAGGGTAGGGTCTTCCGGGCATGATCGATTCATGTACGCGTGAACGCGTATTTGTATAATCGTACTTGAGACCGTATTTATGATTTGTTGGTGTTAGAACGTTCACATGATCACGGGAGGCTTTTTATATTTGCGGGATCGTGGATGTAGATTTGCGTAAATGATCGTAACTGCATGTTCACATTTCTGGCCAATTTTTTTTTATCGTGCTAGTCTCAAGCGTTTGCATGTTAACAGGTTTGATCGCGTAGGCTTGTGTGTGTCGCGTGTATGAAACTTCGTATGTATTCATTTTAATAACCATGTAACCGCTTGTTTATTCGCATGGGTGGTTCAAATCTAGACACTCCCCCATATCAGTAGAGTACCCAGCTATAGTGCCCTGAGATTTCTAGTGTAGTTTATATGATCGCGAAGGGTACAAGCGTTTTCATGTATATGTGTTTGATCGAACAGGGACTTTAATGGTACGTATGCTAGCGTGTGTACAACGTCGCGTATTTGATTTCGTTTATATGACCGTGTAGTCGTTTGCATAATCGTGTAGGCGTTGTTCTCGCGGGCCGTCATTCTGATGTTTAATTTTGTGTGTACAGTTTAGATGAAGGAAGAAGCTGAGCTCACTGTTCACGCTGGAGTTTCTAACTGTGGTGCTCTAAAACTTGTTGTCTAGTGTATACAAGTTCCGTATTATAGAGTGGGAGCCCACGGACGAGTACGATTTATTGTTGTGCAAAAGCGAGTGTTCGTATTTAGGTGCTCGAGACCGCGGTTATAAACTTATAAGCGCTAACACGTTGATTTAATCGCAGGGACGTGATTTTGATTGCGAGATCATGGGTGTAGAGAAGCGTAAATGATATCGTTTGCTACCAGATTTGTATTATCGCGAGGGAGTCGAGAGTTTGTATGTAATTGTGCGCGTTTTTCATCGTGTTGGCGTTTGTATGTCACGTGCTTTTATGATTTCACATACACTACCGCGTTTCTATAACGCAATGCGCTACGCCCGGTCAAAACCAATCGACCCCAAATATTGCACAGTTATATGGGACCCCAAAAGGAACCAAAAAAGTGCTGTGCTCGGTTGATGTGGTTATGGTTACGCTTTTCCATATAACAACGCCCCACCCTAGTATATATTCGATTATTGCATTTTAATATTTTTAAAGTGAAATTTACGTAGCATGTTCTTTTCTTTTGAATTTTATTCTTGATTGTTCCTTTGATAATCTGAAAAATTGATTTTGGTACTCTATAATAATTGATCGAAACCCGACAACGTCCTAACTTCTTCCGTCAGAAACTTCAATAATTATTATGGACCTTACAGAATCCCCCAGCCTCCCTTGATGTGCACTCTTTCTGCCTTTCTCGCGACGGTTCTTTTGTACACTTTCAACGGCCAGTTTTTCTGTCATCCAGGCACTACCCGAGTCTATTGTTTTAAAAAGTGATAGGAAAAGTTTACCAAAACAAAAACAGTACCTCTTCGCTTCCTCCACACCCACTTCCAACGAGAAGCAACAACGCGAGAGCGTTTATCCCACTCCCATCCGGCCGCCCGGTCCAACCGTCTGTAAAATTCGTCTGGACGCCATATTCAACTTGTTTCTGACGGTCGGTCGTGCTGTTTCCACCGGGAATTGATATATATTTTTCTCGCTAGTAGCTGCTTCGGACGTTTCATTTCCCTTCTTGGCTGGCTGCTGGCGGATTCCGAAAATATCACCCTTGATAGATTCGAAATCGTTTGCGTTTGCAGCAGTGGCCCAGCCCATGACCGGCCACCGATTTTCGCCAGTCTTTGTAGGTTTGAGTTCGCATAAATAAAGGAAAAAAAACCTTTTCTCTTCTTTTTTCTTCAAATTTCTTTGAAAGGAGCTAGAGGAAAATTAATAGGAATGAATCTTTTATGCTGATTGTTGTGCTTTTAAAACTTTATTTTAGCTCATGGTAGGATTTTTTTCCTCCTTTACCCGTGCTAAAGTGAGAGGGTGTGGCAGAGGACTAGTTTTGCATTTCGCGACTGGACGTGAAAGTTTTCCGGGTCTGTCTTTGCAAACAACTGGAAGTCGCACAGGAAGGTGGGGTGGGGGGCGGAAGACTTTTCCCTATGCAAACACCCCAAGGCATTGGCTGGCATTGGAAAAATATGCAACTTTGTGAGGTTGAAAATGTTATTCAAATCGTTTGTTTGTGTTTTTTGTGGGTTCAGTAATCGTTGAAGTTTGTCAGTTTGTAATCGAAAATGTTGCAGAGTTTGTGGCCAATGGAAAAAAAAGTTGGGATGACTTTTACAAGCGCGGGAATGGTGTCCATTTATAGAGGACATGATAGCGAAATTGATGTCGTTGACCGACAGGTCAAAATCATTCGAAAAGTTACAGACTTAGTTAGCCTGCATCCATTGAGCACAGAAATCGTCAACTGAAGTAGTTTTATCCACAAGATGAAGACGGTAGTTGCTGATGTTGAAAACTAATAAGTTCATCTTGAGAAGATAGACACCAATATCGTAGTTCTATTTTCTTCCCTTCGCAAACGAGATCGAATAAGAATGACTAATCATTTCAATTGATAGATTCGTCTCTGATGTACCACCCTCCAGAATGATTGATGTCCAATCTCTGCTTGAGTCGGCATTCCGAAAATAGCTTTCAATTCTGTGCGATACGGATGAGTCAGTAGTCGGTAGGTAATAGACCAGCCACCCTAAAAACTTGATTGCCATTTTGCCAATCAGTTTCTGTGCATCTCAGCACTAATCTGACAACATAATCCAAAAACGAGAAACCACAACTCAGGGTAGCTATTTAACGTGATTGATCTGAAAACTCCATTCGTTCATTATCATCCATCGAGATGAGCTCCCCTCGACGAAAGTGGTTGGAAGGAGATGAGTACTACTATTGGCTTGTATTGAGATTGGATTAGATTTTTGTTTGAAATATGCAGCCCGTTTCATTTACGAATTCTGCATCGATGTCAGAGAAGAGAAGAACATCAAGCTTTCAGCTTGTGGCAAATCGGCGACGGTTATGGCGCTTTAACCTAGGCGCATTAGCCAGGGCAAGGTGTAAATACCTCTGTTCCATCCCAACGGACCAAAGGAGTGACATTAACCTTCTTAGCCAAGTCACTCCTAATGATTTATACTTAGCCCCTATAATCTGAAACGGTCGGTACGGTTGTCCTCGTGTCTTCCTCATTCAAGTTTCGTTGGTTGAATTGTTCATTAAATAAATAATTTAATTGCTGTGTAATATTGAAAAATCTTCAAACCCAACTCTGCACAGTAGGCCTGGCCATTTTAATATTTGCGACAAATTATAATATGCTTCAAATCATAACTCTCCGAGCTCTCGATCGAAGCAGTTCGTTTTCTGGTGCCGTGCATAAAGTGAATACGAATAAATATTGTCAGTGAACGTCAACCATTGCATGAGGCAGTCTTTGTTCGCCGGTGCCCAGGCTGGTGAAGTGAATACCAGAATAGACGGAATCACCGCTATATAAGCTAAGTTTTTTTTTCTTTCATTTCCCTTTCCCCGATCGGTCTCTAGTTCTTCCCTTTCCCCTGAATATAAGTTTCATCCCTCGTTGACACCACGTGTTATCCTCGTGCCTAAATGGTCGAGGGCGAAGTAACATTGAATGGGAATGATATTCCCATGGATTTACCGGATAAACCCGAAATTACTCCCTCCCCTGATTCCCCCAGTCCTCCCCTTATTAAAACATACCCAGCCAATTCAAATGGACCCTGGGTGGTGTATTTCCGGCCCAACACGAAATCGCCCAATATTCTAGAAATCTCACGGGAGCTGACTGCTAACTACCCGTCCGTAGCTCAGATAACACGTGTTCGAGCTAATAAGATACGTGTTATAGTAAATGACCTCGACCAGGCAAACCATATTGCTCGCAGCGAGCGTTTTACGAAGCAATTCAGGGTGTATGTGCCTTGTAGGGTTGTGGAGATCGATGGGGTTGTCGCCGAACCGGGTCCAAAGTGCGAAGACCTGTTGAAGTACGGGGTTGGCTGCTTTAAGGACCCTTCGCTTCAAAAGGTGAAGATTCTGGAATGCAAGCAATTGTATTCCGCAAAAACTGCAGATGATAAAACAACTTATTCTCCGTCAGACTCGATTCGGGTGACTTTCTCCGGGTCTGCTCTTCCCAACTATGTCCTCCTGGATAAGGTTCGCCTACCTGTTCGCCTGTTTGTACCGCGGGTAATGAACTGCAGCAATTGCAAGCAACTGGGCCACACAGCCACTTATTGTGGCAATAAAAAACGGTGCGCCAAATGCGAAGGAGAGCATGAGGATGACTCTTGCGACAAAGAAACTGAAAAGTGTATTTGCTGCGGGGGCCCTTCACATGCTCTTAAATCATGCCCTGCGTACAAGCAGCGCGGGGATAAAATTAAGCGCTCCCTTAAGGAACGCTCAAGGCGTTCTTATGCAGAAATGCTAAAGAATGCTTCGCCATCTGTCCTGTCCGAAAATCCCTATGCTGGTTTGGCTAACGTTGAGCAAGAATCTGACGACCCACGAGAGGGAACATCTTTGGTTAACCCAGGGGAATCCAGGAAGAGGAGAAATCCAGCCTCCCCTACATTGCCTCGTAAGGGTGCCAAGGTGTCGTCCACTCAGAGTGCGCCATCTACAACCAATAAATCCAACGGAAGTGATGCTCAAAAGCCGAAGCAATTTGCTCCAGGACTTGGAAATATTAATTCTAACAAGGAGTACCCACCACTTCCAGGGACATCCAAAACCCCAAGTGTCCCCTTTTTTCAAACAGATACTCAGTCCAGTAGCGGACTAATGAAATTTTCTGACATAGTGGACTTAATTTTCACAGCTTTCAATGTTACTGATCCTCTTAAAAGCCTTCTGATACGTTTTCTCCCTATAGTGCAAACATTTTTGAAGCAGTTGACTACTAAATGGCCCCTCCTTGCAGCGATCGTATCCTTCGATGGCTAAGTCATCGAACGAGGTCACCGATTCGATCACTGTTCTACAGTGGAACAGCAGAAGTATCCTCCCGAAAATCGATTCCTTTAAATTTTTACTAAATAGTTTAAAATGTGATGCTTTCGCATTATGTGAAACCTGGTTAACTTCTGATATAAATCTCAACTTCCACAACTTTAATATAATTCGTCTGGATCGAGAAAACCCTTATGGAGGAGTACTTTTGGGGATCAAAAAGTGCTATTCTTTCAACCGAATTAACCTCCCTTCGACACCAGGCATTGAAATTGTCGCTTGTCAAGTTTTAATCAAAGGTAAAGACCTTTGTATTGCTTCCATCTACATTCCTCCTAGAGCCTCGGTAGGGCACCGAACGCTTTGTAATATCACGGAATCCTTACCGGCACCGCGGCTAGTTCTGGGAGACTTTAACTCGCACGGTACGGTATGGGGCTGTCTTCATGATGATAATAGATCAACATTAATCCAAGATCTTTGCGATAATTTCAACATGACCATCTTAAACACGGGAGAAATGACGCGGATTCCTACACCACCAGCACGCGCAAGCGCGTTGGACTCATCACTATGCTCGACATCGCTACAGTTAGATTGCAGGTGGAAGGTGATCCCTGATCCCCACGGTAGCGATCATTTGCCTATCGTGATTTCAATTGCTAACGGTTCAAGACCATCGGAAACAATCAATGTCTCGTATGACCTCACACGGAACATTGATTGGAAGAGTTACGCGATATCCGTTAAAATCGAATCCACTCAATAACTTCCTCCGGAGGAAGAGTACAGGTTTTTGGCTGGCTTGATTCTCGACAGTGCGAATCAAGCTCAGACTAAACCAGTACCCAGCGCGAATACCCATGGACGGTCTCCCACCCTGTGGTGGGATAAAGAGTGCTCAGAGCTGTACGCGGAAAAGTCCACTGCATATAAGGCCTTCCGGGAAGACGGGTTACCCGCTAGCTATCAGCAGTACGCGTCGCTAGAAAGGCGAATGAAGAGTCTAATGAAAACCAAAAAACGCAGTTATTGGCGCCGGTTCGTCGACGGGTTAACGAGAGAAACAGCGATGAGCACTCTTTGGGGTACGGCTCGACGTATGCGTAACCGAAACAGCACCAACGAGAACGTGGAATATTCAAACCGTTGGATATTCGCTTTCACCAAGAAGATCTGTCCGGACTCTGTCCCGGTACAGAAAACGTGCCGCGCCGCGTCTCCTCCTGATACCGCGAACGAAACACCGTTTTCGATGGTGGAGTTCTCACTTGCTCTCTTGTCATGCAACAATAACGCCCCAGGGGTAGACAGAATCAAATTCAACTTGCTGAAAAATCTGCCTGATACTGGCGCTTGTTGCTCATTTGAGCAATCGATGCGATATCTTGAACCCGTTGGTGATTAAAAACTTCGAAAGGCACGTCGAGCTTAATTCTCAAACCCGTTTTATGTCCTTGTACGTCGACTACATGGCACAGAGCATCAATCCTTCGTATAATCCCAACTATGTCCGTTTTCTAGATACTTCTGATTCTACTGTATTCTTCGACACATCCATGAAGGAAGAGATTCGTGGAATCCCGGACCATATACGCCCGCAAGTGATCCCTAATAAATTTTATAATAAATTCCGAGAAGCCGACTATGACAAAATGTTCTACACTGACGGATCAAATCTCGATGGGTCCACTGGCTTCGGTATCATCAACAATACTATCACCGTTTCCTTCAAGCTCAATGATCCAGCTTCAGTTTATGTCGCAGAATTAGCTGCTATTCAGTACACCCTTGGGATCATCGACACTCTGCCCACAGATCACTACTTCATCATCTCGGACAGCCTCAGAAATTCCCGTATTTTCTGGGAAAGATACGGGAGTTCTTGTATACGTTTTCTGAAAAATCTTACCAGATTACCTTTGTTTGGGTCCCCTCTCATTGTTCTATCCCGGGCAATGAAAAGGCCGACTCATTAGCAAAGGTGGGCGCATTAAATGGTGACATATACGAAAGACCTATCTGCTTCAACGATTTTTTTAGTATTTGTCGTCAGAGGACACTCAACAGTTGGCAAACCTCATGGAGCAATGGTGAACTTGGACGATGGCTACATTCCATTATCCCGAAGGTATCAACGAAGCCATGGTTCAGGGGGATGGATGTGGGTCGGGATTTTATTCGTGTAATGTCCCGACTTATGTCCAATCACTACACCATGCATTTGCGGCGTATTGGGCTTGCGGAAAGTAGTCTGTGCGCTTGTGACGAGGGCTATCACGACATCGAGCACGTTGTCTGGGTATGCGCCGGGTATTGTGACGCCAGGTCTCAGTTAAAGGATTCCCTTCGGGCTCGAGGTAGACCACCCAATGTACCAGTCCGAGATATGCTGGCAACTCGTGATTTCCCCTATATGTCCCTTATTTATACCTTCATAAAAACGATAAATATCCCAATTTAGCCCCTCTCTTTTTATTTATCGTTTTTAGAGTTTCCTCCTGCCTTGTGGAACCGATCAGCTCCAGACTGCCACTTTGTAACCGCCGTCGCCCTTACCACTACGCCTGCATAGAAGGAAACTGAAGCGAGAGCGACTCGAGGTCCGATGACTTTTGAAGGATTCCCCGCGGGTCCGAAGAATACCATCCGCCAATCCGGTACTCGACGACTTACTAGACTGAGGCGCAAAGTTGTTTCGCTGATCCCCCTCCCCGTTCGAGCGAAAGTTGCATCAGCAAACCAGTAACTTTTAGGAGGGAATAAGACAAGGGAAAATTTAGGAATGGATTCACGGAAAATTTGTGAAGTATAAACAGAATATCTTATAAGGTAAAGGTGTAATACTTTTAGGAAGGGAATAACATATAATTTGACAGTCAAAATCTTTCGTCGAGAGCTGTTTTGGGCGATCGTCTTTAGAACTGTCATTTTGTATTATTCCTAGATCAAAACTATATCAAAATATACGCAAGAAACAACAACGTGTGAGGTGGTCAAAAAAAAATCGTGTGTTCCGGGTTGAGTGGTCGCTTAACGAGTAGTTACCTTTCAAATCATCTCGAGAGCTAGCCTCTTTTTTGTCTCCCAAAGCAGTCCACCTCCTTAATTGTGCCTATTAATTTAGGGCACTTTTTTAACATAAATTACCCAAACAAATGAAAGAATGAAAGAAGCTTCGCCAAATTTTGAAAGAAACCGTGAAATTATTCTTTTAATCAGCTACCAAAAATGGTGTGGATCGATGCAATAGACAAAAGATATCCTCAAAAATAATCCCCAAGTAGTCAGTATTCGAAGAAGTTTCTTGTGGACGAGTTTATAATGACTTACCACTTACTTTATTTCATTTCATTTATTTCGTTTCGTTTTCCGAAATATGATCCAGATTGATCTGAGGGTCATAAGTTAGAAAATTAGCTGTCAGAAGATACTGGTGAATTAAAGATTGCACATTAACAAGTGATCAAGACACAATCAGACAATTTGAAATTGTTTGGTGCTTAATCCTAGCAGTGGTAGGTAGAAAATGAAGTACAAATATGTCCTGATATCATCCTTTTTCGTTTTATCGAAATAAAATTCGGCTGGTATATTAAAACGAATCATTACTATATTGAACAATAAATAACATGCTATAACTTTTAAAGCATACAAGATAGACAATTGGTGTCTTCAGCAAAGTTGTTCGCAATAGAGCTTTAATTTGCAGAAGACATCATCTCAATATAATAGCTTAAAAAAATTTAATGAATATATCTCACTTACAGGTGGATTAATCAGTGAAAGCATAATGTCAAAAGAAAGAGCATATAAAATCCAATAACTTCTCCGAATCCGCTGTTGACCTCAACTTAACCGTTTTGGCGGTAATAGTCAATTTCATGTTTTTGGTCTTATTTCTAGATATTGAGAAACGGTAAGAATCCGTCATCTGTATTTAATGTTAAATATCTTCTTCGCTAAAAGTTCAATTTCAACAAACTATAGTTCGTTCGAAAGGTATTCGTGTAAGCTGTCCAAAGATGTTTAAAGTGTTTATCTATGTTGTTAATTTCGACAGAAACATCTATATCTTAGGAACTAAGCATCAGAATGGGTTGGGCGTATGGTGTTAAGCCTCAAAGCCTTCTCTTGGCTACGCCGTTGCTTACAGTTATTTATATCGCTTTTCATTTTCCGATATGTTTCAGATCGATCCGATGGTTCTAAGTTAGAGAAATTGTAGGCAGAAGGTTCACGCAAATGAACATTTTTGCACTGATAAGTTATCAAGTTTCTTCCAGACAACTTGGAATTTTTCGGTGATTTTTTCTAGCGGTTGTAGATAGAAGAATGAAATACAAAATTCGTTTTATCGAAATAATGTTTGGCTTATTTAAATGGATTATTACTATATTGAACAATAAATAGGTGACAAAGGGTGATTCACATACAACAAGCCATAACTGTTAAAGTATTCAAAATAGATATTTCATGTCTTTAGTAAAGCTATTCGCAAAAGTATGAGCTACAAATTTGCTGAAGACATCATTCCAATACAATCACTTTCAAGAAAATTTATGAAAATATCTCACTCGTAGCGGGATTAATCAGCAAAAGCACAATACCAAAAGAAAGGGCATATTACCTTCATTAAATTTTCCGAAGACACTATTGACCTAAAATTAGCCGTTTTGGCGTTAATAATGGATTACATGTTTTAGTCATATTTCTGGCAAAATGAAATGATAAAAATTTAATGTTAAATATCTCTTTTGATAATAGTACGATTTCAACAATCTATAGCTTGTTCGAAAGGTATTCGTTGAAGCTGTCTAAAAATATATAAAGTGTTAATCTATATTGTCAATTTCGGCAGATAATTCAAAAAACTGCGAAAAACGCCATTTTTACACATTCAAACATTCATATCTTGGAAACTAAACATCAAAATCAAAAACAAATGAATAGCGTTCTGTCTGGCTGATGGGTCTTTCATTTAAAATTGGTTTAGATAAGATCGGTTCAGCCATTGCTGAGAAAAACGAATGAGAGTTTGTCCGTTACATACACACACAGACATTGTCCCAAATCGTCGAGCTGAGTCGATTAGTATATAAGACTCGGCCCTCCGGTCCTCGGAAAAAATCTTGAAGGTTTGAGCGAATTCTATACATTTCTTTTATAAGAAATGTAAAAATGTTGTGGATCAATTAAAACTGCCTGGTACTTCAAGAAAATGTTTTTCTACTTCTATACATTTCGAAAGTGTTGGAGAAAGCTAATGATAGGGATCAAGAATACCTAAGATGTTACAGGGTTCAAAGATACCGAGTACGAGGTGAACAAAATTTAACTTTTTTTGTATGTGATGGATTTGAACACATATTTTCTAAAATATTATGCAACTTTTCCAAACCAAATGTAATACATTAGATTTGTTTTTAAACTTCCTGAAAGACCAAATATTTCATTTTCTTTTTATATTGTGATAACTTTGTGTATATATTATGAGATATGACCAGGGAATCAAGTATCCCCAAGGAACAAGTGTCCTAACTCTCCCCTTCTACTACTGACTTGTAATGAGATTGGATTAGATTTTTGTTTGAAATATGCAGTCATTTACGAATTCTGCATCGATTACAGAGAAGAGAAGAGCATCAAGCTTACAGCTTGTGGCAAATCGTCGACGGTTATGGAACTTTAACCTAGGCGCATTAGCTAGGGAAAGGTGTAAATACCTCTGTTCCATCCCAAGCGACCAAAGGTGTGACTTTAACCTTCTTAGCCAAGTCATTCCTAATGATTTATACTTACCCCCTATAATCTGAAACGGTCGGTACGGTTGTCCTCGTGTCTTCCTCATTCAAGTTTCAAAACGATTCGTTGGTTGAATTGTTCATTAAATGAATAATTCAATTGCTGTATAATATTCAAAAATCGTCAAACCCAACTCTGCACAGTAGGCCTGGCCATTTTAATATTTGCGACATATTATAATATGCTTCAAATATTAATTTTGGCAAGAAAAAACACTAAAGAATAACTGCAGTGTTTTCCAGGATGCTTTTCAATACTGGCTAAGTAAGGGTTAGAATTGAATAGAAAATCGTCGACGACTGCCCAGACAGGAAGCAGCGGAATGTCGGACGATCCTCGTCCATTTCAGGTAGTTTTCGGCCTCAATTGTGGTTTATGTAAGTACAGTGGTGAGAATGATGACGATCAAGTAGTGCGAGTCCCCACCACAAAAGCAGTACAGGGACTTCTGAGAAAGCAAAAGAGAGGGGCTAAATTCTGATATTGATACTTTAGGATGAGATAGATGAGCGATATATAGGGGAGATCGCGAACCAAGACAATACGCCATTGGTGTGCATCCTGTGTGCAATGGTTTGACATGAGTTGCGACATTATGTACCTTCGGTGGCTGCTGGTGCAGGGGCCCAGCTTCCCCGGGTAAATCCCAACATCCTTAAAAACCAGGCGCAGCTCTGCGCCCCCACCCCTATCCCAGGAAGCCAACCATAACCCAATATCTGGCCCGCAACCCACCCGGAAAGAAAACCTACCTGCGCAGCCCTTGGCCACACCCATAGCGGGCACTTAAAGGCTTACCTCCACCAAGTTCTTTGCAGGCTACGAAACAGCAATCAAAACACCTGCGACACTGGGCCCCTGAAGATTGACCCCTTCCACCATCATCAACACCAGAAACAAATTCGAGCGACGACGAGCGCTTCCCTCGGCAACGCGGACCCCTTGCCGAACCCGCCAGAGTTACTGGAAGGGTAGTACGCTAGACCCCCTACCAACCAACCCGAACAAGAAAAACTCGGCCCTAGAGGACCGGACCTAGAGAACCTGCGGTCCATTAGCCCAGTAGCCGGTATTTTCCTGACACCCGGCAACCTTCCGAATGAGAGTACAAAGTGACACCTCTACAACCAACCGCCCAATAACTGGCACCAAAACCAAAACTTGGAGGAGCGCTAGGGAAAAAGCCTTCTCCCCTGCATCAGCCCTGACCGCGGATCTACCAGCCCGCATTACCACCCCCCGGAGCGTAGCTCGCTGGCGTATCAATGAAACGCCAACGGGCTAAGACAGAACCTCTAGGTCATCATCGCTCGAGACAATCCCTTCGTACTGACCATACAGGAAACCCATACCCCTAAGAGCACTGACGTCTCCCGGTGGCTTAGGTGCCGCTACACTTGGGAGGTCGGCGTTCTTCCATTTCGGTGTAGGACTGCCTTGGTGGCCCTCTGGCGGGCGCTAGGGGTCCTCGAGCGCACATCAGGAGATGACGACTCGGCAACGATGAGAATAGTCAGAGAGGTGTACGTCGAATTCGCCGGATACTCCTACCACTGCACCGGATATGGCCTCGACCATGGAACGCCAGATCTCGCCAGATCGACACAAACGTGTCACAGACTGTTCCGGGCCGGAGGAGTCCTTGAGGTCACCCGTTCAGCCTACAATTAACTAGTGAAGCGGCGATTCTCGAATCATACTTGGATCTAAACCGACAGATCCAGGATGGATGGTGAGGTCGGAGTCGGAGATCGCTACGGCGGGACAGGTTCATCCCTACGTCTCCTGCCAGATTGTTCCGACTTTTCCACCGAAGCCGCAGCCATCGCCCTGTCTCGAAAGCTCCAGAACCCCCGGGAAAGATACGACATTCCGGCCTCAATTCGCGTAAGCCCGGCTAATGACCAGTAAGGGCAGAAATTGTCCTAAACTTCTTTAAAGACGCTGGTATCTTCGACAATATCTAATCAGGAATTTTTAAGGGCAAATGATCCATTGAGGTTAAAATCCCAATAAACTATACAATACAATACAATATTCGAAACGTTGAAGTAATGGTTTGCAAGTAATGTATCAATGACCCCAAGGGTATACTGAATAACAGCTAGTTGAAGGTATCAAAGCCAGTGATCCGTCAGAATAAAATGTCTTACGGCAGTCGACTCTCACAATTTTTTATAAAAAAATGTTAGGGTTAACTAGCGGGCGTCTGTGGTCAGATATTCCACGAATCTCATTCATTCATTGGATTCAGAAGTATCAATGAAATGAGCACGGTTGGGATTGTAAGACAATGGGTTAATATTTTGCGCCATCTAGTCGAAGTACAGGGACTTGAAACGGGTCTGAGAATTGAGCTTGACAAGCCCCCCAAATTTTCAATTATCACTGGGCTCTGATGAGCAATCGATATGAAACTCCTCAAAATAGATTTTTCAGGGGAAGGACGCCCGATAGGACTTCGGCCTGAGTGATAGTGTAGTAGTTGTTCTGGCTCACGCTTCCTAGAAAATACAATTAGTTCAACTCTATTACCTGGCTTAATAGCCCGTGCAGACAAATTGTCCAAGGCATTCTGTAATGGTCTTTGGCAGACTTAGGCAGATCCTGGGGAAGACCCATGTAACTAATTCGTGATGTCGACAAATCACCCTGCGAAAAATAAATTTACTTTCCCAACAACGAGTTGAGCTAAAGTTGTTTAAAATCGGTGAATATTGATAGAAACTTGACCAAAAACCCATTTGATATCCAAAAAAACTGATGCCATATGCTCTTTGCTAGCATAATCCATTTGAATTTGAACAGCTTCCGGATATATGGGAGTATTTCAATCGGTCGATACGAGTTGTGATCAAAGACTGGTTTTCCTGGTTTTTGGATGGCGATGACACTCATTTGTCTACAATGGTGTGAGATCCCTAAGAAACATATTAAATAAATTCAACAAGCGTCTTCTGGCAGATTCTTCAGCAACTTGAATTTGATCGTGTCAGGCCCTAAAAATCGAAAAAGGCATCGCTAGGGAACCCGCCACGGTAGGTTTTCTGTTTCGGGGCGCAATCCGGACAAACCTTCTTGGCGGCATCGAGTATCCAACGGTTTGAATATTCCACTTTCTGGTTACTACAACTTCACTTTCGCGTACGTTGGGCTGTGCTCCAAAGGGTGCTCATCGACAGGGCCGTCGAGAGCCGCGCCGGGCCTCGGGGTTTGAAGTACTGACGGGCCCTACCATATATGACTTCTTATTTCAATATCGATTAGAGAAACTATACGGATGCAACCGTTTCAATTAAACTATTTGTTATGAAAATTGTTTATTTGACACGATTCAACGCGTTAGCTTAACAGAGTCGTCAGTATTTTAAACATGTAATAGATGGAAAAAATAAAAATTAATAAAGGAATATTTGTGTCTGGCCATTAGAATGACTTGCGTCCGATTTACCATTCCAATTGGAAACCTTTTTTGTGGCATTGCCATACAGTCCATATCGGCATTGTTCATGCTCCCTTGACGCACAATAATGCTGCCCAGAATCAGAGCTTAGAAAAATTGACATCCCTTCGTGAGCTTGAAAGAGAAACAAAATTCAATTCATGCCCGCCGCGATGAATCGAATGTTTGGTTTGTTTCCCTCGTCCTTTGCTTTTCGGTATAACGCATTCATGTTCGCATATGTTCGGTTTCAGGAGCAAACTGAATCTTGTTTCTATGCTAGCTCGTCGCTGTTGTGCTATCTTATGACAAGCGCCATTTAGCACATTTCGAGAAAAACGATTTTTAAAGTTTGAGATTGAATATCTTGAAACTTAGAAATTGCACAAACAATTCAAAGAGGGCAATTGATGCTTCTATCTATTCTGTATTAATCTCTCAAATATTACGAAGATCGGTTGACTATGTTGCGAGTTTTCACTATAAATGTGAACAAAAGTCACACTTACACGTGCCATAGGCGTGTATTGATGACAAAATTTGTAGGGTGTCATAATCGTGCATGGAAAATTTTCCATAGAAAAAAAATCAGCAATTATTAACTTTTATTCATATCTTTGGCTTCATTTGGTCTATGAACAATCGATGAGATGCATTTCGAAGGAAATGAGTGAGGAAATCTATAAAAAATAGTTATTTTTGGTTACAGTGTTGCCAAATATGCTACATTTCCAGTTTAAAACTTAACTTGCATTTTTCTCACAATTCGTGCATTTTTGTTTTGAAAATGAGTATGCCATTGTGTTTCTCAGATAGTTTTACATATAAAAACATCTTTTACATCAAGATAATTTGAGCCAATCCCTAGACACAGTCAATTGAAGTAAAAAATGAAAAATTTCTTAGCACGTTTCTCGCTATATCTCAGTAACCAAGCAGGTTGTCAAAATTCTGTAAACGCCACTTTGCACAGTGGCTCAAAACAGCGTTTTGAGGTACTTAATTCACTGGAGTCAAAACTGTCCATATTAGTGATTTCACATATCCTACTATGTTTGTGTGTGTAAAAAGCGCCATCTTTTGGTGATATTATCTTTTTAAAAAAAATGATCATAGTAGGCTATAGAAAATTTAACTTTTGAACTGAAAGAGATAGCGCTTGGCTGTCTTCGACAAAGTTGTAGAGGAGAGTATTTTTATAAATTTTGCAGAAGACATGTTGTCTCTGTCACTCATAGTAATCGAGTTATGAGAAGTTCTCTATGGTGAACTCCTTCATTTCCTATTTTTACTCATAACTTTTTTATTTCTAATTTTTCGCATTAACAATGTTCTAAGGTATTTTTTATCATCATAAAACACACAACTTTTCCGAAGAGACCAGATAGCTGTGAATGCTGTGTAAAGACTTATAACTGATTTTGATTTAATTTTGGCCTGTTTTGAACCCGTGTGACTTCACTATCGGCAAAAATTGTAATTATACTATCAATTATTCTAATAGGACTAGGTTTCACCTACAAAACAAAGGTAAAATTGTTTGTCCATAAGCACCCGTTCAAAAGTTATACACTTTATGTCTGGCCTTCCTTTATGTCTGGCCTTCCTGAAGTCGCGTGAATGGCTCACTGAACGAGTAGGCGCTGGTGTTCAAAGACGCTTTTGCTTGATTTCCTGAGTGACGCGCACTCTGTGTACTACTGCGTCTACCGGAAGGTTAACACTGATATTGAATGATTTTCCAATGGGTGCATTAACCGGCTGGATATTTTCAAATATTTCAGACTGTGGTGAAGGCAGCAATTTTATGCATAATCTTTTTTGCCCTGAAGCTAACTTTCATACGATAATCTGGACTGAGATGAAATTGTATGTCACCCATTGGAAATCGGTTTTGGAATCTGTTGTTACATTTGCGCTGACATTCAGAGAGAAAACATTCCGAATGCGATGACTGGGATCCAACAGCGAAATCTGCTGTTAAAAGACTGAGACAGAGAGTTGTGAGAGAAAGAATTTCAACTTTTGGTGGAAACTAATGGGTAGAATAAGTATCTAGTTAAATTCCCATATTTTCTGCATCAAATGTGTACACTGCAACCTCCATTTACGAACCAAGCCAAGGGTTCGTAAATTAAATTAGTTCGTTTTTACATTTCTTATAAAAGAAATGTATAGAATTCGCTCAAACTTTCAAGATTTTTTCCGAGGCCCGGAGGGCCGAGTCTTATATACCAATCGACTCAGCTCGACGATTTGGGACAATGTCTCTGTGTGTGCGTGTGTGTGTGTGTGTGTGTGTGTGTGTGTGTGTGTGTGTGTGTGTGTGTGTGTGTGTGTGTGTGTGGTGTGTGTCTGTGTGTGTCTGTGTGTGTGTATGTAACGGACAAATTCTCATTCGTGTTTCTCAGCAATGGCTGAACCGATCTTATCCAAACCAATTTTAAATGAAAGAACTAAAAAACAGTATGAACGCTATTAATTTGTTTTTGATTCTGATGTTTAGTTTCCAAGATATGAATGTTTGAATGCGTGAAAATGGAGTTTTTTGCAGTTTTTTTAAATTATCTGCCGAAATTGACAATATAGATTAAAAATTTATATGTTTTTAGACAGCTTTAACGAATACCTTTCGAACAAGCTATAGATTGTTGAAATCGGACTATTATCAAAAGAGATATTTGACATTAAATGCGGACGAAAGATTTTTATCATTTCCCATTGCCAGAAATATGACCAAAAACATGTAATCTATTATTAACGCCGAAACGGCTTATTTTAGGTCAATTGTATCTTCGGAGAATTTGATGGAGGTAACATGCCCTTTCTTCTGGTATTGTGTTTTCGCTGATTAATCCCCCTATGAGTGAGATATTTTCACAAATTTTCTTGGAAGTGATTTTATCGAAATGATGTCTTCAGCAAATTTGTAGCTCTTACTTTTGCGAATAACTTTACTAGAGACTTTAAATATCTATTTTGAATACTTTAAAAGTTATGGCTTGTTGTTTGTTGATTACTCTTTGTCGCCTATTTATTGTTCAATATAGTAATAATCCATTGAAATAAGCTAAACAATAATTTCGATAAAACGAATTTTGTATTTCATTTTACTATCTACAACCGCTAGAAATAATCACCGAACACTTCCAAGTTGTCTGGAAGGAACTTGATAACTTATCAGCACAAAAATGTTCATTTGCGCGAACCTTCTGAGTGCAATTTTTCTAACTTATAACCATCGGATCGATCTGAAACATATCGGAAAATGAAAGCGAAGTAAATAACTCCAAGCAACGGCGTAGCCAAGAGAAGGTTTTGGTATTTAACACCATACAACTCCTCCCCCCCTCCACCACACAAAACAAATTGGATTGAAGTTGACAATTTATTGATGCTAACTGATTTAATTCAATATTACAATAACAATTATCTGATCCGTAGATTGATAACCTGTTGTTGTAAACATCATGAGGACTTTTGATAAATTGTCGGAATGGGGTCCTCCTGATATGTAACTGATCTGTTGGTCTTGATCTCAAAGTTGTCTAATAGCATCAATATCAAATTCCTGTCTGAAAACATTCCAATAAAAAATTCCAGAGTTCTGTAATCAATCATAATCCTCAGATTTATTTTCAAATTGAGCTCGTTTTTGTAGAAATGTACTGTAATAAGGGTCTTTATTTAATATGAAGCGAAGTTAAAATTGATTAAATGTCTATGAAACATAGAACTGCTCACCAAAAAAATGCATAACTTTCAACATTTGCTAAAAATGTTTTTGCCTTTCTCATTCACTCTAAAATTCGTCAATCTAATCCCGACCCGGAGGGCCGAGTGTCACATGCCAATCGACTGAGTTCGTCGAGATCGGAAAATGTCTCTGTGTGTATGTATGTGTGTATGTGGAAAAAAATGTGACCTCTGTTTCTCAGAGATGGCTGGACCGATTTGCACAAAGTTAGTCTCAAATGAAAGGTACAACCTTCCCATCGGTTGCTATTGAATTTTTTATTGATTGGACTTCCAGTTACGGAGTTACGAGTTGAAGAGTGCAATCACACAACAAATTCCCATATAAACTGAAATGAAAAATTTTCAGAATCAAATTTGTATTTTTGATGCCAAATGACTTTAAAATGCATGAAACATTGAGATGTTTGACAAAAATTGACTTTTTTGGACTTTGGTACATTTTTGCCTTTCTCATATAGAAAGGTTATGCGATCATTCTTAAAATCGTCAATCATACCGGCCCGGAGGGAGTATGCAGTGAGGAGTTGCTACTTTAAAATTAAAACTAGTTTAAAATTTCTTAACAAGTTGAAAATTTTCGGCAGGACCCTGATCTCCCGGATCTTTCTCCATGATCCGCCGCTGGTTTCAAGCGATGTTTCAGTAACACATAGTATCTCAAGATCGTGGCTGTCGATCCATTGTATGTATGTGCAAATAGTACTGAACATGTAATATTCATTTCCACCATTGTATTGAACATAACCAGCCATAGAATCGTAGTCTGGACAAATGAGACAAGCACAATTGCACCACTAGGTGGATTAAAACAGGTTTTTATTTTGGGAATGCGTCGATTTGAGTCGAAAACGTAATATGATTAATAACGAGGATAACACTTTCCGAATGCAGAGAAAAATTTATGAAAAATGACGATTTCCATTCAACTCTAGTAGGTTCTGATCGATTTTGATGAGCATTTAATTTTTGTTGTATGACCAATTATATGTATAAGTCAAATGTTTAAAAACAGTAATTTAAGGTCAAGATAGTATCATTTTGTAACCGCCAATTTCGAAGGTTTAGTATCTTCAATGAGTTTTACAAACGTTAAACAGCGCATCATTTGATAAAATAATTTTGACGGTATATCGTCCAAGAAGTATTTATGGTGAATTTTCTCAGGTTAATATTCATGACTACAATAAAGTCTCAACAAATTCGCTAAACACACGAACTCTGTTACTATTTTCTGAAAAATTAATTCAGCATAATTTTAAAACTTCAAAAATTACGGTTTCGGAATTATGCCGTTTGAACAGTATGATCGATTTTCACCAAACCGAATTTCTGGCTACGCCGCTGACTTCAAGTAAGTAGAAACAAAGTCGTTCTACACTCGTTCACAAGAAACTTCTTCGAATGCTGAATATTATAATACATTGAACCCCCGATTTTATCAGCCAAATATGAACATATGTTTGATGGGCTCTAGCAGACGAACAAGACTGAATTCGAGTAAATTCTTTCTTGAGCATGTTTTCCTTATCATGAAGATGGAAATATACAAAAATAAAAAGTTCATCATAATCAGAAATAGTTATCAGACTACATCAAGGGACGGGAAGAATATTTTAACAGCTTCAGTTTATTATAAAGAATAAAAATTACCCGATTTAGTCAATGTCCCCATTTTGTCAGCCTAAAATACACCATGAGATTGATAAAAAATGGGTCTTTATTGTAAGTATTATTCACTGTGTTTCACATTAATAGGTACATTACATTTTTGGGGATTTTTTTATTGCATCGAACTACAACAATTTTTAGGTCGTTTTCAAGGGGTTTTTTTATAGACTTCTTCCAAAATTTGGCGAACCTATTCCAATTCGTATACCAATTAATTGGTATACTTAAGGGTTTATATGTTGCAGATAGAGAAAATACTGAAATTTTCATCTTTTTCCTACACAATATTACGAAAGCTAAACAATTTTTCCTAATAAGTTTGTGAAAATTATAAACTATTTGAAATTGTTTAATAGTTTATTTTTTTATTTAACCGTGATTTTTTAATAAATAGTGACCATCGCTTCACAACGTAGTCTATTGTTCATGGCTTGCGGTGAGCACGATCTCTCGAATTGCTGAACTGAAAATTATGGATTAGAAATTAATTTTTAGTATTCTTTACAGATTTAACTCGCTGCGCAGATAGCTCTGAATTAGACCCGCTGGTGCCCTAAGACGATTTCGCTAGATTTTCAGAGCACTGTGCACCCAGAGCTTTAACGCAAGTGACGGAAGGTTATCGAAAAGATTTGTGAAAATGAAAATTCCAGTAATGATGATGATTTTCCCAAATGGTTCGTTTTTGAGAGGTTTCTAGAAAAAGTCGATGTTGAAGTAAAATTTGGAACTATGCACGCATGCACTTCAGAGATAGCGTGATATCAGGAGCTGCGATTTCATTTCAACGCTTTTTTTGTGAAAATGGCGATACTTACAAATGTAAACATAAGGCTTTTTTCATACATGCGAATGAGGGCTTTGAAACGCAACAAATTAACCTAAAAATTTTGATTCTACGATATTGCTTTCTTAAACTACAGCAAAAAATACAACGGGCGAAACTGTATTTTTGTTTGTTTATTTAAAGTTTCGCCCTCCACGCTCCATGCAAACAAACAGGGTGATACTTTTTTTGCTAGCAGTTTAGAGGCGAAACTGTTATTTTCGTATTTTTTAGGATTATCAAGCTGATACCAGCTGTAAATAGTAACAATGATCGCTATTGAAAAAACACGGACAAAATCGGTGGTGTAGAACGGTAGTTATTGTAAAAAAACTTAGGGGCGATACTTCAATGCTGATAGGTGGGACCGAAAAAGTAAACAATCGCCAAAGGGGCGATACTATCATTTTGTATTTCAATTTTGTATTTCAATAGCAAAAACAAATTTTAATTTAATAATACTTTATGAAGTTTTGGGTTTCGATCACTGAATCATGCAATCTAGGATGTAAAAAACACAATAGTTCTTAAATAGGAAATAAAACCAAGTCTGGAAATATTCACTGTTGATTTTCTTTGAATGGTATCACTGCTAGTATCGCCCTTTTCAAGAAAAAGCGTTGATTTCTTAGTTCTCAGTCGCGTTGGAAATTTGAGTAAAGTATAAACATCAAATCGATTCAAAAAAAAAATTTCAATTTTTTTGGCTCAGTACGATATATAACCCCTTTAGAAAAATTCAGTTTTCCCACCACAATTTAGATACTTTATTTTATGGGCCATTTTTTCGCTTTCCCATTGATTTGGTTTGAGATTTCTAGCACTGATGTTGTCCTACGCTGATTTGAGCGATTCTCTGAGTCCTGCCACTATCCCATGTAGTATGTGTTATCAAAAACATCGCGAAGCATCAAGTTCTAAATGTTCTCAAACGATATAATATCCGAAGAGAGTGATAAGAGTTATAAGAAATGTCTCATCACACTGTTAGGTGGATTGAAAGCGTTTTTGGGATTTAGATCGTAAAAAAATTCGCTTCACATTCTTATTAAAATTCGTTGGTTGAGCAATATTATCGATAAC
The DNA here is from genome assembly GCF_030247195.1 of Topomyia yanbarensis. Lineage (NCBI taxonomy): Eukaryota > Metazoa > Arthropoda > Insecta > Diptera > Culicidae > Topomyia > Topomyia yanbarensis. Next base: position 457,022,316 of record NC_080671.1, read on the forward strand.
CCTAACAATATGGGTATTTCCGGAACGGGCTTGACAAGTACATGATGAAAATGGATATTTGGTACCTTTTTGAAATCCAGGATGGAGACTTCCGATTGAACAATAATCTCGATAACCCTAACAATTTGGGAATTTTTGAAAAGGGCTTGACGAGTAGATGATAGAAACGGTAGCTTGGAGCTATTTCGAACAATATCTGTATAAACTATGAGGGTATTTTTAAGCGGGTTTGCTGAGTAGATGAGCGATGCCCTTTTTAAGGCCAATATAGCGTCTTCTGGTTGAGAAAAGTTTTCTATAATCATATCATTCGCATCACAAATCACTATACCTATATCGATTATATGATTATCTTATTTCTAAAACGTCAATATTTTAGGTTATAATGATGTCTTAACTGGATTTCGCCATCTTGATTTTCAAAATACATTGATTTTCGTCATCAACTCATCAATCCTATTCCGAGAATATCCAACTTTTATTAGTGACAGTTAGCTAGGAATATGATAAATTGTATACCACTTCATACTGCACACTTTGAAAAACACTTGCGATAAATGAAACCAGAATGGTTCAATTGCACTGTTAAATGAATCTGATTGGGTTACGTTCACCTACTTCAGAAAACCATTGGAACGTATTTGATTGTAATATATTTGCAGTGTCAACAGAAACAATAAACTTCAACAATTAAATTAAATTTAATTCGGTTAAAAATGCGGGCCCCCAAAACATACCCGGGCCCCAGGGTAGTTGCCCCCCCTGACCCCCCCCTCTCGTCGGGCCTGCTCATCGATGTTTCACTCGTTAATCCATCAACAAACCGGCGCCAGTAATTCTGTTTCTTGGCTTTGATTAAGCACTTCATTCACGTGGCTAACGTCGCGTACTGTCGATAACTAGCGGGTAACCCGGCGTCTTGGAAGGTCTCATACGCAACGGCCTTTTCCGCGTATACGTCTGAGCACACTTTGTCCCACCATGGGTTGAGAGGCCATTCGCGAGAGTTCGCGTCTGGTACGCGTTTAGTTTGAGCTTGAATCGAGGTATCGAGAATCAAGCCAGCCAGGAACATGAACTCTTCCTCCGGAGGAAGCTCTCGTGTGGACTCGATTTTGCCGGATATCGCGGACGCGTAGCTCTTCCAATTAATATTTTGTGTGAGGTCATACGAATCATTGATTGTATTCAGTGACCTTAAACCGATAGCAGTAGCAATTACGATTGACAGATGGTCGTTGCTGTGGGGGTCAGGGGATACATTCCACATGTAATCTATCCGCAGTGATGTCGAGCAGAGGGATAAGTTTATGGCATTCGGGCGCGCTAGAGGGGCCGGAAGCCATGTCATTTCATCCGTGTTCAAAACGGTAATTTTGAAGTTGTCGCAAAGCTCATGGAGTGAGGCAGATCGATTATCGTCATGAAGCCCATGCCGTACCGTGGGAATTAAAATCATCTAGAACTAGCCTCGGTACGGGATGGAGTTCCGCAATATCGCCAAGCCGTCGATGGTTAACTGGGGCTCTAGGTGAAAACAATGCAAAGGTCTTTGCTTTTAATACCGGTTTGGCAAAGGACAATTTCAATGCCTGGTGTCGAAGGGAGTTCGATTCGATTGAAAGTACAGCACTTTTTGATCCCCAGAAGTACTCCTCCGTGAGAGTTTTCTCGATCCAGGTGGAAAATATTAAAGTCGTTAAAGTTGAGATGTATTTCTGAAGTAAGCCATTTTTTGCATTATGCCATATTCCGTCTTAGTGGAGAACAGTTTTGGTAAAAACTATTTTTTCTCAAATAAGGAGAAAATTGTTTAAAACCATTTTTGCGTCTGAAGGGTACAAAATCTAAAACTAAATTAGTTATTAAATTGGCGTTTCGACTTCATTTCATCAGAATTCGACCCTAACTTAGAGACAGGGCTAAGCTAGCGCCAGATTGACGCTAGCTCCAAAAAGTTATTTTTGGGGGACCTTGAAGAGCCACCTTCTGACCTTTAGCACGAAGCTTAGGAGAGGAGAAGTTGCTTTTTTTATTGCTTCTAGGTAGAGCAGAATATGTTCCCTTGGCGTTCATCACAATCGTCTCAGTCAGTAAACTAGTTAGTGTAGATGTCCGTAGGGTCCGATGGCATTGCTATCTTTAACACTTCTGCAAAAGATCGCTTAGAGCGTCCCTGAAGGGAATGCTTAAGATTCTCCTCGCGGTGTTTGTACGTTAGACATGTCGGGAGATCATGTGGATTATCCCCACAGTGGAGACTCTTTTCAACATTCCCTTCACAGGAATCATCCAAATGATTCCCACCGCATTTCCCACAACGAGCCTTATTTCTAGAACCGGAGGCTCTATTTCTCATTTTTTTTCCACTTATTACAGTTCATGACCCGTGGCATAAAAAGGCGAATAGGTAAACAAACCTTGTCAAAAAGTAGGTAGTTAGGTAGGGCAGACCAAGCGAAGACTGAATTGACATACGTCCTCTTTCCGTCAGCTACGACTGATGCTGAATGCAAACGTTTGCACTCCAGTATCTTCGCTGGGTGGAGCATGGGGTCATTAAAACAGCCAACAGAAGCAAATGAGAATTGGAAGATCCCGCAGACTTCAACCCGATTAGATGGTACATGTACTCTCTACTCCTTCGTAGAAGGCCCGCTGCCAGCAATATCATTTGCCTGATTTCGACCACTTTCGATATTCCTGTCTCGGCCGAATATCGCTCCGTCAGAATTCGAGAAATCTGCAATAAATTTTGTCTTTGGCCCGGAAAAAGATCACTTAAGGTCAGGGCAGGAAATATTCGAACCGAACCTATGTTCGAATACTTTCAAAGCGCGAAGCTTTGCGTTACTGGTTCGTATTCACAAGCTTCGCATCACAATCGCTTACCATCGTAATTGCGGACATTTGGGCGATACTTTTGCATGCTCTTCGGCGAGGACAAAGGAAGCTTCTTGTTTATTTCATTGATGTTCGGAAAGATATGTAAAAGCTTTTGCGTAGCTTTCGACGAACACGAGCTAAGCTCTTGGTTCGTGTGATCGATATTTTTGAAACAATTACACGGAGCTTCGAAGCGATGTTCGCGAACACAAAAGAAAGACTACCTCGAAGTATTTCAGAATCGCGAACACCGAAGGATTATTTTAATTTAGCATCGCGAGGGCCATCGCTAACATGTTCGCCGGACGATATTAGTTTTCTTTATTCAAATACCTACCTACTAGTTATGCAAAAAAAAGTATATTCTAGACAGAGGCCTTGTATTAAGGGTGGAATAGGTGAAAAATAATTGTGACAATGTGTAGCTTATGGATGCTGGGGTTAACTGAAAAGTGACGTAACAAGTTTATTTAAGATACCCTACTGATATATTACCAGTAGGGATAAAATCAAGATTTCGTGACAGGGCGGGGATAAATTTTCAAATGAAATAAATTAGGGCTAGAAAATGAAGTTAAACACAATGTACACAACGTATTGAGTGGCTCGCTTATCCTAGTCATGTTCCTATGTCAGTTTCTTGAGGATCCAGTTATGTCAGTTTCTTGAGGATAAAGATATCGATATCCATTCAAAGGAAAAAATCGATTATCAGTTAAATAAATAACGTCATGATGTGTATGATGAATCCTAGAAATAAATAGGGAATGTCAATAAACTCGACCATTCCCGATTCATATTTGGCAGTTCTGGTCGTTTTGTAAATCTTGTTTTCGACTAACAGTAAAACCATTTTGATTCAGAAGTATGTTTTAGAAGGGCGCATGTTTTTTAGTGCACTTATTTAAAAAAACGCTTTGAATCCATCTACCAGTGTGATGAGACATTTTTATAACTATTTTCGAATATTATATCGGTTGAGAACTTTTAGAACATGATATTTCGAGAAATTTTGAAAGTGAAATTAAATCAGTTGTAAAGTTATAGAAAATAGCCTTTTAAAATGAACGGATAATCGAATTATTACTAATACTTTATGAATACATTATCTAAGTTCTTCATTCAATGCAATATGTATGCAAAAAGTTAAAAACTGGATTTCCCTTGAGAACTGGGCCAAAAAATCGAAAAAAATGTGATGTAGATCCGAGAACTAGAACAGAAATTGTAACCCTTGGACCTCTGAAGTGCATGCGTACAAAATGCTATAGTCTAATGTTTGTTTTCATTCATTTCATTTAATAATTTTCAGTTGAGCAATTCTGTCGCAAACTGCATTGTGGAGCGAGGGTCATAACTTCCTAAATTTAAGTGTTCCTATTAATTTAGTACACTCTCTTTAACATAAACTACTCTAACGAATGAACGAATGGGAGTAGGTTCGATAAATTTTGAAAGAAGCCGTTAAATCAACCACTTAAGGGATTACACCACCGCAAAATTTAAAAAAATCGAAATTGATCTTGATTGATTTTATTATTCCATATCAACATTTGAATAGGGCTAATAAGATTTGTGAACAAACTTTTGTTTTGCTGATTTCTCTTAATTTGTTATCATTTCAACACAGAAAACATTTGAAATCGATTCTACCAAGGGCAAAGATGTTGATTCATGTGTATTTTTCATAAAATTCAACTCTGTAGCGGAAAAATTAGCGAAATAAGTTTGTTTACAAAAGTCTCATTAGCCCTTTTGAAGAATTACTATTGTATTGATCTTAAATATGGGTCTTCAAAATAATATATCAAAATATGGAATGCGACAAAAAGCGAATAATAATGGAAAGACAGTATTCGAAAAAGTTCGAGTTTAGAACGACTTTCATTCTACTTGGAGTTATTTATTTCGCTTCTCATTTTCCGAGATTTCCCTTACATAAAGCATTTCGGCTATAACTGATTCAAAAAAAAAATACGGGGGGCCCTAAAGATTTCTTTCTTTTATTTTTTATTAGTAAAAGTCAAATAAGGGAAGATTACATCATGGAGAAGATAAACCAAATTTTGTCCTTTTCAGAATTGTTTTTGGATTTCCAACAAAAAAAAATCACTAGAACATTGTTTGTAAGTTCTTTGCGTTTCTCCATCAGTAATTAGTTAACAAATACAATACAAACAAGTTGGAATATCATTCTCATTATTTATCACAAAACACATGTACAGGAGTCAGGAAATAAATTTCATAAAAGTGGAACATGTAATAAGTTTGACACTTCATTTATTAAGTGAACAGATTCTGTCGAAAATGTTTGAAAATAAATATTTTGTCTCTTGTGATTAGGTAATCAACCAATAAACTTATAAAACAATATTATAAAAATCATTTGGAAGCTTTCCTCTTGGTTTGGTACAGATGCCAAGAAATTATAATTCAATTAATGACAATAATAATGGATTCAAGTATGTAGGTATTTGTTAATAAATTCATTTGGTAAAATTAAAAATAACGTTTAACACCCAAATCATCGCATATTATTGAGTGAATATGACTAGCCGATTTAGGAATGTTGCGCAAGAACGTTAGAAACCGCAACAAGTTGAAAACAAAGGCCAACGGACTACGCCTAACTACCCCTCAGTGGATGCAAATAACTGAAGTTCGCCGTCTAACTGAACTCGGACGTCAGCAGTGAGATTCCATCCGAAAATTGTTCTTTTTAGGAAGAATTTGTTTTAGATAGGGAGATTATTAAGAGAGGGGTAATGGTTTTAGCGTTAAAAAACACTATTTGCGATTTTTTTAGAAATTTGGGCGAAGCGAATTGATCAAAACTTTTGTACATTATAATGTATCATTTCATCCAAAAGAGTCATTTCACCAAAAAACATTTTTTCACGCTGAAACCCTTACCCCCTTAAACATACTTTATACATCTTCACCTAAACTCCTTGGCAGGGAAAATATACTCCGATTGAAGTAGAAAAGACGAGTTTGCAATCAAAGTAGCTAGTAAACATAATTGTATTCCGAAAAAAAGAATTTGAATTTCACTACCACTACGCTCATTCAAACTCGTGGCTCATAAATTGGTAAGGTATGCGACGCACCTAATCCCTAAATCCTAAATTATAATCTTAAAATAATCCATTTTATTTATACTAAAAATAAGATTTACAGTTTATGATTTTAAGACAGATAGTCACGTAGCGAACATGTTCGCGGTGGCCTCATGATGCTGATGCTTGAAGCGATATAAAACTTCGATGTTCGCGATTCTCAAATAAACGAGGCATTCGCTTTATATGTGTTCACCGAATATCGCTTCGAAACTCTGTGGAAATGTTCCAAAAACGCAAAAACCACGAGCCAAGAGCTTACCTCGTGTTCGACGATATGTGCTTCTAAGGTTAATGTGAACTTTTTCGAGCATTGTAAAGAGCGAACTAGATGCGAAGCTCGCTTCGTCCGAGCAGAGATAAGTTTTACCCCTAAATGTTCGCAGCGATTGTGTCAAACTCATCGATTGCATGTGGTATGCTTGAGAAGGTGCTTCGTGAAGCTTCGAACAGCAATCAATTCATTTTTCGAAATTTTCCTGCCCTGCTTAAGGTCCGGTGGCCGAGCATGGATATACCTCGAGCCGGAGAGTCGATTTTGATTCGACATCCATCTCAGTTTGAGGCGAGCCATTGTCAGGGGAATTCATTTTTCACGAGCTCATTGCCCAGTGCACGTTAGTAGGCGAACCAAGAAGGGAGAAAGTAAAATAACAGCGTTACTTATCTTTTATTTATAACGGTATTCAAGCAGTTCATTAGATGAGAAACGCTGCCACTGTTAACACGTACACACAAAAGAATAAAAAAAATTCCAACTACATCTATGAGTTGAAAAAGGCTCAGGATAACCTTGAAATCGGATTAGCTAGCTTTCGTTTACTGCGTTATACAGCACTGACTGAAAAAAACGTCTACACGCTCTGATAGTCACTGTGCGAATGACTTCAAGCTTAGAGACAAAATCTACAAGCAAACAAAAGGAGCAGCGATAGAGAACCGTTTTTTAACTTCATGGCAAGCCTCGAGATAAAATGAACGAATAATAACGTTGGCGAAGATACGTCGATGACATATTCATCATCATCAAACGTGAGAAATTACCAGAATTATTAGAATCTATCAATAACATTCACAAGGATATTCATTTCACATGTGAGTAGGAACAACATGGCAAGCTCCCGTTTTTGACATTCTCGTTATAATAGAAACAAGCAATTTGGAATTCTAAATCTACAGAAAGCCAACAAATACCAAATGAGTTAGGGGAGCCCGGGGCTAGTTGGCGGTTGGGGTAAGTTGGCGGAATCCCCTTTTCTCCGTTTCTATTAGACATAAAGCGCTGTCTCTCGTTGTGAACCTCAAGTAATGTGAAACGCATTATACAATGTGTTCTTGTTGTAAAACATTTTGATTTGTAGAAGCTGTGGGTGATATTGTGTTTTTGAGCATACTTTGTAAATTTTCTTAATTTTAAACATTTTGTGTAATTTAAGGTGGTTTTAAATATATTCGCCGAATGGTTATATTTTTCAATAGTGCGTGAAAAGAGCTTTCAATATCCGTATAGATATTACACCTATCCATACACAAAAGTAATTTTTTAAATCTTTTTTTATAAAAAGTGCGGATGGGGTAAGTTGGCGGTGACGCACACGGGGCAAGTTGGCGGTACTATTTACAGTGAAAAAATAGTCATCAAATATTTTCATTTCTGGAATTCAATCCAAAGTAAGAGAAACTTTTTCTTGTGTCTCTCGTCAATGCAGGGGACAATTATTTCGACCTGAAGAATTTTGAAAATTTGCTTTTGAATATGGAGTACGTGACGAAGTCAAAATGACGGGGTATTGAGACTGAAATATAATGAAAAGTACAGTTTTATTGAAAAGACAATCGGCACATTTCATAAGGACCACTGATGTAATCGAATTTCCATTTGATTACCCGGGGCTGGGGTAAGTTGGCGGCTTTTCCGCGTCACATATTTTTGTCTCTAGAAATAAAGACAACGTATGAAACATTTCCATAAAATTCAGAGATGTTGCTCACAGTCTGCCCTTTCATGCAACGTGTTTTATTTTGTAAGATCTACCAAAATCAAAGCGGTAAAAAATGAAAACTGAAAACACCGCCAACTAGCCCCGGTCTACCCTATGTTACATTATTCTCACCAACATAAAATGACAGCATTTCACCACATGGTCCACCGAATGGAACATCTTCTGCTAAGCGATCAAACAACAGAGTTAGGATCACTGGCGGCTCCAGGGAGGGGCACGTGCCCCCCCTATTCGACCAGAAGCTGTTTTGGTGAAAAGACTTGCATTTCACTACTTCAATATGTTAATATTCTAGAAGTGATGAACAAGATGATCAGTGTGTTTTTTTTGTAATATTTTATTTAACTAAGTAAAAGCTAACTAATTTAATTTGGTAATAAAAGCAATTGCGAATTTTTGCGAACAATAAGAAAAATATGGTTTCTGTTAGGATTGTGACACCAATAATACCGACAACAAAAATCCGTGGAATGCCGATCCACTTTTGGTACCGAAATATTGGTACGGAATAAAAATAAGTAGGTACCGGTAAATTCTGCATCATGCATAACTTTTGATAAAATTATATTTTATATATCTAACTTTGAGCTAAAACTTGACGAGAATCAAAATGCCATCGTCTTCAGAAATACATCCGGTAACAACGGGAGTCAAATGGCACGCTCAACAGTAGATCTAACTTTACCAGATCGCTTGAAAAATACATTCATATTTTTTTTATTTTGTAGCACCGTGTTATCATTATCAAAATGCTACGCATTGAAGGCTAGACCATTTAGATTTGGGACGCTTTCTAATTCATGTATTTTTTACCCTTTTTTCAATTAATAAACTATCTAAGGTTAGGTTGGAAAATAGATAAGTAGACCTTATTTCATGGGAATAACTGAAACAATTAATACGTTTTTTTAAATATGCTTATAATTTTCAACGTCGTCACACCTTCTTTTAGTTACTATCGCGGCTAACCGAGTCTACCAATTCACCATCTGTCCGACGTCGCTGGTGACTGCTCCTTTCATCTTCAGTTCAAGTTTCATTATCGCTCAAGATTTTTCTTTTGGACGGAACTGGTAACAATTTTGCGGATTCAGCTAGTTTGAGATGAAATGACTCCGATGTTTTTGTACAATTTTGCACGCAGCCCGTGCGCACGGATTTAGAATAATACCTTTTAATCATGTCTTAACAGGAAATAATACTGCGAGTCGTTTGAAACATAAAACGTCATTTGAGTTCAGACAACCCAGAAACAAGCCATTGAAGAAATCGAGGAAGAAATATTAAGAGAGTTGCTGGAAAGGGATGTAAGTCAAACTGGTCGATATCTCCGGATCTGTTCTTGTTTCGACAAGTGGCGATACTAGCAATAGTTGTGAGTAGACACAGAAAGGGTCGATCAGCGACATTTCACTGCCGATGATATCTCCGTCGGAATGGTTGAGAGCTATATGGTACGTGAAAACAGGCATCGATATCGAGAGAAATACCGCCGCCAAGGGATTCTCAGCACCAGTTGAGGAACGAGTCGCACCAAGAAGGATTAGAAAACTAGCAATGGAGAAAACATGAACGATTGTCACAAAATAAAGAGAGCAGGAGCACAATCTATCCTGAAGTAATACCTAACGATGGAACCGGAGGATGAGGATTAGGGTAAACAAGAGCTTTAGGTTTAGTCGGTAAGCTTAACTACTACAAACCACTGCAGTAAGAAACCGATACTACCACAAGCTAGCAGGCAGCGATGTTTGTTGAAGAATCCTTCATTGACTCAATTTGTTGATCTGAATCGATTGGTTCGCAAGACTCGGCCCTCCACTGCCCGGAAATAACCTTCACAGTTTAAGAATTTCTGTACCTTTCTTTTAGAAGAAACGTAAAAAAATCAAAACCCTGACTTCCCTTGAGGATTTTCTGCGCACGGACCTGATAGCACGTCTTTGCTGTTGTAGCAGCTGACTAGATTTCGCCAACACGTCACTTGAGAATTAATGAAGCGTAAAATCCGTTTAAATACTTCCAAATTCATAGCCTAATCCGTTACAAAAAAGCCGGTTTACTTGCTGAAAGAACAGATCCCTCGCCAAGTCATTTTTTTTCCGTGAACCACGAAAATAAACTTGCATCTTCTAGGAACCTTTCCGTGAGCAGGAGTCTTGTAGAGTTTGAACCCCGATTTACTTGAAATTCCCATAGACTTCATCGGCGTTGAAGACACATCCATTGAGTCAGTACCTCGTCGTACAGTTTTTTCGCCAAACCATAATCCCAGTAAGATCAGGTTTGATTTTTCGAATGACCTTCTACCACAGTTGACGAGTATGGATAGCAGTAGTGAGAGATTCCTTGTACTGTTTTATAACTAGAGCCAGAATACATTCAGGATAATCTAACATTATTGCCAGTTCCCGAGTCGACGCTGAAGGTTTTTCGAGTAACTGTTCACAGTTATTGTTGTTTTCTTCGCCTAGATAAAGAATAACCCGGCACCATGTTGGTTAAAAACTGTGAAATAAATAGACCGAGCACAAGTGTTTACAACAAATAAAAGGCTTTTGAAAGCTTGTTGAGATGAGCTCATATTTCCTAATTTCTCGCGTATCTGCATTCCGTTGAACGAGCAATCTGCCCAAAATCAATGAAATGCAAAGGCTACTAATTTAAGGTGACTGAAATTTGTTTGACCAAATGGTAAATTGGTCTTTTCCCCCTTTTTTGAGTTCAACTTAACTTAGATATCTTATCAGGATTCATACACGGAAGCAATATAGTAACATAACTGTACACGCTGTTATTACGAAATTCAGAGTTTATATTTAACTAGCTAATACCCATCGCGCGTTGCTGCGACACTCTGCGAAATAGCAGGAAAACACAATTCGTTCCAAAGCGCCATCTAGCGGGCAGATAATCTCCAACTAATAGCATACAAACACGCCCCATACCAAATACCTACTGTGTGCAAATTTTTATGGAAATCGGTTAAGCCGTTTGGGAGTCTATAAATCATATACATACAAACTTTGACTTTTATATATATATAGATATAGATAGATAGAAGATAGATAGATAGATAGATAGATAGATAGATATTGAGCGTACTTGAGTAAAGTCTGATAGCAAAGTGAAAACTAAACTTGATGTTGCCGGCAATGATCACTCAGGTTGATAACGTTTTGGTTATTTTAGTGGTTAAAAAATCAAAATCGAGAGCAAGAAATTGTTCTTTGACATTAAACAGATCTGCTATAAGTGAGAGCAAATTGAAAACTGTTGAAATGTTTCGATGATATCAAAATAAGTACTCAACTTATTTACTTTGCCAAAAAATTGAAACACAAGATTTTTTATGAAAAAAGCAGATCGTGAATGCACAGCAAAATGACATAAAAATATTTCAGAATATTTTCTAGAACTGAAAATGAAGTTTAGTCTTATGGAAGTCACCTACCTTCAGTATCAACACCTATCCAATGCAGTGCTGATATCATTCAACTTGTTAGACCAAGCAGACATATTCGTTTTGCAGAACAACTTAAAATACGTGGCTGCGTTGGAATAAAGATTCTCGTGTACATAGAAAATGACAGTATAGAGGTAAGGTTATATGAGCTGTCAACGCGTAACCCGTAAACAAAATGCAAAATACACGTCAAAATTTGGAGATGTAGAATCCGTTTCATCTGATATTTGAAGAAACTTATTCCCGAGTATGACTGATGTTCTTGTAGCGAGAATGCGGGTCGAAAGATCTATCCCCTCTTAGCTAGGGTTACCAGGGTCATCTTAGCACCTCGATTCATCCCACCTATTGGAACACATTAGTTAGAGCAGTGTCTGCTATCTCTATTCAAAACATTAGCTTAAATGGTAGGATGAATAAGGGTGCGTTGTATTCGACTTTTCGCTTCGCTTCAACGCGAGTATTTAATATTTTCCAAGCCAGATTTTTTATTGATCTGCTTCTTCAGAACGAAGCAAAGATGTCGATACCTATTTAAGCGCAATCCAATCAGTGTAAGTCGAGTTGTCAGCGAAATAGTGTGACATCGTGACTCATGCAATGAATAAGGGCACGTCTACCCTATACAATTCAAACAGAACTATAATTGAACAAACCACGTTATTCATATATGATGGGCTGATTTCTATGTGCAAGTACTGTAATTAAATGGAACATACTGGATAATCTGGCGCGGAAGATGGTCACGAGAATACCTCAGAACCGCTTGCCAACACATCTACGGTAAATTGATCCAACTACCATCACCTGAACCACATAAGGTTGTCAATTTTGTGGCAACTGTTCAACTGAAAACACAGCATCAAGCACCACAACATCAACAGCCAGCACCTTCAATGCGGGTTTTGTCACATGTAAGTGCAAGAGGTAACGCAAAACATTTGATCGTGAGCACGAACACGGCATGACTGATTAGAGATGGGCAGACTAGTTCTGTAAAAAAACTAGATCACATGAACCATTTTTTCGTTCAGTTGAAATTTTAATTGTATATAGTGAATGATTGTCGAAACAGTTTGATATGGAAAGGCCGGAAAACACATGCAGTTTAATTTTTGAGCGAAAACTCTCGTTGAGCGTTTGCCTGAAGATTTTTTATATTCTTCTTGAATTTCGTTCTTCGTTCAGTTCCAAATTAAGATAGCATCCAGGATAGTTCGTGGGACGGTAGGTCAATTCATTGTCAATCGTTCGCCTAAAAACTCGTCCCTTGAATTTGGCGACCTGCTTTAGGTGAACTGACCAATTCGTTTCCAAGCGAATTGAGTAAGTACTACTGTGCTTTAAAAAGGAACTCTCGTACACCAGTGGCGTAGCCAGAAATTTGGTTTGGAGGGGGTTTTGATGAAAATCGCAAATTTTTTGAAAAAATCTTAAAATTTAATATGAGTTTGATAAATTATTGAAAACTCAAAAACATAAGTAGTCTAACAGACGTCATTCCAGTCTACAAACAAGAAGGATCAACATGGAACAGTTTTCAAACCTCTATAGATTATTTTCTTGTATAATATGTCAATGAAGTCAAAAATTGCGATCTTTTAAAGTGGGATAAATGATCTAAAAAATTTTCAACGTTCGAGATCACCTAATATAATAATCCTAGACTTTGAAGGTTTGACAACTTCGGGAAGTTATCAACATAAAACAGCGCCTGCTTTGATATAGAAATTTTAGTGATTAATTCTCATAGAGGTAGTTATGGTGAATTAATTTTTCAAAAATATTAAGAGACATGGTGCCTTCAGCAAAGTTTTTGATAATGTCATTTCATACAATATTGTTGAAAATATGAAGGCTATATGAATTCAACATATAGGGATTTAAATGGACTGGGCATGCTATATTTCTCCGTAGTGAAGAAAAATTTAGGTGAAAACTATTTTTTTCTGCGCTGCGGATAAAATTGTTTGAAACAATCATTGCGAGTTGAGAACACAAAACCTATAACTAAATTATGGATGGATGGAACTGAAACTTGCGTTTTGACTTCATCTCATCAGAATCCGACACTAACTTGGTGGGCGGACTAAGCTAGCACCGAATTGATGCTAGCTCCTGAAAATTTTTTTGTAAGCTTATTTTTTTTGTAAGCTTCAAAGGCACCTTAAACGCAATGTGAATTTATTGTTTAATTACCGCAGAAGAGATTTATCAAATACAGTAATTTCAGAATTGCTTGTTGTAAAGGTTTTCTACTACTATATTTCGATTCTCTGAATATGTGGAATATTTATGTCTTTGACAAAGTTGTTTGAAATAGCACTTTCGAAAACTTTGCTGGAGACATAAAGTCTAGACCCAAATTTGCTTGAAGAGTAATTCTTGTCTATAATTACTTCTAGGAGGATTAACCGTCAAAATTATTCTATCAGCAGATGAACAGTTTTACGTTTTGAAATCCTTCAATGACAACTTAACATCGAAATTTGGCAGTTTCGAATGAATGTGATCGTAACCGTTAAAAATTTATCGAGCATTAATTTTACTTTTCTTCATTAGTCAACCTCACAACTTGCAGTACGTAGCACACAAAATTTTAGTACGCCATTCATTGCATCCTGCTAAGAGGCTATTCATATAGTTGATAATACAACAAAAATCCAATGCTCATAAAACCGATCCTGACCTGCTAGAGACAAAATTACACCAGCTTTCAACTAGTTTCTGAAATGTTATTCTTGTTGTTAATTGAATTGTTGTTTAAACTTTACACAATCTAAAAAAATACATTTTCAGCAAATGTTGAAATGGTTGAAATGTATGCAAGTTTTCGGTAAATAAGCTTATGTTTTATATGCAATCAACCTATTCAAATTTAGATTCCCATTCGAAAAATTGTCTCTGATCTATATTTTGAAGCATCTTTCCAAAAATGAGCTCATAATAATTCAGACAGTTATTTTATTTTACATTGAAGTAATTTGACAGCTATGGGATTTTGGCTAATAGATAAGTTACAAGATCCCCTTCCCACAATTTTCCAAAAGTTTAAAAGTGACGCTTTAAACACAGTTCTCAATGTAGTGATCAGAGAATATTTTTCCAAAAATATTTTGTGGAATATTAAATTAAATTCGTTAGTATCAATTTTTTTTCAATCCAATTAATTTTGGTTTGGGGGGGGGGGGGGGTTAAACCCCCTGTCTACGCCACTGTCGTTCACTCTTTCTATTTGAAGAACCAGTTCTCCTGCACCGATCGAGAACGGATTTCTCATCTTTACGTGAATGATAAAAGAAAAGTATATGAACCTCAAGATGCAGCAGGCGACCAGATAAGTGTTTCCTCGCCGCGAAAGAAGCTATAGAAAGTAGCATGTACGAAATCCGACGAACACTCAATAACATTTGGTTTTGTTTTAGTTACATTTTGTAAATATATAAAAGACTCCGTTAAGACACCGCAATGAGCCGCATCGAATAAACGAATTATTCAAAATTGTGATTTCATCCAAGGATGGCGTTTGATTAAGTAGTCGCCAATCTCTAAATATGAACCGTGTTAAGAAATGAGTTTCCAAAATCCTACGCTTCTAAATGTATTTATTTTTTGAAATCGTCTATAAGAAATATTTTGTCAGAAAGGCGTGCCCCTCCTTTGTCAGTCAGCTGGAGCCGCCTATGGTTAGGATATAACGGCGAGACTAAGTAGCTACAAAGAGAACTGCAACCAACGAATCTTCGACAAGAGGACGAGAATCCAAGGTAAATAATTCCGGACGGAATTATTTATCTTGGATAAATTAATGAAGATATCAGTAGAAACTGGACTATAACAGGAACCCTTCGCCCGAAAATGAGGAAATTTGGTATATAGCTCGTTTTCAGTCTTCAGCAGCAGGAATATTTACCAAACCTTCTACAGACTTTTAGATATTTTAAATATTGTTTTACAGACATTTCACCAAAACATATGGCATAAGAAGCATGTGAACCAGTAGAAAAGTGTTAGGATACAACTCTGTCATGAATACTTATTTTTGTAAGTCGTCATGAAGTGTTGGGGTTGTTATTTAGTATATTGTCAGGAAACGCGTTTCCAATATTAGAAATTCCATTTTTGAATCCATGTATCGTACACGTTTTGCCAAGAATGAACTTTGGGTTTTGCTTTGTTCTCCATATTGATGATTCAGCCCTAAAAGTAAACTACAAGCAAAATAATGCTACATTTTAAGCAATTCTAGCCGGTCGATTAAGTCTTTCGTGACATTTATAGTCAATCATCATCACCAAAAACCTCAAACACCATTTCTGCACCAGTAGCCAGCATGCGGTAAATAGATGTTGCCTTATTCGTCAATTACCGTTATCAGGACACTTCCGCTTGACTGCACTCATTCGGTTGCTCATTTTGCCAGGCGGTACGAGTGAACTCGCCAGCTCTTCAATGAGTCGAAGTTTTCCAACCGGGCGCACCAACAAGCTTAAATCCGTAAAATAGCGCACTAACCGTAACCTCAGCAAGCGTTGCTGTCTTCATCTTTGGGGGTGCTTTCGACGCGGTAAAACGAATGTTTTCGAAGCTTTGCATGATTTAGTTCAATTTTTGTAATCTTCTCTCAAAGCGGCGGAATTGCTTTCTCTACTACCATTTTGGGGGCGACGAAGAATCCGGAAGTTGGCCATAAAAGTGCATCCAGATCATCAGCAGATTAAAGTTTATGGTCTCTGTCAGACCGAAAGCAGAACATGGCTCAAATCGTGTGTCCTTTTTCCTGTTTTTCCGACGAAGAAGGAGAATAAAAATTCCGTTTCGGGTTGAGGTGCCAGTGCTGCAAACGACGACGACGAGTACGACAAGCACTTTCTCATTTATATATAGGTTCGAAGGATTACCGTTTTATGGGCTGTGCTGGGCTGGAACGGAAACGGTTTCTGCCACGGAACCACATTCCGAAAGGGGCGACCGGCTAGACAACTATCACTTTGGCTAACAAGCTTCCCACACTATCCACTTTCTCTGATCGGCCAGCATTGCGATGGACCGAGTGTTGCCAGAAGCATGAGGACAAATAATTGCACTTTATTGAAGTTTATATGTACAATGTAGTGGATTTTGAGCAGTGATTTATTTACCCGCCTGTCAGCTTCAGGATCGTTTAATGGGTTTCCGCATGAGTCGAGGGGGGGTTTATTTCTTTGCAATAAAACTCATTGATCTGCTGCTGCCTGCAGCAATGCTGGGTGGAAACCCGAAGAACTGGAAAATGCGCTTTTCGATGGAAAATAAATTGAAGAATTTTGTTCATTCTTTTCGATCAGAACGGCGAAAACTGATTGGTGGAGATTATAGCTCAGTTTTTTATTATAAATATGAATTGAAAAAGTTGATTAAATTATTTTTAATTCGATTCGCTCAGATTCTATGAAACACATTTGAAATTTATTATACATTTGACAGGTTGACTGCGAGGAGGATTTGATGGCAAGGTGCAGGTCTCATAAGCCACTCGACGTATTTTTTAGTAGAATCTTAGCACTAGCTCAGTCGAACCAGAAGATCAAGTTCTGCAACGGAATGTAGTGCGACAACTTAATTTTTTTATAATGCAGATAATTTTTATCAATGCAAGAACTAACTTCTCTCGACTTTATTTCAGTCCAAACTTGTCAGTCGCCACCGGAGCTGGAAATGCTGAAAAACCATTAGGATAATGAATTTTGCTGATTCTTTCGGTGGGAGCCTCTTTGACGAAAAGCAATATCTAACTTTTAGAAAAAAGTCATTCCTCAACTGTTGGAAAGTTTACCCACCGAGTTTCGAACTATTTACTCAGGAGTGCAACGAGTCGGAAAGGAGCAAGCAAAACTGTTTCATCAATCCTGCTGCTGCTGCAGGTGCATGAACGCAAATGCAGTTTTCGGATTTTGGTTAGTCGTCGGAATTTTCAGTTTGCTAAGGATTTAGTGAAGTTTTCAGAGGATTTTTTCCGATATCGCTTGAAATTTATTAGAAACAATTTAATCGGTGCTGAACAATAAACAATTAGCTTTTTATGGATTTTTCAGTTTTCAATCCATTATAGACATTATCGATAGGAAAGCACTTTTCATTGACGCCTACAATTAGGCAAACTTTGGAAAAAATAGCATAATCTTTGGATGTTATGCGCGCTGTTGTCGAATCCTGTCACAGATGGTGCAATTGGAACGAGAAGATCCCTGTTCTCGTTACAGGCAGAATGCAGGGCCGTCGACAGCCGCGCCGGGCCCCAGGGTTTGAAGTACTGACGGGCCCTACCATATATGACTTCTTATTTCAATATCGATTAAAGAAATTATACGGATGCAACCGTTTCAATTAAACTTTTTTATTATGAAAATTGTTTATTTGACACGATTCAATACGTTGGCTTAACAGAGTCGTCAGCATTATAAACATGTAATAAATGGAAAAAATAAAAATTAATAAAGTAATATTTGTGGCTGGCCATCAGAATGGCTTACGTCCAACTTGCCATTGCAATTGGAATCCTTTTTTGCGGCGTTGCCATACAGTCCATATCGCCATCGTTCATGCTCCCTTGACGCACGTTAATGCCACCATCGTTAATGCTGCCCAGAATCAGAGCTTAGAGAAATTGACATCCCTGCGTGAGCTTGAAAGAGAAACAAAATTCAATTCATGCCCGCCGCAATGAATCGAATGTTTGGTTTGTTTCCCTTGTCCTTCGATTTTTCGGTACAACGCATTCATGTTTGCATATGTTCGGCTTCAGGAGCAAACTGAATCTTGTTTCTATGCTAGCTCGCAGTTCAGTTATGCTCGAAAATGTAAAAAAACTTCTGCCTTCAAACTGTCCATATAATAAAAAATAAATGCTTTGGTTGGTGAATGAATTTATATTTCCTCTGCACTCAACCATTCGATTCTTCATAAAATTTCAGCTGGTTTGGAAGTGAATGAATGAGGGAAGCGTTAAAACTGAATATTGTTTCGGCAAATTTATCAGAAATAAGCAACTAAATGTGAAATTTCGCACCACTGATGCTGCCTTGTTTCTTGTTGTTGGTACATACTGTTGATTTTGAGGTACTGGATTCAGCTATTGCAGTTGTCACTATGACCTGAACGAATTTTCTTTATCGGTTTCTGAACATGGTAAAATCGGTTTTGGAATCAGTTGCTACACTTGCGCTAACATTCAGAGAAAAAACATTACGAAGGCGATGACTGGGATCCAACAGCGAAGTCTGCTGTTAAAAAGACTGAGACAGAGAGTTGTGAGAGAAAGAGTTTCAACTTTTGGTGAATACTAATGGGTAGAATAAGTATCTAGTTATATTCCCATATTTTTCTTCATCAAATGTGTACACTGGAACCTCCATTTACGAACCAAGCCAAGGGTTCGTAAATTGAATTAGTTCGTAAGGAAGTGTTCGTTTTTTGGGATTTAGATCGCAAAAAAAAGTTCGCTTTACATTCTTACTAAAATTCATTGGTTGAGCGACATTATCGATAGCCCCAACAATATTGGTATTTCCGAAACGGGCTTGACAAGTATATGATGAAAATAGATATTTGGTACATTTTTGAAATCCAGGATGGAGACTTCCGATTGAACAATAATCTCGATAACCCTAATAATTTGGGAATTTTTGAAACGGGCTTGACGAGTAGATGATAGAAATGGTAGCTTGGAGCTATTCCGAACAATTTCTGTATAAACTATGAGGTATTTTCAAGCGGGTTTGGCGAATAAATGAGCGATGCCCTTTTGGAGGCCAAAATAGTTCCTTCTGGTTGAGAAAAGTTTTCTTTAATCATATCATCCGCATCCCAAATCACTATATCTATGTCTATGCTATGATTATTTTATTTCGAAAATGTCAATATTTTAGGTTATACAGATAGGGTAACCAACCTAATTTGTACCCCTACATATTTTGGACCCTGTTAATGTATTTGCCTCCTACACTGCCAAGTTTCTCTGCATTTGTTTGGTTTGATGCAGCAATTACATTCCTTGGGTTGTCTATTAAGTTTCAATATCATTAGTTCATCTCTAATTGTTTAAAATTAAACAGAATCCACTGTTTTCAAAAATATCACCGAAAACGTTTCATGTTTCAACGATAGCTAAGAGGAACCGGTAGAAATGATACATTTTCAAATTGGATTTAAAGGTACAATTATAATATTTTTTATCGATTTAATTAGTTTGTCTGATTTGGTATTATGCATGTTACGTGTTTGAAAAGGTTTTTTTCGCAATGTTTTATGTTTATGTTTATGTTTATTACCTTCACCAACAAGCCCCTTGGCCCCAATGGTGGTTGCTTAAACTAATTACATTTTAAAATTGACAACATTTTCGCTTTTATAGCATTCCGCGTCCGGTTGAAGTCGAAGGCCGTCGCCACACTGTTAAAAATTCGTTGGAGTCCGGTTATAGCGCTCTGGCAACCATAGTTGGTTCTCCTGAACGGAACTCGCAGAAGGGAGTTATTACGTAGAGCTCGAACGCGGGCTTGAAGATCCAGACGTCCGAGGATTGTAGGGCAATCCACTCTGGCAGAGAGTAAGTCCGAGACGAACAGGGCTCGAGAGCAGTCCCTCCGAATGCTGAGTGTATCGAGGTGTATAAGCTGGCAACGGTTTTCATAGCTCGGCAGCTGAAATCTGTTTCGCCATGGGAGATGACGAAGGGCGAAGCGTATGAACCTGCGTTGGACAGCCTCGATTATGTCAATCCCGTTCTGGTAGTACGGATTCCAAACAGCTGAACAATATTCTAACGTTGAGCGGACCAACGCGCAGTAAAGCGATTTAAGACAATATACGTCCCTGAAGTTTTTCGCTATTCGGAAGATGAACCCAAGCTGTCGTGATGCCTTATCCACGATGTATGACGTATGTGGTTTGAATGTTAATGCCGAATCCATGATGACTCCGAGATCTTTGATGTGAGAGTGTCTTGGAATGCTCGAGCCGAAGAAATGGTAGTTAAACTGAGTCGGTTGGCGTTTCCGCGTGAACGTAACGATTGAGCATTTGCTCGGGTTTAAAACCATTCTGTTTTGATCACACCACGTGCTAAAGCTGTCCAGATCCCTCTGAAGAAGCTCGGCATCGGTTTTATCCCGTATTTGTTGAAAAATTTTCATGTCGTCGGCGAAAGAAAGGCGGGGTCCTTGTAATGTGAAATTGACGTCATTAAAGTAGAGGAGGAATATTACTGGACCGAGATGGCTTCCTTGTGGTATGCCGGATGTAGCGAAGAATGGTGCAGATAGACAGTCCTTAATGCTGATTTGGAGTTGCCTTCCATCGAGGTAGGAACGAAACCAGCGCAGAAGTTGTCCATGAATGCCGAGTTTGTCCAGCTTCGCTATTGCGATATCATTGTTGATTTTGTCGAAGGCCGCAGATAGATCCATATAAATAGCATCGGTTTGCAATCCGTCAGCGAATCCATCCATTACATATGTTGTGAACGAGAGCAGGTTTGTCGTTGTCGATCGTTTAGGCATGAAACCGTGTTGGTCATCTGCAATGTAGTGTTTGCAGTGAAAGAAAATAGGATCTAACACAACCAGCTCGAACAGTTTTGATACAGCACTTAAACACGAGATTCCCCGATAATTGTCAATGTTCGATTTGTTTCCTTTTTTATGAACTGGAAACATGTGCGCTGCTTTCCAGCAGGAAGGGAATGTACCAGTAGTGAGTGATAGCTCGAAGACTCGCCGAAGTGGTTCAAGAAGCCAGCTGATGCACTTTTTGACAAAAATCGAGGGAACACCATCTGGACCTGGGGAACAAGATGCTTTCAGTTTGGCATTTGCTGCAAGAATGGCAGCATTATCGACACAAATTCGGTTGATGGTTCGTCCTAGAGAAGGAGTTAAATTACCGGCGGCAGCGACTTGTTGTGGTGGCAAGCGCTCGTTGGAAAAAACGCTTGAAAATTTGTCGGAGAACAGTTGGCAAATTTCCTTAGTGTCGGTGCCTAAAACTCCATTAAACGACATACAAGATGGCAAACCGGATTCCTTTCGCTGCTCGTTAACATACTGCCAGAACGACTTGGGCTTGGATTTCAGTTGACGTTCGACGTTTCGCTGGTGTCTAAAAAAGGCGCGTCTGCTTTGTTGTTTGTATTCGTGGTTGAGTTGAAAGTAGTGATTTCGTAATGCAAGTGTCTTATGCTTCGAGAATTTTTTAAATGCAGCTCGTTTGGCAGATTTTAAACGTCTTAGGACGGTTGATTGCCAGGGAGGGTGTTCATCGGTACTAATTGTTCGTTTTGGTACATGGCGGTCGATAAGGTAGTTAAGAATACTAGAAAACGTCATCGCTGCTTCGTTCGCGTCGTCATTGTTAATATTTTCGTCCCAGTTTATATCCAACAGCGTGCTAACGATGCTGTCGTAGTCAGCGTTTTTAAAATCGTAGACGATAGAGCTTGAGACGTCTTCAAAATTCACTCCTAAGTTACCAGCTAATACAAGATGTAGTGGGGGATGATGACGCACCTGCTTTTATCTAAAACATCTTAAATAAATGGTGTCCACAATATGTCTTAAAAAAATTATATCAACTTATTTTGGACGCTTCTCGATTTTCTTTCTTGATAGCTATTTGTTTATCGTTTTAGAATAATCAAAGTGAAAAATTTCGTAACGGTAGGTCGCCTGCTCTTTTTGGTCAAATTATTTAGAAATGTTCAAACCAAAGGATGTCGAAAATCAAACGATTGAGGAACATTTCATTGAAGACTATAATGTGACCAAAGAGGGGACTTCTGAAATCCATGT
Source organism: Topomyia yanbarensis (assembly GCF_030247195.1). Taxonomy (NCBI): domain Eukaryota; kingdom Metazoa; phylum Arthropoda; class Insecta; order Diptera; family Culicidae; genus Topomyia; species Topomyia yanbarensis. Next base: position 457,044,616 of record NC_080671.1, read on the forward strand.
TGAAGAAAATTTGTAGTTCGAATTTGCTTGCTAAATTCCTAGAATCGCCTGAAACACTCACACGAATAGGAACATCACGATTCAAGCGACGTAGTCCTGCTGTTTTAACATTGCGCCGAACAGTTGAATACCACAAGGCGAAAACTGAAGAAAAAGGGAAAGTAAAGGAAGAGAAACAAAGAAAAACTGAGCTTAGAAAGAATAACAAGAAACCACCTCGTAAACAAACGAATTAAAAATAATAATATATTGTACAAGAAGATTCCAGACGAACTTTGAACCTTGATTTATCATTCACTTGAGGATGTTACTCCATAATACTGCTGCAGATGAATTGTTACACGAAATATATTATTGTTAACTCTATTGTATAACATTTATTGCTGCTTTGTTAAGTTTGCAGTAACCTAATTGTACCGAAAGTTTTTCTATTTCTCAAAATGATAGAACTAAAAAAATACTTCATGCAGTCAGCCTTCCATATAAAGATTAATGTACCATTTTTGATTGGCAGTCACAGATTTGCTTATGTTCTTCTTTCATGCATTAAATATACTGCAAAGAGAACGAGTCAGTAGGTCAGTTTAGTAGAAAAAACTTCACTGTTTCCAAAATATATTCAGTCACATTCAGTGTGTCCAAAGTATGCTTGGAACACTGTCCAAATTAGTGTGGAAGGGTCCGAAATGTGAAAAATTCATGCTGTGAAGAAATGTCATTTTCGAGTTTATGTCAATGTATAAAACATCCATTGACAGTTTTCTTTCAAGAAGTAATTGTGGAGCAGACTCGTGCATGTATTGCATTTAAAAACATAGGCAAGCAAATATTTTTTGACGTTCACGTGATTTCACTTTTTCTAGGGGTCTAAAATTGGTTGGTTACCCTATCTTAACTGGAATTCGCCATCTTAGTTTTCAAAATGGCTTCATACATTGATTTTCGTCATCTACTCGTCAATCCCATTCCGAAAATACCCAACTTTAATCAGTAACAGTTAGCTACGAATATGTTAAATTGTATACAACTTCATACTGTACTGTGCGTATTCAACCTTTTTTTACGAACACTTTTAAAAACACTTGCGATAAATGAAACAAGAATGGTTCAATTGCACTGTTAAATGAATCTAATAGGGTTACGTTCACGTACTTCAAAAAACCACTGGAACGATTGGAACGTAGTTGATTATGGTATATTTGCAGTGCCAACAGAAACAATAAACTTCAACAATTAAATTAAAATAAATTAAATTCAGTTAAAAATGCGGGCCCCCAAACCAGACCCGGGCCCCAGGGTAGTTGCCCCCCCTGACCCCCCCTCTCGTCGGGCCTGGCAGAATGTCTGTAATGAAAACTGGGAAGAAAGTACAGTCAAGCTCTGCGAGGAGGTACTTAAAGAAATGTCCACAAATTAAGCGAAATTTGGAATTTTCTAGTGGGTCAGTGAAAAACGTAGAAGGCATGTGGAGATGCAGAGAATTCTTCAGTCTGTACCGTACATGTACCGGACTAACATTCCTTCCTTTCCCAGAAGATCTGCATTCTAACGTGACCAGATCGTAGACCCGCGTCGTAAACTACCTTCGTGTCTAAGCTTCCTATGGCTGAATACGATGTTCCAGATCTTCTATCACAAATTAATCTCTACGCGCCAACCCGTGTCCTTTGTTCTCGAACACGGCTGAACTCTGAAATGCACAACACTAACTACGCTGCCAACAACCGATATTAGAAATGACCCGTCGCTTCAACGTTTATAACGAAATCTTCGACTTAGTCATTAGTTCTGCGCATGCCACTTTAGGTCATTTCTTTTTAGTATAGTTCATTAAGACTCAATTATTTAAATACAAATACAAATACAAGAGAATGTCGCAATTCGCTCCAAATCTTCTGATTAGGCAGGCGATTTATAGATGCGCAGAAACGGTTCAAATTTATAATAATTTTCAATTTAAATGATGATACATAAAAGACTATTTTCAGACAAGTGAGAAAAACTAATTATTTATCTATTTAAGTATTCAGATTCTTCACAGATCCTATTCATTTATGAAATTGATACTTTTTATAACTTCAGACAGGCTTATTTTTCTAGGCAATTCTTCTACTAGATCCTTGAAACTATGGCCAAAGACGGACCAGTAATTTTCTTTGTTGACATGTAAAAGGTTGGCAAAAAATACTACTGATTTTTCTACAAAGCATAAATAAGAACTATAGCAGTATTTACCTAGATTATGCAAATATTATATTTGAGCACACGAAGCTTACAGGTTTCATTTCGGAATTCATGGATTTTTGGACAACACAAAATAGATGTTTCAATGAAATAATTTACTAAGCTAGCCGGAATTTTATCTACTATAGAACTGTTCACTAATCGAAAAAAAATCCCCTGATTACTGTTATCTTGCAATTTACGTAAATTTTGTTAAATGTAACCAGAGCTTAAAAAAATTGATATCCCTGCGTGAACTTGAAAGAGAACCAATTCCTGCCCGCCGCGATGAATGAAATGTTTGGTTCGTTTCTCCCGACATAGCCCATTCGGGTTCGCATATGTTCGGTTTCAGAAGCAAACTGAATTTTGTTTCTATGTTAGCTATGAGATGGATTATTGAGCGAAAATGCACTAGACATAGATTACGCAGCTCACTAATGCTTGAACTGTCCACATAAAAACAAATGAATGCTTTGGTTGATGAAAGGATTTATATTTCCTCTACACTCAAACATTCGATTCTGCATGAAATTTCAGTCAGTCGGAAAGTTAATGAATGACCGAGGCGTTGAATCTGAATGTCAGTTACGATAAGCAGAAATAGTTGACCGATTTTGAAATTTCGAAGCACTGAACATATCATTGATGACACCACTAGAATTACTCGAAACTATAAATATGGGTGAGCTAAACAATTTTAGCATCGCACTTGCTTCTCCTGTGCCGAAGAGACGTTCTTTCAGATTTCTATGTTTTAAAATTATTGTAATTTATCCAATTTCTGTGAACCTTTCGCAAACTTTTTTGTCTGCAGCAGTTTTCGTGATGCGAAGATTGGTTCGTTTTTATTTAGCTCAAGTTTTTTTACAATCATCATCAAGATTGGAAGAGATGCATGATTTCTTGAAGAAAACTATAATGCTTTTTGATCACAGGTTTATTTTACCAAAATTTAGGAAACAGTTTCAATCAACGTTGTTCCACTTAACGATCAATGTTGTGCGGATAACGAAGACGTAATGTGTTTTCGAAAATGCCGTTTTATTCAAACCGAATTGAGAGGATCAGAGCGAAATTCCAAAAGCACTCGTTCTGAGTGCATAAAAAAGATAGAAGAGGTGCACTTGAGGCTTCTTAGATTAGCTGATTCTTTTTTCCTCCTCCGTGACTTCTGATCATCTCTCATTTTAGTCCAAAACGAATAAAAAACATACCGTGAGACCGCTATATACTGAAGACATAAAATCGATATTATTGGACTAATAGATTCAACCAGTCACAACATTTTAGTAGCAACAGTGTTGCGTACTCGCATGAACGGAACGAATTCCTCGCATAAAGTGAAATTAAGTGCCAATGAAAATGATGATGCGTTAAAATGACGCGAAAGCAAAAACTGTCGTTCTCAGTAAATTGAAATATTGTTTGCCTAGTACACTTGAATGTGAGGTGTAGTATTTATACTAAGAGTACAGAGTGCACAGACCTAACACAGTAATTCAAATTGGGTACAATTCAAAAACTTGTCATTCAAATTTAAAATAGAGTTGCCAGTATCGAGTATTATACCTGCGTTTTGTTAAACGGGACAATCACTTGCGATGATGCGTTCTTTTTTGGAGAGTTTTAGTACTCAGTCGTCCATTAAACTTCTTCTACTATTTTTTGAATATTTCATAAGTGAGATCGGTTCAATGCAGCCAATCGAAACAGTGGTTCTGTTATCTAGTTATATCTATTTCCAACAATAAAAATAAAAAAATGAGTTTTACTGGTTGTCCAACAGATCTCACGCAAACTCTTAACCATTGCACGTAGAAACCTGTTTACGAAGCAGGGAAATATTTTTTCCTCACCTACTGCGTATAGGGGGTCGTTCATATCTATCTCGCTATTGAACACTTCCGTGTCATAATCGTGGTTGCTGCCTTTATGTTCGCAAACATACTTGCTTGTTGCCTTTATGATTGTGAATTTCCTCAATGATTGTGCTGGCTGTTGATTTTGAGATATTGAGGCAGATTTTGTCAATATTACCTGAACATGGGCCACATATTTGGTAATTGTTTGTGTTCATCGGTAAATAAATCGTAATGTGACGTTGTTTCACAGAACTGGAACGTACTAGTTTGCCTTTAATATGTGTAAAGAATACTATGTGTAATTGTACTATCGCATTATGTTTTGTACTGCATTTCTCCCATATGTGATATGTATCTGCAAGTAAGCGGTATCCGATCTTGTAATCGAACATTTATTCTCTTACCGTCCATTTATATGAAGATCTTAATTACAGCATTGTCACACACAAACATTTAAAATTTAATGGCTTTAAATCATTCAAAATCAATGATTTCGCCTGATCCAAGTTGTTGAACGCTATGAGCGCAGAATACCTGAGGTGGCAGAACTTAATAAAGATGGCTAACATAACTATAGTTTCCATTTTAACCTTCAGAATATGTTCCTCATCACAAATACTCGGTCTTAAGCGAATCACCACTAATCACAGTATTTGGCCGGTGCACCACTTCTTGCTTCTGCGATTCACTCATCTCGACAGATTACTAGGGCATAGTATAGTAGAAGTCTCCTTTGTTCTTCAGACAGGGAACACAATATAAAAGTAACTTTATTTGTCGTTCGCTTCACAGCGACTAGACAGGCTTGTTATTTGCTCACACAATGTGCCACAAAGAGCGAAATACACCGATTAAAAATAGAGCAGCACAAAAACACTGCGATGTGCAGAACGACCGCACAAAGAGAAACATGAAAACGAAAAAGAGTAAGATCTGTGCACCAAGAGCTGCAGAATTTCGTTCAAAGAGTCACCTTTAAGAGCCACTTTTTTGTGCCTCCCCTCACTGGAAAGCAGGTAGGAAAGCGAATCAAACTACAATTCAGATAAAGTTTGATCGGAAGAACGTTTTAAAAATGTTTTTTGGTTGCCTTCTCTACTTACGTGCGCGTGGGACCGAGATACACACTAAAGAGCCTCTTTATTTCTACTCTTTGTGGCGTGCAGCCATGGAGTAGAATACACGTGTGGGAGCAACACACATCGGAGTGAAGAGGTTTATTGCGAAAGAGAAAAGAGGTGGTTTGCATGAAAAGTGCAAAGAGCGTTTGTTATTCTTCTCTTTATTTGCTCTGAGGTGCATAACATCCCTGCGGCTAGAACAGAAGCATAAACCACACTGAATTTCGTGACCATTGATTTTGGTTGTTGGAAACAGCAATCTTTTAACTTTATCTCAAACCAAATGAGCTACATGCTAAAGTCGCTGATAATAATGTTTTTGAAATTTATGTTCAAAACATTTCGGGGGGACTTTAGCCCCCTAGCCGCCCTTCTAGCTACGTGCCTGGTTCCAGAACTGCGTACGGCCTGCTGCCTCAGGATCGATTTGAGATACAAAATTAATAATAAGGCACCAAATTAACTAAATTTATTAGAGGAGTGTCCTGAGAACGGATACAAAACTTCAAATTTGACGTAATACTGCGATCTCAAATTTTGAGATTGATTTTTTAGACCTTTTTCCACTATAAGGTTTCACCAAAATAGTGTATACAAAGAATTTTGTAGATTTTATAGTTCATTCCTCCTGAAAATGGTTTTTTTTTCGCTGGGTCGAAAAATGAAATCTTTAAATTACGACAGACGTTTTACGACAGAACCGTTTTTAAATAAGATTGTACGCGGTTTTGAAAAATCATGTTTTGAGAGAAACACGTTTAAAGTTTTAAATTTTAAGAACACTTTCGATGAATTATTCGTGGTAGAATGTCAATATTTTGTAACAGCTGCATGGAATTATGGGTTATGGACATCGCTGATTACGAGTCTGAAGTCAGTTTTTCAAAATACAAAATGGCCGGTCTAACATGTCCAATAATATACGTGGTATTTCAGCCAACGTACAGCGCAACGCGAATCATTCTGGGATCGTCCATAATGCCATGAATAGGTTTCTACCTGATGCGCGCTTCTCGACACAAGAGCGTCCCATGGCGGCATGGACGACGCTTCGAACAAAGGCCTGTGGAAACTTTTTTGATGAGCGTATTGAAAACTCCATTTAACACAATATAGTAGACACTTATACCTTTCAGAAAAATGTAAAGAACAATTTTTTTTTTTGAAAATTTTTCATGAGAACCTCCCCTTAGCTAAGCCCAGAACGCACTGTATTGCTGCCAGCCTAGTGATGTACAGGTACACGCTACAGGGATCTTCCAGTTAACGAAAAACACTGTGATTTATGTTGAACACTCCGAAACCTGATGATTTATCAATACTTGATCCACATGTGAAGAATTGCTGTCCTTGATCGATAGAGACAAAAAATGGCAGGTATAATCGTCGATCGTAGGTAATCTGAGATATTTTTGCGTAAGCTGGTTCATAGTTCGATCAAAATCAATCAGTGAGTATTTAAGCTGAAGGGGAATACCATCAACAGAGTTCAGTATTGATGGACTAGGTAGCGTTAAGTAGACATCATAGGAGGCCATGAGTTTTGTATACACCTCTAAGATGTGCAGAACACATTTGTGGAATATTGTAAGTTTGTTAAAATTCACTGAGAAGAGTTATTTCGAAAAACTCTAGTAAGAGAACTGCGGAGAGAAAAACAGCATTTTTGGCAACGTATGCCCTGGCATTGAATGGCAACACGTCCAATGTTATAAGCATAGGCAATGTTCGATTGGATTCGTTTTTTTGACAGCTAAACGCGAATCCAATCGATCCAAAATGGAGTCTCCGCAGTTCTCTTTCTAGAGTTTTTCTAGAGTTATTAACTAAAGAAGCAGCATGACTTCAAAACAGGTGGATTTTATTATTAATCATAGCAACCCTGTTTGAATAGCTCCATCATTATACCAGTGTAAACTAGACTTGCCACCCACCGCCCGCGTATGGCAGATACAGCTATTTAAACAGGGTTGCTGTGATTAATAATAAAATCCACTTGTTTTAAGGTCATGCTGCTTCATAAGTTAATATCTTTTCTCAGCGAATTTTCGCAACCTTACAATGTTTCACGAATGTGTTCAGTAGAAGAATACCTTTAGAAATATATAGTGTTCTCATGAATTGATTGATGAAGTGATTTTTTAAGAATTTATTTTCAATTTTAACCGATTTTCCATACTAATTGCCATATAAACTTTGAAATTTTTGGGGGTCCGTAGACGCAACCGGTCGGTACCAAAATTTGCACAATTACTAAGGGCCATAAAAGGAATCAGTGGAGCCTGGTGGAGCTAAAAGACAAAAATTGAACCAGCCTAATGTGCAGCTCTTCGAAATTGTTTATTATGAGTGAAAGTCTCACTAATTATCAGAAATAAGAGTGAAAGCTCATAGAACCGTTCAGGACGAGGAAGTAATTACCACAAGGCTCATCGTGTGAGCTGAATGCATGAATACTGCTGATCACTGGGTTCGTGTTCCTCCGAAGCTTGAGCCGGCTCCTGCTGATCACCGGGTAACGTTGTTTGTGACTGTGCGTTAGCAATTAGCTCCCATTTCGGTTACGATAAAGTGGCGGTGTATCTACCCTACTGTGAATTCCCTGGCGGTAGATTTCTCGCGATACCGATGATCGTTTCCGTGAGCCGTTTAGCACCCCGTTTTGTCCCGATCTACTCGCTCTAGTCTCTGACTGTGGACCTAGTCTACTTAACCGGTCAGCCAGTAGGTTCTGAGGTCTGTCTAGCGATTGCTGGTGGAGCATAGTTTCCGGTTAACTGGCGCCTCAACGACCCACAGCTAACTATTCGACGCGATCTACTCGCTCTAATCTCCGGCGGTGGATATAACCTACTCACGAGCTACTCGGTAGGGTATTGAGGTCGGTCCTGTGATTCCAGTGTGGTCAGACGTCAGGTTCACTGGCACCTCGACTACCCAAACTCGGTGCTACGTCGTGTACTACTCAACTGGTCCGCGCTGGTACACCTAGTCTACTCCAACAGAGAATTCTTCGGCGGCGGAGTTTCTCCTAAAACCCGATTTGTGGTTTCACGCCGGCTTTTTTTTCCGACGGCGCTACTTTGTTGGTCCCTTCACCACTTTCTCTGCCGACCACTCTGTTGACAGCATCCCAGATACCTCTTCGAACTCCTTCGAACCTGCGGTATTTGAAAACCACGTGTTTCGGTGTCTCTTGCACGTTCACGCGTTCCGGGCAAGGGGATTACGATGCATATCCAAACCGATGCAAGTACTTCTGGAAGCATACGAGCCCGGACAAAAACTGCATCGAATGGAAATTCACCTCGCCATGCTTTCTATGCACCCAAGTCGCCACATTTGGAATGACTCAGTGGGTTCACCTTCACCTTTATCCGCGTTGTCCTACTCTTGCTGCCACTTAGCCAACGAACCCGCTCTGACCAGTCTCCTTGCATTTCGTGAATTCCTGCGCTAAGAATGAGACACCCACCAGGAGACATCGCTTGTTGCATCTTGCTTCTCCGATGTTCTGCATGTCCCTTGCCAAGCCAATGAGTGAGTTGTCCTCGCGGCCTTCTCACATACATAGTCGACATGGCTGAGGTCATTTAACCAATCGTCAACCCCTACACCCAGGAGCTTCAGCGCACGCATCGATAGGATTGATTGTCCCCCGACGCTGATCACGACACGCTGGATTTTTTTACGGTTATTCACCAGCACTACCTCCGTCTTGGGGTAAGCCAGCTGCAACTTGACGTCAGCCATCCAGGTTTCCACGAACCCTATTGTCTCTACCGTCAACATCTCCTCATTTCCAAGGATTTCACCGGTTATCGTCAGGACAACGTCATCTGCAAATCCGACGATCTCGGCTCCCCTGGACAGTTCCAGTGTAAACACTCCGTTGTACATTATATTCCGGAGTGTAGCACTGAGGTACTCTAGCCGTGACCCAAATCTACTTCTGCCCCATATTCGTGTCGTAGACCAGTATTCGGTTCTGGAAGTAAATGTTGAGGATGACCCTTTCCAGAAGATTACCAAGAGTATCCAGCAGGCTTATTGGCCGATACGATGGTTGATCTCCTGATGGCTGACACCGGTTTTCATGAGCCATTTAGATTTATCGAGATCTACTCGGATATTTTCCGGCGGTGAAACTATTCTACATCGACTGAGAGCTCACCAGCGGCGCAATTTCTCTCGATACCGAAGTCCGTTTCATGAACCAATGAGCTCCCGACTTTGTCATGATACACTCAAATAGTTTCCGGTGGAAAATCTGCCCTATTCCAATCGTGAACTCCCCGATGGCGGATACCGAGGCTCGATTTCACACATCCTTTCCTTATCTTTCGTTTTAGAGTTATAGTGTCTTTGGCAAAGTTGTTGTGTGACATCTAGCCCGTCATTTGATCATTTCATATTAGTTCGGAATTTAGTCGCTAGGGCGGCGCTGTTATCAACTTTTTAATGGAACGAGATAGAAAGATGGTGTCTACAGCAAAGTTGTATATCAGGTAATTTTAAGTATATCTTCTGAAGCCACCAACTTTGTAGGTCCTACAAGTTTTGAAATATCGCGCATTTTTTAAAACATAATCTATAAGTAAATGTTTTAACTAAAACCTTCTCTATCTCAAAACGTACAGGACCTACAAAATTTGCATCTTCAAAAGATATGTTTAAAATGTTTGCACCGACAATTTTCTCGAAAACACCACATTTCTATCTGGTTTCATGAAAAAGTTGATAACAGCACCGCCCTAGCGACTGAATTCCGAACTAGTATGCGCTAAGTGCCATACAGCAACTCTTCCAAAGACACCATAATTCTATATCGAAAGATAATAATTGATTCCACGTTTTTTAACTTTCCGACCACAATGTACCGTTTTTCTCTTAATCCCCTATTGCTCAGTGAACTTTCAATGTACCTTCACTGGAATTTTCAAAAAAGTATGACTGACTGGTTGAATAAATACATCAATAAGTTGGGATTATTGTTTCGATTTCATGTTTTCAGTATGTGACAGGCTTTATCAAAAAACACGGAGAAAAGAAAGAAAAAAAGGAGCAATCAATTGAAATCGACTCAAGAGCACTCGAGTGCTTTCGGAATTGCGCTCTGATCCTCTCATTATCGAAAAACGCTTACGAATTTGTTATCCGTAGGACTTTGATGCGTTAAGTGCAACAACTTTAATTAAAACTGTTTTTTTAAAATTGTGGGAAAATGTAAAACTTTGTTCAATTAGTCGAACATCTTGTGGATAAAAAAGTAGAGTAAATTACTTTTATTCAAAAAACAAACCAATTGCTGAGCAGATTAGTGCCGATACATTTGTTTAACAATTCATTTGTATTCACGTGTGGAAAGCAAGACATGCTGAAATTATTGAACTTATTCAGCTTATTGTAGTTTCTAATTATTTTGATGGTGTCATCAATGATACATTTAACAAATTTCACGTAACTTGGAAGGTTGTGGTTGTTAAATGATTTTCTTTCGAATTGTGGACAATTTTCTTTATAGATTAAATTTTGGGCAGTTTCCTTTAGTTATACAAAAAAATTGTTTTTTTTTTTATATTGTAACGACATATAATTAGCAAGGGACTGGAAGGTGAAGTATTTTTCAAATATTAAGAGCCATAGTACTCAAGGGAGAGCAAGGATTTGAAGTAAGAAAGTTTAGAAAAGCGTGGAGTAGGGTCAATGAACACTCTTAGAGTTTCCCGGTTACTTAGCTTTTTGTCTTCTGCAGCGCAGGTGTCAGGATCTTTTGGCATTAAATGCGAATCACCTGAAAAAAAAAAGAAAAAAAAATGTGTTAGCATGATGCCATGGAGCTGGTAATAGAGGCAAGACGCCAGATCAAGAAAATACAAATTGAACCATTTCGATTCACAATGAGTCAGGCACGTTGCCAGAGGGAGGTTTGGGACTAGGTGAGCTCCCTACCCGAAAGCTTTCAGAAAACTATTATATTTTTTTTTACAAATCGAAATACGGTGATTAGTAAACAAGTATGAAAGTTGCCGGAACAAATGCGACTTATCCTAAAGCACTTGTAGCAAACTTTTGTCTAGTGGATACATGAGAAAACGTCGCTAGGAATTCAATGTTGCAACCAGTAGCAACATTTTAGTCGCTTTACGTGATTGGTTATGCACACACTGGCACCCAGTGTTGCCACAATTAAATCTCTACCGGGAGTTGAAAAAATCTTTTCCATCTGTTACTATTCTACAGAAAAATCTGTACCGGATTCGGTACCCAAACAATAACAAGGTTGTTTTAAAAAATCATTTTTATTAACATATTTTTTATTCGAATAAATCATACCGGACATTCTGACTCGGTTGTTTTATTTGAGCTGGAATTCCGCAAGAAACCAGATAGAATTCCGGATGAGTTTGACTGGGTAATGCTCTGATTCTCGCTGCTGCCACTTTGTTTGCAACCAAAGGTGGCTAACAGAGTGGCGTCGAGAAGCTAAGATGGGGCTGGTAATATTAATAAAATGCGAGAAACCTGCTTGCAGGAATTCAAGCGATGAGATTCGCTGGGCTTTTACTCAGACATCATCGCTTTGATTTGTTGGAAACAGGTTTCTCGAATATCGCATTTTAATGTCAGCTTCAGTTCAAGCTCAATCAGTGCCAGCTCCACTTCAGATTCTTGCCATCACTGCTGCCTCAACGTTTACCTGCTGTTTACTGGGATGCATCGCAGAGATAAATTATTTTACTTTGCTTCCATGTAAAAAAATATGTACCAATCTGTACTTTTTTACAAAAATTTGTAATCTGTACCGTACAGAATCTGTACCAGGCGGGTGCCCTAGAAGGTGACGTTTTTGAAAGATGTGCTGGCAAGTGCGATGTCCTCTATATGTCCCTTATATACACCTTCATAAAAACCATCAATATAAAAATTTACCTGCCCCTTCTTATTTCCTATCATTCTCAGAAACGCGCTCTTCCCACGAAGGTTTGATGGGACTCCAAGGCGACACAAAAAATCTCTGTCAAATGAGCCAACAAACACGGGACCTACAGTACGAACATCACACGCGCAACTCGAACTCTTTCCGATCTGCATCTGAGCCGTCTGGAGGAACCCCTGCCGACTCGAGGAAGAACACCCGGCCTCCCTGTACATAATTCTTCTTGATGAAGGCCATCCGAGTCTACATCCTATTCCGTTGATCTCCCGATGCCTGAAACTGAAAGTTAATAACTTTCTTCCCTGCCATCTTTGTCCACCCTCCCTCCCCTGCCCTGACTTTTATACCCAGAAGTATCACCCCTTACCCCCCCCCCCCCCATTCTGTCTCTTCTAGTTCTAACTATTATATTATATAACCTCATTGAAAATGCTCAACTCCACTACCACAAAAAATAACTCTAATTAATCTCCCCGAATCTTTACAAAATTAAATCACGATCTCTAGTTATTCCTAGTTTTAAGATAGTTATAAAAATTGTCCCCCTTAGTTAAAACTTATTTGCTTCAATAATCTTCCTGCTGAAAATGTCAAACCATATTGCCATAAAAACTAAATGACCCCCCTACTCTTACTAAAATTATATTACCCCCTTGCGTATATGTATAGCTATAACTGCTCCTTAGTTTAATTTAAAAAAATCAATATGTAACCCCTTAGTTTTAAGTAATTTGAAATGTAAAAAAAACCAAGATTGGCACCTTTATGCTAACACAAACCTGCCTTATCAAATAAACAAATTGAATAAAAGAATCTGTACAAAAATACTTAAAAACTGTACCTTTCTAGATAAATCTGTACTTGTGGCATCACTGCTGGCACCTGTTCCGAAAGGATAGAACCAGAGAAGGGCAAGGTGTGTTGGTCGACTTTCCGTTAAACATTGTTGCATTTGGCGAACATTCGTTATTCCTCGAGCCTTGTAATGGTTTGTTCTGGTCACCCTTTTTGCCTACTCGATCTTGCAAATCCATCACCGTCAAACATTTTCGCACACACGATAGACGATAGATAGATAACTTTGTAGCCACTTGTAACCGAACGTTACAGGAATCAAACTACATTTTTTGACGCTAATTATGATGAAACGAGAGAACATTCAAGATGCTTAATTTCTACCCAAAAATATACACAAAATAAGTACACCGTACATACAAAATACACAAAACAACACCGGTGGGACTTGCTGCTAAAAAAAGCCCGATTGGAAAGGGGATCGTCAGTGGTCATACCCAGGTCAATTCCTCGGAAACTGGGCAAGATCCGCCATCTGAAATTCTCTATCGTCCACTTTAATACAGGCGAGCGAGTGCGTAGGACGTGTCTTAAGTTTTAATACAATTTTATAAAATATAAAGGTGAAGTGAAAGTGCACCAGCCATTCAGGTAACTACATGGAGAGGCCATCTTGGTGCCTACTTAAACCATCGAGCTATTTCGCTCCAATCAAGAAATTATGCTTCACTTCACCACAGGACCTTTTGGATACCTTTAGATACCTACCATAATTTGGGAAGTTGCGAACTCCCGGAGACACACCGCACACGCATCGGCCTAGGTGACTTGACGGTCACCTACGTCTAACCGTAAAAGACCATTCTTCAGTCCTCTGGTCGCCAACGAAAACCAGGGACAAAAACTCTCGGGCAAAGGCCCTAAACGCCAAGGAGAGCAACCCTTCTCGGTCTGGCAAACGTCGGTATCGTCCGTCGCCAACCGATCTCGCCAACGAAGGAAGCGCCTGTTGGACACCTCGCCCGGAACGCCTTTCTAGAACCGCCATTTTACTCACCACCCCAGCATCGAACCCTACACCCAAGTATCAGCCATCGCCATCTTGCAAGGAAGTTTATCGTGGCAACAGCAATTTCGGACCAAAACCTATCAGCGAGCGCTCGCCGGTCCACCTAGCTGAAAAAAGTAGTCTACGATTCGGTACGTACCAGTGACTAGTGAACCCACCAGTGATACGCAAAACACCACACACCACTATACAATAAACTTACAGACTTTAAGAAACTTGAGTGTTTTATATACCACCAGATCCGCGAAATCCCTCCAGTTTGCCCAGTAGCGCGCCGACCCTGCGACTAGGTCCGAGTCACGTGCTGCTGAAGCTTGTCGGGTAAACCTTAAGTTACACACTGTGGTACCTATAAAAAGAGGCCAGTTGCGCATTTTTGGTGTTATTTTTATCCCCACCACCAGACGATCAACGATCACTCAGCAGTAAGCAGCCAGCCACCTAACGGAAGCTGAAGAAGGAAGACTATCATCGGTCGAGTGACGCAGTGGACGGCTACAATAACACGGTCGTCGGCCAGCAGCACGCTACACCGCTGTTATAGAGAACCAACCGGCTTCAGAACCAACCTTGATTAACTGATCGGGCATAAACCTGCGACTGCCGACGTGTAGGCAGGCAAAATTACCGGTGGAAATTTGGCAAATCCTTTCCGGATTAGTCGCTTAAGCCAGATTTTAGCAAAGAGTGCTTGGTTTCGGAGTTCACTGAAGAACTGTTGTTGAATGTTGCGTTATCGGGAGAACGTTACAGCCTTCAGTTCATTCAGAAGTCGGTCTTCTCTCACATCTCTGATGTCAGAATCGTACTATGTTGAGGGTAGGATGGGGGATAAATTTAACTTATTGGCCGATTTTGAGCTGGTTGAGCTCTGTAGGGTTTATAGAAGTTTTCTTGGATTGAGTTCTCAACATATAACCCCTTTGCCTCCTTGGTTGCACGTGCCAGCTTTCTTGGGCCTATTCCAAGAACTGCCTGCAACGATTTCAGAATGAGGAAGGGGTCGACGGGGAGGAGTTGCTCCTTGTTTTCTGTTCTGTTTTAAATGTTTTAAATAGAGCTCGATTGTCTTCAATGAAGTTGAAGAACAACGCATTTTAGATAAATTTGTTGAAGACGCAACCGAAAGAAGCCAACGGTTCAGTGTATTGAGACAAACTGTTCTCCTTCAATTTATTTCTATTGTATTTCTAAAGTCATCTTAATGAGAAATGAAAACTGCAACAAATAGAAATAGAGTTTCGTACTTTCATATTACAAGAAATTTACCAAAAAAATGTTTTATGTATTACTCTCGCAGAGGCCAGGTTCAGGTCGCCAGGATCGTGAAATATCGCGGCGAGCTCTGCGTCATTGATGCGATCTGTGTTGCAAAAATATTGCTAGCTAGTTATTTCAAAATTATTGTTCACAACGTTATTCAAATATCCCCAACTTGACTGATTTTAGCGATTTTCCATGCGATTACCCCGCCACCAAACTGGGACTTCATTTATGTATCGGTAATCGTAGCAACCCTGTTATGAACAGACAAATAATGACAGTGCTACCAGCTGGTTTGCAGCAGCCATTCCGAAAACAGTCAGACTGAACAGAAAGTCCGAGGACAAGGTGGCTCCATCGTTACGCTTTATGGGCCGGGAGGTCGGAGATACCAGCCAAATGGTGAAGAAGTACGTGCACAAAATGGACATTGTTATGCGGAAGCGTCAGTGGTCGTCTAAGCAGTAGGAAATCATCCAGAAAAAGTACCTGAACGGACTCTTATAGTTTCGTTCCCAAAAAGAAGAATCTTTTCATTGGTCATGGCTAAGGTAACGGCCAACTGTCCTAATGCCACCTGGCATGGTGTCGAAGCATTTTTGTAAAAAAATAAAACAAAGGCGTCGTACTACATCTTCGATCTTACTGATCACTAAGAATGCTTCCTGGCTGGGGCTCGGACATACGACATATGAGGCCTGAGCCTTACCTAGACTAGCATTTTTGTTTAACGCTTAATTAATGTAGGATTTAATTAAAGTAGGATATTTTGTATTGCATTATCGTTTGTAATTTTTTTCCAGTTTTAATTTAGTCCAGTTTTCACAAGATGCGTTACATTCCTTATATAAAGGAACTGGATACAACCGACTAGTCTACCTTTTTTTTCTCAATAAACATTTCACTTAAAGAATAGAGAAACCAGTCTTTCAAATCAAACTTTCCTGGGCTTTTTCGAAGCAATTGAAATGTATGTTGGCCTTGAGTTTTATTCATCTTAATACAAATTTCGCTCCGTCCGTCTTTTTCGAGTGAGACAGAAATATTGCACTTTATTTTTTATTGACTGTGAGATATATGAAGTAAATATCGGAGTGCTAAACTCAGCACAGATGGAAATTTGAAGACAAAATTACCGATTATCATCTCAAATACAGCATAAATTAGGACAATAACTGCATATAAATTCCTCATCTTCACCATCTTCTGGTTTCTATACACACACACACACCGGTACCTTTCTAGAGATGGGGACTGTTCTATCATAAACCAGAAATATTATGATTAATTACTGATAAGAACCCCGATGCGACATAGCACTTCGTTTGTCCCTTTTGTCAGCTTCCTAACTAAAAGCTGCTAAAACTAAAATCAACGCTGCGTACTGATGGAACCCATCCATGACCTGTTCACCAAAAGGACAGGCTCGGGAGTGGAACATGAAAGTTATGAGGTACCTTCGATAATTACCTTCCAAAATGCACCAAAAGTTTGACCAAACTCCATTTGGGAGAAAACAAAACCCGAGCCGGAACCAGGCACAGTTTGTCTATTTTGTCGGTACGTTGTTTCTCTTTGTGGTTTTGGGATAACAATCAGCTTCGTTCAGTGTGATGATAGGTCCGGTCGGGCTAGCGCCTAAATCATGCTGCTGGACAATGTCTGAGGTTGTAATTTGCCCATGCGTGCTACCGATAAACGACGTAACTTGTTTGATGACTGTTTGTTTAAGGAATATGGTTGACCTTTTACAATTTATTAGCGTTATTGGGTTTCATGTTTTGTACGTACATCTATAATAGCAGCCTTATGATAATTTTGACAATGATTTAATTCACCCGAAACAAATCACAAAGAATTTTTCTATTAAAACAGTACTCTGATATGTGGATTAACGTGACTATTCTAGATGATACGTGCACCAAATCTTCAAAACAATTCACCTTGCTTCGCCGGTCGAAATGAAAAGCGAATGGGTCTTGTGCCTTTAGAAATTTAACACACCACAGCAATCGCAAAAACTGGTGAGAGAGGAAGCATACAAAACAATGGTTCACATAACATTCTAATTTCTTCAGATTCCCATTCCATTGTTTGCCATTTTCTGAGATTCACATCCAACTAGGCAGGTCCGTTCGAAAATTTAGGTTAAAAACCAATCTCTATCTGAGATTTCAAATGGCTCGTAAATTGTATCGAAAACATTCTAGCTTCGCTTATTGGAATTGTTTTACCCACAGATAGCAGAAACAGAATCTACACATTTTTTTGTACATAACTCTTTGTGGCTCTCATCAGCCAGCTCATCGCCTGTCGGATGCAATCGGATGTGTCCTTCGGAGAAGGGGCCCTGGTTGGAAGGGTGAAACGACTTTGATCACGTCAGAGCAAATAAATCAATTCGATTACAAAGTCCCAGCCAGAAACCGAACCTTTCATCAGCAGATGAGAGAACGGATGCACGTATCTACCTACCTATCTACCAACCATCCTTGTTCACTTAGTTCAGAAATCACAACAATTGTTGTGGCAAACGTACAGGACTGCATACACCGACAATGCAACGACCAACCTGGAGGATATTTGATACTGTACCATCGCATGGCCACCTTTGATTCGGGAAAACAAACATCATTCTTACACAATTGTATAGCCCCTCAATAGAAATGGACTTGCCATCACCGAATGGTCCTATCAAACGCCTGTCATTCAAATGACTGTCGCAGGTGGACTTCAATACAAAACGGATGCGGTGATTGATTGCCGGAGGGTCTCACTCCCTCTCCCTACAGACGTGAAAGCATGCAATTTGGAAAGACGATGTACAACGAGTAAACGAACTGCATGCTCTGGTGAACCAACACGATGTTGTTCCATGACTTGTTGTGACTAAATATTGCATATTTTGAACGAATCTAGGAATGCAAACTAGAAATCTTTGGATCATTTGGACAACTTGTGGTAATTTGTCATAATTGGTTCACCACCTTGACTTATCTGTTAAATTCGATTCGTTGGATGATTCGACAGGAAGGTTACTTATATTTCTTATCGATTGATAGTAGAATTGTTATTTTGCTACGCTTGTCAGCTCATTGTTTTATGAAGTGAATCTCAATGTTATTACAGATTAGCATGCTAAGTAACCTGGCTCGTGGTTGTAGGGTCTAATCTAGTCTAGTCTAGCCTACACATACACAGCCAATACATGAAGGGATCCTGAAAAATTGAAGACGTTCGTCTACAATTTTTATTGTCAATATTAATGTTTGTGACACATATGATATGTGACACAATCAAGCGGCCAGGCCAACAGTGCAGCGTACAAAATAAAGATGCTTCAAAATTATACGGCAATCAAATTATTCATTTGATGAAGAATTTAATTAACGAATTATTTTGAACCTTGAATAAGGAAGAAACGTGGACAACCGTACCGACCGTTTCAATTCAATGGGGTTTGATGAATCGTTGGGAGTGACTTGGCTAAAAGGTTCAATGCCTCTGATTCGGTCCTTTCCTGGGTTTGGATAGAGGTATTTAACCCTGTCCTGGCTAATAAGACGGGTTATAGCACCTTTACTCGCTCCCTGGCTCGTGGTTCAATGGTCAAATTAAAAAACGATCCTAATTAGCGAGCACTGCACTTTGTGAGTTCTCGTTGTGGTCCCAAATGGCTACAAATTTTGGGGACAATTGGTTGCTCCCAGGCTTTATAGTATCTGAAGTTTGTACTGAAATTAGTGTGGAAAAATCTACTATTGTGCATCTTCGCTCATACAGAACCAATGCAATAAAAGTATAGCCCAGAATGTTGTTAACAACTTTGCCATACGTAGTGTTTTGTTAAGAGTTTTACATAAAAATATTATTACGAAACAGTACGTTGCCTGTGCTGGAAAGTCATATTGCGAACCAGCGTACTGTTTATTATTTACAAGTTTCTGGTATATCCGTGACACTTGATACCATGAAGACAAGGTCGATATAATACAGTGGCAAGAAAAAATGACTAGGTTCTCTAATTTGCTTCCTAACCACAATAGAAATATCTATTTCCAGTTTTGAGCCAGAACCTGGTGATAAGATTTATACCCGATTCGCTCGGACGCGGGTTTGTTGGTTCACGTTTTTTGGGGTTTTAGATTGTGTGCAGATTGTAATTAATATGAAATAGGGAGTAATCCCTCACCAGGTCTTTTCTTATATTGAGTTGTGTGTTGGTTGGTATAATTCTCACGAGAATAGTAAAAATTGCATAGAGGTTTAGTCATGAATAATTGATACAAGTACGTGTATGTCAGTAGTGCCATCTGAATGCGACTAGCTGATTTATCACGTTGATTGAACGAGAACACAGGAGATAGAGCATTATAGCAGTAGAGCCTATTGTAACCGTATTTCGACCCTCTTGGTATCGAACCAAGCATTTAAGATAATGGCAATAGCTGTTTGGCTCAAAAAATGAGTGCAAAAATAAGTACAAGGTACATTCATGATTAGTAATGCACATATTTATTCAGAAGTATCGGCTAAATCCAACCTTTGATTCAAAAAGAAATAGCTTCTTGAAACAATCTAATCTAAACTTCAAATACGAGCGATCAATTACCGCCTCATATCTTGTTATTCCATCACATCCACAACTATATTAAATATTGCAATGATTTATACCTTTATTTTACCTGGATAATCTAAATATGATTAATACGTTCTAAAAGCACTCGATAAACGAAAGGAAAGACCTATTGTTCTAATAGGTGATTCTGACAACACCACTCTCAAAGCAATCTTTCTGCATCTAGCACACAGGAAAGAATCAACAGCGTAGACAAAAAAATACAAACTTGAAAATATATTGTAATACAATTGCAAATATAGGTAATCAACTATGTTAAGCTATTCAACTGATTGCAGTGATTTTATTTTTATATGGGCATAAAATTCGGCTCGAGACAATGCAATGTGTGATGTGAAACCATTCATTACCACACGTTAGCCTTCGCATGGTTATTTCACGCTAGCACAATTCTGGTAACACTCTTCTAACAGCTAATGAGGTTTCTCATGTGTGTATTGTTTTTGTTTGTTTAGATCCGGTGAAAAAAGTAGAATAATTCGTTTTACAAATCATGCGATGGTGTTCATGGTTTGGATACCTAGTTAGAAATTTCGACGCGAAAATTGGATTGTTGCAGTGAGAATAAATTCACAGAATAGAGCATTTATTTTCATTCATGCCAAAAATTAAGACAATTTTGCGAAATAAGCATTATATAGATTTTTGTGATACAGCATTCTGAGAAAAGTAATGGATAATATAGATTCATTTAAAAGTTGTTCAAAAATTGTTCTCTTCCTGGTAGCGCCAAAATAAACTTATTACCCTACTAATGTCGTCAACTCCTGTCATGATTCGCTTGTTGGGCTACAGCCTCTGTTCAACTAACGAATTTGATTCGCTAGTTGGAGGAGATGGAGATGTTAGCAGTGTAAATGCATCTGTTCACATCTCTAATTATTGTCAGTTTGATTGTCAAAGTGAATTTGACATGAGATTTTGACATTAAGATGCTTTTTAGTTGGGCAATGGTCCAACTGGTGGATGCCCGACTAAAAAGCGGTCCAATTAAGAAGTGACCAACCAGCGAATCAGACTGTAATTACTTAAGAGCACGAAGTTAGTTAGATAGTTTTCTGTTATTGTTCGTTTTATATAATTAACTTAAACTGAAATGGGTCGAAGGGTGTATAATAGAGCTATTACCTTTCATCTCCAGGGCTAAAAATGTTTGCATCTTTAGGTAAAACGAATAGGGTGGGTGAGCCAGTTATGGCACTAGTAATACTTAACAAATGATATATGTGCAACTCTAAATTACAATCTAGATATTTTTAGGAAGATCTGAGAGTTCTATACAAGAAACTGTCTTACATTAAACCGATTTTTTGCCGAAAAAGTTTTTAATGTGAAGGCAAAACTTTGTCTATTGCTGCAGTTTTGGCACCAAGTGTTCCTTTGTTGTCTCGTTATATAACTACCGCAACAGATATCATAGATTTCTTCATTCTCAATGGATACTACCGCGTTTCTACTGGGATCGACAAGCGAAGTAAATTCGTCACCAATCTGCTCGTCAAGTGCCGTTTGTCTCGATAAGCCAAAATTTGCCTTTGGCGTGAAATTATTATGTATTGACATCATGAAATGGATGTTCTAAAAAATGAAAGATACGTTCCTCTCGCTTAAGATCAGCTACTTCGCCTTGAATTTGTTGTTCCTGGAATCCTGCGTATAAATTATTCAAACCATTTCGTTCCTAAAAGTCAATAACCAATATCTTGCTTTCTTATTTTTTGCAATACGTACTGACCTGGACGACCGTTTTTAAATGGAGTTGGCCGTTGAATTGATGGACAAATTCGATGACTTAAAAAAATGGTCGTCCGGTAAACCGGAAAACCTCTATCTTACATGGCTGTCAACCACTTAAATAGTTTCCCCTCCTCTTCCATCGTTAGCACAGATCTTGGCCCTGAAGTTTTTTTTATTCTGCCAGTGGTCGCTTAGTTGATATCGGACCGTAGAAACGGGAATGTCGTATGTCTTGCATGCCGTATTCCTCTTAATGCCATTGCGTATTCGTTTTATGCACACACTGAAAGCCATTCGATGAAGAAAATAATAAAACAAATTTTTGTTTTCCTAATTAGTTGATTTCAACAGAAAAATGAATAACGTAACTAAATTTTCTCTTAATTTTGAGAGATTCTCAAATAATAGTTATTGAAAATTATTATTGATTTTGATTCAAGACGCACATCATACGAAATGACAGCAAGTAGCTAAGATGCACACCTTACTGAAATACATCAAGGTAGCGACAGCAACTATGTTCATACACGCTGGGCATAACGGTTAAGCACGTAGGTAGTTGTCTCAGCTTGGAAAGCTTGTTTTATCCTGGACGCAACTACCTGAACCAGTACACAAAAAAAAACAGAAATTCAACTGACCTCATTTTGGTTTTACCTAGTTTTTCTTTAAAAACATTTCAATAAAGGGATGATTTTTATTGACATTTTTTTCAATACATGTGCACTGAAAATTGAAAGTATTGTCGAAAATTGTCAAAATCATTCTATTTCGGATTTAGTCGATTATATAGTAACATTTCAATTAATAACCAATGTAATATGTAATATGATAATTATTTTTCATCGTTAGAGATTCCAAACTAGATGTGGAATAAGTATGAAGTTTTTTTGTAGTGCTGGATAGTGTTTGTGACTAAATAGAAAAAAATATACCTTTATTCTAAAATTCAAATCAATCAATTTCCAACAATCCTTAAATACCTTTGGCTATTTCGTCTCATTTAAGATTGCAGTTTATAAAAAGATAACATTATGAGAAACATAACTCTGTATTATATTTACGTGTGAATTACTGAAATACGGAATTTTTCAACAATTTAATTCCATACCTTTCATCCGTAGGTCGGTGAAACAAAACGTTTGAAATATCCTATGTTGTATTTTACGATGAAGCAGTTTAATTCAACAATGAGATTAGTTGAATTCTAGTCGTTTGTGTCTTGGCTGAAAAGGTAGTGTAACGGCATATGTAATTGTGTCTGGACTAAAACAAGCGTTAGAAGCTGAGACAAGCGTTTCAAGCTTTAGCTCATGTAGCTTTTCAGGTTTTGTGCTTTAGCTTTTTAAGTTTTGTGCTAGGATGAAACGTTCGTGTCCAGACTGAAACTGACAGCATCAAACCAACAACGTTGGATTATTGTTTTCAACAAAAATTTAGTTCGCCCAAATATTAACTAGACGAAACCAAAAACTCAACTAATTTTTTAGTTGAAATTGTGATGAATCGGTTTTCCGTGCACTTATAACGCGTCTTCCGGGTACCGCACAGCTTTTATCTTGGCGCATTTCCTCAGGGTTTAGGTACTTACCTCGACGATTTACAACGGAATTTGATGCAAAACAATTTTCGTAACAAGCAAATGTGTGGAAAAAACATTACAACATAGACACACAAGTAAATGTTTACCAGTTTGACACCGCACTATACAGTGAAAATTTCAACGTTCACTAGATTGAGCATCGAAAAATCAATTCGAGCAAGCTAAGGCCAAATGAAGCATATACTAGATTGGTGCACCAGCTCTTCGCCCTATCAAAAACTACAGTGAAATAGTAATATCTATGTATTATACCAGTGATTCTCAACCTGGGGTCCGCGGACCCTTAGGGGCCGCAAAAAAGTTTCTGTTGAAATTTCAAGCTACTTCGCAAAAAACTGAAAATAGTATATTGATGGCGAACAAAATCGATGTTCACAAACAGTTTTATATCGTCGCCTCCGGCTGTTCAGTGAAATTAACCATCCAAAGAAAAAAAGTTCCTGTAGAGCGACTAAATACAATTTCGATTGGATTTAAACAAATTCGTCTTTTACCTACAGTACATGACGTTGAACTGTTACTAAAGGGGGAAGCGGATCTTAATCTTGAGGAAGTGACATACATACAGTTACACCATGTGAGAAACTATGCATAGATAACGCTTAAAAGTAGCCCAGGCAGAAAACGTCATTGCGAAAAACGACTGTGTATATGAATGACGATAAAGTTGAAGTGCGCCTACACGACCTAGCGCCGCGAATTAGACCAGAACACAACAAAAGAATTATTTTAAAATACGGAGAAGTGAAATCCGTTGCAAACGATACTTGAGGAAAGTTATTTATTAGAATTTCCAACGGCGACGTGTTGTGGACGAATGACGCTGTGCTCCTTCCCTGGTCAGCTTCCTACATGACAGTTCTGTAACCAAAACGACACATTACGGAAAACAATGGTCCGAAGTCACTAAGAAAAATCAACCTACTATAGCCAGTACCAAAAAATCAGCCTTAGACAGTTGATTTTTATCAAATGATAAACATCCATGTACCCATAACGAACTAACAACGATTGTTCTAGTATCTCCATACCAACAACCAGCACAACAAGTGCTGATAAAGATGGATTAACAATAACGATACATAAGAAACAAATAAGAACTTCCGACTTCGAACATCCTTAAAGCTGTTCCGATGAATTCTTGGACGTAATCGATGACGCGAGAGAAGGTTAAATGGGCTGACTCCCAAGTTGTGATCGACAACACAGTATGTACTGCATCACCGACAAAAAAAGATTCTCAACACGCTACAGAAAGCTGCATCCACAAGACCTTCCTGTCCGCAGTAACTTTGTGTTATTCTTTTATTGTTACACAATGTAAAACATGAAAACTTCACGGCTCAGTTATGCTAATACATTGAGTTGTGTCATATATAACAAAAATAAATATAAAAGTCGATGTTACACCATGGGGGTCCGCAACGATCCAGGGTGATTTCGGAGGGGTCCGCGATTCGAAAAAGGATGAGAACCACTGTAGTATACATCATATATATCTGTTTTACCCAAGGTTGCATATTTCGGTTAAAATTAAGAGAAATGTATAGTTTGTAGCTCTACAGTTAGGAACAGTGCTGAATGGGTAAGGTTTGTATTCGAAATGAATTAAGCATCGTTCAATGTGAATGTTTCAATGTGAAACTTTAGGAATCAATGTGAAACAAGTTTATATGCTAATATTAATTTACGAAATACTCTAGATCCGCTAGGGCGAACAATTGGTGCTAATGCCACGACTGGCTCACTCATCCTATGCTAATGAAAAGCTGCAATACAAGGATTCCATGAGAAACCGGCCAGGAAATTTGACCATCACCGATTCGAACAAAACTTTGCAGCTGTGTTTGGTATATGAATCTCCATGTTTTTTTTCTGGAAATTACAATTTGATACAAGAGCCATTTTCCAAAAGAGCGCAAACGTCTTTGTGTGAATTATTTTCAAAAAAATGTATTCGATTATCGTATTTTATACACCAAAACTATCTGAGAACAAGCTACAGGACAACTTCAGCACAAAAATATTTTTTATATTTTGTCAACAAAAAATCTAAAGAGAAAAGAAACGTTTTGAATGTGATTGCATGATGGAGAACTTATCGGTAAAAAAGTTTTTCTTGCAATAGCTTCATGCATGTTTTTAAATTCCTTACTAATTGACAGACAAAACTTTATTGTAAAATATGGTTCTAAATGTCATTTCAAATCAAAATGCATTCAACAAAAATCTTCTAAAAATGTAGTTGAGGTGAAATTTCGAATTTTGTTCCGAAAAAAAATGAAATCAAATCATGCCCGTTTTAAAAACTATGCAGCTATCCATCATAAACTAACAACAATCAAATGTTTAGGTTGGGACATTCCCGATTTTACATCGATCCAGTGCTGAACACTACACCCCATGAAGGAAAGTGTCAATCCTAGCATGGCCTCCCTGTTTGCATAGATATCCATAAGATTACAAGAGGAGACTACGTACAACAAGTGGCGATAGCGGCCCGAAGTCGGGACCCAACAAAATGGGGAAAGAGTAAGAAACCCACACATATAGAGTAGGCACGGCGAATCCACTCGTCAGAGGTGATTTGGTGAGGTCACCCCCACTACCAGCAGCTGAAGTTATTCAGTAAAAGTAGGAGGAGGAGAAACAGCAGCAACAGCCGCAACAGTAACAGCAACTGCCAGAGCAAAGCGTGGTAAACAATACCCCACAGAAGCCGAAAGCAGTGACAGCGAAGTGCTTGTTGGAGATGTTTTTTCGACTTTGTGGATGCGATAAACAATGTCCATACGGATATGAGATAGTTCTCAGAGTCCGAAAGGCGCTAGTGTTTGCCGTGTGCGCTGAGAGTTGAAGCTTCGCAGCTTCAGATGGAGCCAAAGGGAGAAGCCGAACTCGTCAAAGCTAATGACGTGATGACCTTTGCAGCGCTCCCCAAGAAGATCAGAGAGGATCCGGAGTTGAGAGATTTGGGTAAAAACGTGGTGGGAACCACGCGTAACCAAAAGGGCTTTTCAAGTTGAAGGAGGACCCCATGATCAGCAACTCGACTATGCAGGATATCACTGGCAGAAGTCTTAAGCCCGGAGACAGTGATTGTGTGCAAGTGCAAGGCGAGGTGCACATGACGATTCGGTAAAAGAAAGGGTGCGGAGGAACTCTGACAGCAATGATTCGTCTATCGGTAACCGATGCTGTTAAGGCGCTGGAGGTATGCAAAGTTATGGTTGGATGCAGTGGCGTAGCCAGAAATTTGGTTTGGAGGGGGTTTTCTAGTCTAGTCTAGTCCACACATACACAGCCAATACATGTAGGGATCTTGAAAAAATTGCAGACGTTCGTCCACAATTTTTCTTGTCATTATTAATATTTGAGGCACATATTGAATATGACACAAGCATTAAAGCTGTAACCACCGGTCACGATAATTGTTTATTGGCTTTGCCAAATTGATAAGTGCCGCTAGACTTTCTCATTCCCGTTCCCATTTCCTAACTCCTACTCTGTGTATAACATCAAAATGTGTGAGTGATGGCCTTCCAAGTCCAGGTTGTCATCTGAGACGGGTGGGTCATTCACGCAGAAGGGTTGCAGGCGCTCACCCAAGGTATCTCATCACAACGGTGTGAGCATAACGTAGCGCAACATACCATCCATCGCTGTCGCAGCCATTGGAAGGGCTGCCATGGTTTTGACAATTTAGTTGTCAGTTCGGATGATATCGCAAAAATTGAGATTTTTCGGTATCATCCGAGCTGAGTCAAGCTCAACGACTGCCAAGAATGTTCTTTCGGTTCCAACATTCGAGGAAGCCAGTAGTGCGCGCGGTTTTTGTCTATATTAAATGTAATTTTTGCTGTTAGTTTTGTAAATGGTGTATTGTGCTAATTATGTTCTTGGTTGTAGATTAAAGGATAGATTGAATAATAACAGTTAGTGTAGTAAAATAGAAGGAGAAAATTAATAGTACGGTTAGTATAATAATGTTAACGTATTGTCCGAGTAGTTAAAATAAATTGTATATTCCTAACAGTGTCACAAACGAAGAAAAACACAAAAATCACGAAACACATACGAGTTAAAAGCAAGTCAAAAAGGTAAAATCGTTAGATAAAACACGTTAAAAGTTGGTGCGGGTTAGGGTTCCAAACATATTGAGTATGTGCTAATTTGCGCTGTGCAGGTCCACAGCGGGCCTTTTTATTTCCGGCTTCGGACTACGTCCGAAGAATTCATTCTCAGGAAGCACGCTACTGACAAGCTAGACCACGAAACGAACCGATAAAAAGAATCCCTGCGAAGAACCCCAGCTTCGACGCGCTGCAACGCCCACCGCCATTTTGGAACACAGTTTCCTTGGGATATCGTCGCCATTGTTAAGGCTTCAGGCCAGTATAAGGACGGTAGATGTGTCACCGTGATACTTCCGGACCTTTTCCTGCCACCAACGCACCCAGATCTACCGGAAATCGTCTCCACTGTTCACGACGGCTGTCTTCACCGGTCACCAGTATGAAACCTGCACCAACACAAAAACCCGCAAGTAGTAAACCGTGACGTCACGTAGTAGTAAGATAGGGATAGTAATAAATTATATGTGTAAATTAAATTTCTGTATTAGCTGTATTTTCTCAATTATAACATTGTCCGTACGATAACGCCACTATTCTAAATCGGCCTCCGGACTCGAAAGGAGTCATCAGCCCTCGTCCTTGGGTGTTTCCGCTGAAACAGCATTCACGGTTTCCGCTTTTGAGCATATTAAAAGATTGCTTTACCTTTCAGTTGTCCACCTTGGTTGCAGCAGTCAGAGTTAAAAATATTCAATTTCATTGAATGAAATTTGATCATATTCAGCCGCATTCATTTTCAATATTCAGTGACGCAGCTGAAAACGTCAAACGAACAAACCGCCCATTCATCCATGCAGATTTTCATTCGTCTCCGATTATTACACGAAGCGCCCGTGCAGCAACGAATCAAACACATCAAAGTAGGCCCTGGCACAATGTAAGCGATGATGATTGATGTTTCATATGCTTTACCGGCAATTGAAAACATTTTCCTAGATAAATAGCGAAATGAATATATTGTACGATATTCAACTGAATGAATAATATGGATATTTGAATGAAATTTTTTTCTATTCACCGCGAGTCGCATCAGGTTCATTTTCAGCCGTCAACAAAGAGCTTCGATTATTCTTAACTCTGGCAGCAGCGATTGATGGTCCGGTTTCCAGCAGTTCCCGAGGTGAATGAGTTCCGTGGTGAGTACTAATAAATCCCTGGATGTAGACCAGTGTAGTGAGCATAATTCCCCTCCAACCACCCACTGAGCTAGTCTAGAGGTTACAAAGCGCCCAGGCCAACTGTGCAGCGTACAAAATAAAGATGATTGAAAATTATACGGCAATCAAATTATTCATTCAATGAAAAATTTAATCAACGGATTATTTTGAACCTTGAATAAGGAAGAAACGTGGACAACCGTACACAACCGTTTCAATTTGATGGGGGTCTGATAAATCGTTGGGAGTGACTTTGCTAAGAGGGTTAATGTCACTCCTTTGGTTCCTGGGATGGGACAGAGGTATTTAGCCCTGTCATGGTTAATGAGGTTATAGCGCCTTTACTCGCTCTCTGAAATAACGATAGAGTAAATTGACGAAATGATAGAGAAAATTGACTAAACATATAGACAAAAAGCCTAAAGAAGCAAAATATTTTCACTCATTTAATCATCTAATGAAAAGTGTTAGGAATTATATGTGAAAAATGGCAATTGCCGTATTTTAGTGAAACAATAAGATAATAATTGGAAATCTCTTAGCCGATAATCGCCATAATCTATTTTTAGTAAAGAGTTACACAGTCACAAACTTCAAAATTTTGCAATTCCTCATTTCCCGATTTCAAGCTCCATACAGTGGTCGTAACAATTGAATCCAAGAGAATGTAGCAACACCACCAACGCCAATTTGTTTGATATTTGTGCAATATCTGGCCAAATTAAGTAGTAAGCACTTTTGCATCACTTCACTTAACATCGGAACTAACATACTGAAAGTGGTGCAATAAACATACGTTTAACGTCAGTTTTTGCAGGTTTTGTAGTATTTCACTTAGTAAAACCTAACAACTGAAATAAACTAAAATCTTAGATTTTTTTGCTGACGAAAATTATGTGTCAAAACTTTTAACGACTTGCTTCAGCCACGGCCTAGGGGAGCCCGGGGCTAGTTGGCAGTTGGTGTAAGTTGGCGGAATCCCTTTTTCTCTGTTTCTATTAGACATATAGTGCTGCCTCTTCTTGTGTACCTCAAGTTAGGTGAAACCCGTTATCCAATCCAGTTTTTGTTGCAAAACGATTTGTTTGGTGGAAGTTGTGGGTGATATTGTGTTTTCCAGCATACCAAGTAAATTTTCTAAATTTTAAATACTTTGCGTTATTTAGGATGTTTTTCAATCTATTTCCCAAGTGATTATACTTTTCGATATCGCATGAAAAGAGCTTTCAGTATGAGTATAGATATTACATCTATCCACAAACAAAAGTAATTTTTAAATAGTTTTTAATAAAATATGCGGTTGGGGTAAGTTGGCGGTACTATTTACAGTGCAAAAAAGTCATCAAAAATTTTTATTTCTGGAAATCGCTCCAAAGTAAGAAAATCTATTTCTCGTGTATCTCGCTAAGGTAGGAGACATTTATTCCGGTCAATTGCATGAAGAATTTCAAAATTTTTTATTTTTTCTAAGAGTATTGGTACTACCGTATTCTGCAGTAATAGCAAAATGGGATGGTGTGAGTGGGCATGGGCGCTATAACCCTACCGTAGGCAGAAATAAATACCTGTCGCAGGTGTCAGTTATGTTGGGTGACGGACTACGAGACAGGTTAGGTCAAGTTGAACGAGTGGCCCAAAACACCACTTTACGAACAATCAAGCAGAAAAGGATGAGCTGAAAACTCGCAACTTCGAAACTGCAGCATTGGAAGAGCTTTGATAGACGGGGCAGAAGGTGTTGGAATGCGAGGATCGAGCGACGGCACAAGAGCTGGGCAAAATACGCCAACGCGTGATCAAGTGGCAGGCGATCAGCGAAAGGATGTGTGTAGTGTGGATCAAAGGCCATTTCTTCGACTAGAGCATTATCAATATGCACTGACCTCACGAAGCCGAGAAAGATGCATTTTATGCGCAGCTGGAGCATGTCTGTGATATCTGCCTATGCCGGAATATTAAGCTCGTCATCGGTGACATAAACATCCTGATAGGCCGGGGGCATTGTGCAAACCGGTTATCGCACATGATAGTCTGTACACCTTATAAATAATGTGCAGAAATTCTCACGATTGATAAGTATATTATGACGAACACCTAAATAGCGAAGCAGTAGACGACAAGAGTATTGCAAGAATCAGCTTGGAGACGCGCGCTGTCGACGACAGATTCCGGATCTACCTAAGATTCATGAAAAAATAGGACGGTTGAACCGCTAGCTATGATCAATTGTCATGTGAGCTACTCAAACACAGAGTAGAGGAATTCGCTAAAGTACTCCACTGGGTGCTTTCGAAGATCTGGAAGGAGCAGATTTTACCGAAGTATAGGATGTAGGGAGTAGTATGTCCCATCTATAAAAATGATATTAAGATTTTTGCAACTAATTACCGATTAATCACATTACTGAACTGCTCTTGTATGCAAAGGTGACGTAAATGCCATCGAGTATATTTTTCAGGAAATCAATTTTCATCATTGTGCGGGTAAAAGCATGCTTTCGCCACTTTGCTTTTCGCATTTCAACAGGTTATATTTTATTTTTATTTGAACTCATTTGCACTGAAAGATGCGAATTTTCGTAGTGAACTTAAAAATACGAAAAAGTTAAATTTGACCAAAGTGGCGTTGAAGTCACTTTTGCATACTAGGATAGTAAACGTCATCTACAAGGTGTTCTATCAAATACTTTGTTGCCGCCTATAACCGTTAGTAAGGGAATTCGTACTGCAATATGGCCTATAATGCACAAATACTAATACCAATACTATTAGCAATAACATTCTTGAAAACTTTGCTGAAGACACTAAGTCTCGAACTAAATTTGATTGGAATTAGTAATGCATCCAACTGGAA
Organism: Topomyia yanbarensis; assembly: GCF_030247195.1. Classification (NCBI taxonomy): domain Eukaryota; kingdom Metazoa; phylum Arthropoda; class Insecta; order Diptera; family Culicidae; genus Topomyia; species Topomyia yanbarensis. The sequence continues at coordinate 457,076,017 of NC_080671.1, forward strand.
AAATTAATCAACAAAATTATGCTGATAAATACTAAACCGCCAAAAGCTGATAGTTTCCAAATTATGGAATCTTGGCGCCATTCAATTCGATACCCAAATGTACACCATAAATAGCGAAAAACGTGAAAAAATTTCAATTTTTTTTTATTACCAATTTTAGCTAGTGGCACTTTATATAAGTGATAATTCAAAAAAAAAAACAAATGCATATAAAAACCGATTCTGACCTGTTAGAGACAAGTGAAAAACGCCATTTTCATCAGATTCTATGTAGGCGTTTTCATTGAGCTATTTTGCTTGATAGTTACATGATTTGTCAACTATAGGATCCTCACTAAAATATTAGTTACAAGATCCCATTCTCACAATTTACAAAAAGTCCCCATAACGTTTAAAACATTAGGTTCTCAATGTAACGAACAGATATAAAACTTCCCAAAATTATTATTTGAATATTTAATAAACTAGTCAGCATCAAACTTTTTTTTTTTCTTCGATTCAAATATTTTGGTTTGGAGAGGGTTTTAACCCCCAAAACTCCCCCTTGGCTACGTCACCGGTTGGATGGTTGAGATGCCCATTGAGAACCGCCCTACGAGTTTATAAACAAGCGGAGAAATGCTTTATATGTTTGGGCGTTTGATATTTGGCAGGGACTTGCAAAGGTCTTATGATGGAAATGCGAGGAGACGGATCATCTTGCATTTTTGCACTGCATAGGACGGAAACGACTAGCAGACGGATGGTATCAAATGTCCTGCCAGCAAGAGGCCGACGGAAATGGAGATAACCCACGCAAATCTGAATTCCTGTGACACCTTGCAGTCTACGACAGAAACTATATGTGACGTCATGGTCGTCAAAACCAACGGTGTGTTTGTGTGCAGCTGCTACGTACCTCCAAGGTGGACAGAGGAGCAATTCAGCCTAATGCTGATACAGTTGATCGTCCTGATGTCGGTGGTGATCGCAACTTCAATGCCCGCGCTGTGGAGTGGGGTAGTAGAGTAAACAGCACAAGAGGATGTATCCTGCTGGAAGCTCTAGCGAAGTTAGACGTACGATTTTTCAATGAAGGTTCCGTTAGCACATTTCGGAGAGACAGGAGGGAGTCTATCATAGACGTCACATTCTTGTGTCCTTCACTGACGGTGAACATGGATAGGAGAGTATGCAAGAAGTATACCCATAGCGACCACTAGGTGATTCGCTACCGTATCGGCCAATGGAACTCTGCTGTAGCACGGAGAAGAAAAGGGGTTGTGGTGCTAAATGGCACCGCAGAGAGAGCCAATGAGCTCAAGAAGTTGTAGTGCTGAAACTGAAACTGAAGAATCGGTATCCAATGAACTTCTATCGCCAGTGAATTCTCCGTCGGCGTAAGCCAGATTCGCCATCGGGCCCTACTGAATGGCGTAAGGGAGCCAAAGGGCTCAGTAAATTAGATAATCTGCAGTTTGCCGCCCAGGTTGTAGGGGAAGAGCACTAATGCTCGACTCACAGCTAGTTTTCATACCGCTATACAGAAATGGCCTGCTTTGTTGTGATGATGGTCGAAAACTGGTAATGTGTCAAGGAACCACTGCTCTAACCCTATTGAAGGAATAAACAACCCCTACCCCAAGTAATTTCGTAAGGTAGTGCCCGGGAGGAATCGGGTTCAGCTGTAAAAGTTCCAGTGGGTCGGGGTGGCCGATCCCAGATCCGATAATTTTAAATTTGCATAACCTTAACCCGGACTCTCTATGCTAAAAAAATGGTTATACCCTTAAAACTCGACTCGAACGTGAGAAATTAAAATTTGAAAGGCCTGATCCCTGACTCTAATTTGTAATTTTTAAATTGAAGAACGCGAACTCGACCCGAAACCCGGGTTTGTGTCGGATTCGGGTCAATAATACCCGAAAAATCGCATATTTACACTTACATCAGAAAAAAAACGAAACGGTATGGAAGTTGAGCGTCTTTATATTGCAGCAGTTCCGCGAAATCTCTCCAGTAGTGCCCCAGTAGTAGTTTAGAATCAGGTGCTGCTGAAGTTTATCGAATTAAACTATAAATTATAAATTAATAAGCTGCTCTTCAACACAAAATTTCAATCGTCATGACGGTTTCAATCGGAATCGAACTATCAGCATTCCATCTAACGTAACGTCAGATTCGATTCGTCGTTTTACGAGACACTCATGAAAGAACTTCAATTCCACTAGTGGAACTGGCAGCTAATAGCTTTACTCGAATCTATAAAATTTAACTGCGTAGTTGTTAGGAAAATACAGGCGCGTATCAGTTGTTGGGTGATAAGCGCCCTGACCAGGGACGATGCGATACAGCTTCTGTGTAATGTTACATTCTCGGGTAAATCCTCCGCTCAGCAAACTTATCTTACATTGATTGTTAATAAAGAGAATTCTATAAAAAATACAATTTTTTTATTTAACTCATAACAACAACCAATAAAATTCGTTCTTCCCAGTCATAGGTTTGGGACTCCATTTTCTCCCACGGAACAGCCACGAGACGTCTCTGGGCAATTCGATCGAATTGAAGCACCATCCAGTTCCTGTCGTCGGTAGCTGGTATGGGTATTTTCCCCGGACTGCATCGTACCATTTGATAGCCAATATATACACAATGAAAATTTGATTCGTACACATCAGGAAACGATTATTGGCACTCGACGGGAACAGGTCCCCTGTAACCTATGTAAACTGCTGCCGATCGAAACCGATATGGTGATGATGGTAATGGCGAAGCTGTTGGCGATGGATGCAAGAATGGAAACAATACAGGAAATCTTTTCAAAATGGTTTTTCAGGAATAAAAATTTATTACCAAGAAAAAAACGATTTAAAAAAAGCGGAAATCCAGTGAAACTCAGGAACATTACACTTAGCCGAGGCGAATATTAACTAAACGTTTTCGAAGCGCTGCAATCCTCGGCAGGCAGCAAACACAAAGAACGAGTTAAAACAATCAAATTTACTACCAGCCACGTAATTCCCATAATTCCGGGTTTATTTTCTATTATTGCACTTTATTTCTGATACTTCGTCCGTGTGGCTCGAGTGTGCCCGGAGACAGGTTCTGTTCGGTATCTGGGAATTGCATTTCTTTCACCCCCAGCTGCTGAGTGGGGGGTGCTGAGACACTACAACGCGGCCGGTTTGGTTAAAAAGGAAAACACCATTAGACTAAGCTGGCACATCCTATATAGTGTAACCCTCTCAGCTATAGTGGCAACTGGAAATAGTGATAGTTGTAAGCATCAGGACAGAGAGTGAAGCATGTGCATGTTCTATCCGCTTCCAGCCGGTTTTCCCGTGGACGATAAAATATGAGTCGATTTGCATGCAGGAAATCATACGCGGAAACGACAAAAGAGGGCCCCATTTTAGAGCGTAGGTACTCCACACGGAAGTTTTTAGTTTGTGGGTTGGGTTACCGAAAGCGATAATGCTGCTCTACGTGAATGTTTTGATTTTTATCGGTGTAATTTTAGAGAGCGGACAATGGATCGGGTTTCGTTTTAGGGGAGACGAAAGAAAACACTTTACTGTGTTTATAGAATATCAAACATTATCGCAGTTGAAATTTGGTAAAACTAACAGAAACGTTTATCGTATCACAGTTTTGAAAAATCATATAAAGGATAGAGTGAAAAAAATAAAATTTCGCTCAATCAAAACTGCAAGTTTTAAGAGAAAAATATAAACGAGAAAAATCATTAAGAACGATTGAAGTACTCTGTAAATAGAGAAAAATAGCGGAATATGATAGGTGAAACTCAGAAAATCAGCCAAAAGAACAACAATTCCTTTATTATGAATTAATTTGTCGGACCGCTTCAAAATTTATTTTGCTTATCTTCATGGAGATTGCCAACCTCATGCCGTACCGTGAGAGTTAAATTTTCCTAAAAGTAGCTTCGGGGCGGGGAGAAGTTTCGCAATGCTAAATTGTCGGATCAAATTAAGGCCTTTTGCTTGGGCGCGGGGGGGGGGGGGGGGGGGTTGGGGGCGATGTAGGTGGACGCAATGCTTTGTCTTTGATTCTAATTTAACAAACAACTGTAGTCGAGAGGATGTCATTTCGAATAAAAGAAAAGTTCTTTTTGATCCTCAAAACTACTCCTCCGTAACAGTCTTCTCGATCCAAGCGGATCATATTCAATTCGTAGAAGTTGAGTTCTATTGCTGAGGTACGTCATGTTTCGCGTAATGCTACTGCATCACATTTAAAAATATTTATTAAAATTTTAATAAATCGATTTCCCGAGCAAACGAAAAACCAATAATTCTCCCATGTTCATGGTGTTTGAATGGGTTCAATCCATGAAAACATCTTTACCGTGCTCGGGTAGATTCCCTGTAAAAACTATATTTTGGTGCATTTTATTGAGATCATTTTATGGTGTTTTAATGGGCGTCTGCTTCCTCATCTCGCGCAAATTAGAAATCAAGAAGCGCACCGCTTGTGAATAGAATAGCAGATACGTGTACTCTATCCGTTGCCCCCAACTGCGAGTGAAATTAGTGGATCACAAAATAAATGGCACCTATTACTGGAGAACACAATTGCGATTGACTTTACGTCCTAGACTTATAGGGCGCGCAATGAAACAATTGATCAAGGAGAAATGGAATTTGTGCTTACAAAAGTGTCGCACATACAACTACATCATACGAGAAATGTAGTACTAATAACATTCAATTCCCTAGCCGAGACTTCGTAGTGAATAACAACATGCAACACGACATCGATTATGAAAACGTCAACGGATCTGACGTAAATTCGCCTACACGAGTTAGCACCGCGCACGGACCATATTCATAGGTTTGCATAGGATTGTGAGGTGTTTGAGCCCATGAGCATTTGCTTCTGTAGCATTCGTCAGTAGCTCTGCAAACGATCGCTTAGAGCGTCGTTGGAGACAACCCTTCAGTTCTCCTCGCGCTGTTTGGACGCGGGGCATTTCGAGAGATCATGTGAATTTCTCCCGCAGTAGAGACGCTTTTCGACATGCCGCAACATTTCCCACAACAAGCCTTATTGTGTCCTTATTGTTTGCAATTATGGCAGTTCATAACCCGCGGCGATCATGAAGATAAGATAGTTAGGTAGTGCAGACCCTGCGCAGTTCACCCGATATGAGTCTGAGTTGATATCTCAAGTAGCAATTCTGGTTTTATAGCATACTGCAAGGACATTCTAAATTTTAAAATGGTCTTCAAGTGTGCCATAAAATCTCTATTGATACTATGGATAGGTACTCTTCTCGTCAGCTGCGACTGATGGTCAATGCAATCGTTTGTAGTGCAGTCTTTTCACTGGCTGAAGCATGGGACTTTTGAAACAGCCAACTCCGTGTTTCAGCAGAGCCGCGCTATTTAAACTCGTATCGGAAAGCACACCATCGCTTTCGACCTTGTTTGCTGGCACGTAGATTCTGTGCTCCTTCGTAAAAAGCTCGTTGCCAATAATATCATTTATCTGTTTCAGACCATTTAACACCATCAGAGTACAGTGCTGGATAGTAGGAGAGACAGGAATGAGAAAGATGATATGGTAGTGATATTTTGTTCGACGGTATCCAGGAGATTCACAAAGAACTCTTTTCTACTGCTCGTACAACACACAACATGAAAAAAATGTCAAACCTCCAAAGAGGCGGAGAGCACTTAAGAAAACCTTGAAAGTTAATTATCAAGCGGAGCGTCTAAGCACTCCAAGAGTCACCCTTCGAATGGCTGAAATATTTGAAATATTTCCCGCAATTCACAACTGAAAAAAATAAATTGAGAATTTTTTTAGTTTCAATTGTAGATGTTTAAACATTTAGGTCATTTTCGCCTGTTTCTCGGATTAGAACAGTATGTTCGGGTTTGAAAATTGGATCCAGGTGAACTGCATTACATTGTGGGAAATATACGTGTGAATAATCCCTCTAAACACATGCTGTGAATATTTTTATGGTGGAGGTTTAAAACTGAGTGTCAGTGAGGAAAGTTTTATTCCCGCTGTAGTGGTAGCTAGTGGTCCGGGAACAAGTGGCTGGCGTTGGGTCGCCGATTTGGGAAACTAATGGCAAGGGGCCATTCGCTTCCCCGGCTAACCGTAAAGGATCCTGGAGACGCTATACCAATATTGGATATATGTCGAATATAATTCTCAAGAGTGGAGGCGTAATAAATTAATCCTCAGCATTAAATCAGCATTCAATTGGCTGTACATTTGCTACATAATAGCTCTATAATATAATATGTAACGCATGCATGCTTTAAAGATCCTTGTATAGGTTATGTCAGCTTCATAAACGTATAAAGTTGCCAATAATGCTATATATTTTACCTGTGAGAATTTACAATGCCAATGTAAAGCATTGTACATGCAATATGTGTGTTGATTTGAAGCCAGTATAATGCAACGACCTAATGTTTATAGTGGCTTGGATAATCTCAGTTGATAAATCTGCAATATTTTTTCCAGAAGTTCAGAAGTTTACTTTCTTATTCGATTATTGTATTTTCATCACAGAAAACAGACGTATAAGCTAGAACAAACTTACTCAAAAAACCTGTGAATACATTTAAATGAAAATAGGATGACAATCAAATTGTATCCAAGTTTACACGCAAGATCCACACAGTGTGCACTAGTCGATCATAGCGCTAACTGGTGGTAAGTTTCTACTTGCTGGTAGCTGGTGGTTTCAAACCGGCAACTTTGTTTGTTACACACTGTTGGGGTAGGATTTCTGTTTGGGACGGGATTACCTTCTTATTTTTGCAGATCTCGTTTTCGGGAACAGCGAATCCTCGGCGGGACGGGAGCATTCAACTTTCTTCTGCCTTTAGCAGCCTTTTTATTTCAGCAACAGCGGATCATCGACAGTGGCAATCACTGAGTAAGTAACCTTTCTTCCTTCAGGAACAGCGGTCAATGACGGAACGGGAGTAACCAACTTTCTTCGTTTAGCAGCGCTTCTTTTCAGGAACAACCGATCATCAACGGGAGCAGCAAACGGGCAAGTAAAATTACGGTCTTCCAGAGTGGAGCACTGGCACGGGTAAGTATGCGTTATGGGGGGATAAATATCACTACAAATTTATCTTTAGGGATTTCTGCACTTATTTCGATTCGGTACGTTAACTGCCACTTGACTGAATGTCTCAAAATTAGTTTATTACGTACGGGTTTCAAACTAAACTTGCAAGAATCGGTACAAAACGTTGTGATGTTCGTCTAGCGGGTTTATTAAATTTGAACTGTAAAAATGTACTGTGCTGGGATTCTTCTTCCCACTACTATTTATGCACTTATTGCTCGGAAACAGTCGAAATATAATAATTTTACTTAGCAAGAAAGCGAACTATTTCCGTAATGTAAACAAAGCAGCATAAATCATGCCGCCCAAGATTTATATACTGCAGGCGACACTGGTGGGAAATAAAATGCCATGCTGTCTAAAAATTACACCAGGGCAGACACTGTGCTGTTTCTACACTGAACCAAACACACACGTTGCTTATATATCAGTGTCAGTTCTCAGTGGTTTCATTGAAATGCCACCTTTCAATATTTGGATACGACGAATCAAATTGACTTTTCAACTAGGTTGTACTATTACATAATTGTGATTCTTCTTTTCAAATGTAATAAAACTACACCATCCTGTCCGCTTGAAAGAATACGAATTACTGGGTCTTTCATTTAACTTATAACATCAAGTTATGTACATCGACATCGTTTTTATACGCCGCAAACGCACATTAAAAAAACAGTTTTTATAAGCTTTAGATAGAATATCTAGAAACTTTTAAATGTTACCAACAATTCAGAAAAGACAATTGATGGTTCTATCTACTCTGTATTAATATTTCAATTATTACGAAGATCGGTTCACTATATTGGAATTTTTTGCTAGAAATGTAAACAAAAGTCGCATTCACGCGTAACATAAGTGTGTACTGATGACAAAATATTTATGACGTCTCATAATTGTGCATGGTGAATTTTCTAGAAAAATAAACCATCCATTATTAACTTTTAATCATATCTTTGACCTCATTTACACGGTGTCTCTGGTAGAAAATATTTAGACAAAAAAAAATCAGTATCGTTAAAGTACTCACTATTCGAAAGCTTAGATGCTCCTCTTTTATCTGAGCATAACTTTGAAAGATTCTATTGGGGGATCGAGAACATTTTTTTTTCTATCATTTTGATGATCAATTTTTAGGTAGTTTTTCAATGAATAGGTCAAAAGAGGTATCTCCTTTTTAGGAGGTTAAATTAGCGAACAGTGTCAGAGGAACGGACTTGTATCATTAGTGATATCCTCAGAAGACACCATTCATCCAATTTTGCGGTGGTATGGTAATCAAGTGTCTTGAAATTCGCAAAACAAAATTTTTCGTTCAATTTATGTTTTTCCAAATATATTTTTACTCGGGGTTCCTATAATACTAATGTTTCATTCATGCTATATGTTTCGTAGTCAGCTAAACATGTTTGGGACCAGGAGGGTGCTATTTGTTTTTAGGGTTTGTTTATTTATGCAAATATGGTAAAGTTGAAATTTTAAAGTTCACTTTAAAAAAATGCTTTTAATCCACCTAACAGTGTGATGAGACATTTCTTATAACTCGTATCACTCTATTTGGATATTATATCGATTGAGAACATTTAGCACTTGATGCTTTGTGATGTTTTCGATAACACATAGTACATGAACTAGTGGCAAGACTCAGAAAATCGCTCAAATCAGCATAGGACAACATCAGTGCTAGAAATCTCAAAAGCTAAATCAAATCAATGGAAAAGCGAAAAAATGGCCTAAAGGCGAATTGCTGCTAATTATTCAATCAATGCATTGTGTAGGGAATGCGAACATTTTATTTATTTTTTTTTGAATCGATTTGCAGTTCTTACTCTCAATAGCGTTTCCCCAATTTTCCAACGCGATTGAGAACAAAGCACTGAAATTACAGCTCGTGATATCACGCTAACTCTGAAGAGCATGGGAGCAGAGTTCAAACTTTACTATCGACTTTAATATCTTGGATTTGAATTAATGCTAATCATAATGCCAAAGAACAAATAAAAAAAACTCGAAACCCATTAGGGGAAATCATCATCATTACTGATTTTTTCACGAAACTTTTCAATAATCTTCCATCACTTGCATTAGTGCACTGGGTTTACGCTACTATGAAAATCTATTGAAAAATTTCAAATATTTTATAATTTTCACAACCTTATTAGGAAAAGTTGTTTATTAAGCTTTTGTAATATTGTGTGTGAAAAAAGCTGAAAATTTCTGTATTTTCTGAATCCCGAAGAAATGATAAAATAACCTCTTGAAAACTATCAAAAAATTGGTGTAGATCGATGCAATTGAAAAAATATTCTCAAAAAATGGGATGTTTTTATCAGCCCCATAGTGTATTTTAGGCTGATAAAATATTGACTAAATGGGGACATATTTTTTCTTTCTTTGTAATAAACTGAAGCTGTTAAAATAATCTTCCCTTTCCTTGATGTAGTATGATAACTATTTCTGAATATTTATTATAAATTTGTCTTAAAGGGGTCGTCTAGCGCAAATTTTGATTTTTTTTATTTTTTGCGTATTTGCATCTTTAAGATAAGGAAAACATGCTCAAGAAAAGATTTACTCGAATTCAGCCTTGTTCGTCTGCTAGAGCCCGTCAAACATATTTTTATATTTGGCTGACAAAATCGGGGACTGATAAAATTGAGTCTTCAATGTATTATAATAGACTAGCTGATACCCATCGCGCGTTGCTGCGACTTTCAACAAAATAGGAGGAAAACACAATTTGTTCCGAAGCGCCATCTGTCGGGCGGAAACTCCCCAACTACAAACACGCTCCATAACAAATGCCTACTACGTATAAATTTTGACGGCGCTCGGATAAGGTTCAAGTTACCTTTTTACCTTTCTCAATAGAAAGGTACTGCAATTGCTCTGAAAACCGACTTATTAACGGAGGCCCGGAGGGCCGAGTGACATATACCATTCGATTCAGTTCGTCGAGTTCGGCAAATGTCTGTGCGTGTGTATGTAGGTGTGTGTATGTGCGTCTGTGTGTGTATGTGACCAAAAATGTCACTCACTTTTCTCAGAGATGGCTGAACCGATTTTGACAAACTTAGTCTCGAATGAAAGGTGCAACGTTCCCATAGGCTGCTATTGAATTTCTTACAGATCCGACTTCCGGTTCCGGAATTACAGGGTGGTGAGCACGATCACGCAGAAAATGTCGATTTTAATAGATTCTGCAATGAATGTAATAAGGTGAAAACTTTTCCAAAATGTGACCACAACTACTTCGATTTTGTAGTACTAGGTCACTAACAGCCTCTTTGGTCACATTGACCACCATCATCGGTTCCGGAAGCCCCGGCGAAAGTATCCAAATTCAGAATAACAGTCACATCGGTTTCTCGGAAATGGCTAGACCGATTCAACCAAACTTAGTCTCAAATGAAAGATGTTGCATCCCCGTAAATGGCTATTAAATTTTATCCCGAACCGACTTCCGGTTCCGGAGTTACGGGTTGTGGCGTGCAATCACATAGCAAGTTGTGATTAAAATCGATACTCCGATGAAAGCAAAAAAGGTAAAAATTTCGCTAAAATGTCTCTCAAACAACTTAAATTTGCAGTTCTAGGTCACCGACGGCCAAACAAACTTTCGTTGACTACATTGACCACCATAGACGGTTCCGGAAGTGCCCGGGAAATGTGGCCATCTTTAAAAACTAGCAAACTCATCAGTTTCTCGGAAATGGTTGGGCCGATTTTCTCAAACTTAGTCCTAAATGATAGCTATATTATCCCCACAGATGTCTATAAAATTTCGAACGGATCGCTGGTTCCGGAAATATAGACTGTACCGTCCGGTCACATATGAAATTCCCATACACTGATAGAATATTTTCGTAAATCGCTAGGCATTAGTTTCGTACAGCAAATTTTCCTAAAATATACGAATTTTTCGTACATATCATGAATCGTTCGTAGTTCTATTGAAACACATTTATTTTTTGTTAGTAATTTTTCGTGAAAACCACGAAACGACTTTCGCTGACTTATTACGAAACAGCTTCGTTCGGCAAACGAATTGTTTGCTGTTATATACGAATATCTTTATAATATTTACGAGCATTATTCGTCAAACCGTCAACGTCAAAAAAGCTTCAATATGGAGTTATTGTTGCTATACGTCAGATAATTGTTGATCATAACGACGGTCTCGGTCAGACTATTTGGTAGCCGTATCCGTGTTCGTTGGTGTCAGGAAGATTTCCTGAACCTCTTTCGCTTCCAGTTGTTCCAGAATCCGGAGCAGTACGGATTCAGTTGAGCCATCGCTCGTTGGTTTTGTATGAATTAGTTTGAGCTTTCTTTGTCGGATCAAAGCCAAAATAATATGCTCCTTAATACGAAAACTTCTTTTAGACGAACGAAATGAATTCGTGCTACCAACGAGATTGTTCGTAATATACACAAACGTTTATTAAAATAAACAAAACATTTCGTTTCATTCACGAAAAATAATGTCGTTTTTAACGACAACATTCGTGCAATGTACACTAAATAAGTAAAATTTATGAAAACTTTCGTTTATCAAGCGGCCATTTCTTCATACCACAATGAAATCGATTTTACCAGATCTGTTTTTAATTTAAATAAAATCGGTGTTGTCAAACATCGATCCTAAAAGATCGAATGAGGAAAATAAATACGCAAACTTTTCTAATATGAACGAAATGAATTCGTGCAACCAACGAAGTCGTTCGTAATAAACACAAACATTTATTGAAATAAACAATTAATTTCGTTTGATTCACGAAAAATTATGTCGTTATCAACGATAACATTCGTGCCATGTACACTAGATAAGTAAATTTTACTAAAACTTTTGTTCATCAAACGTCCATTTCTTCACACCATAATCTTTCTAGTCCTCAATAATGATGAATAGAATCGAATTTACCAGATCGATCCCTTTAATTAATAAAAAAATCGGTGCTGTCAAACATTGATCCTAAAAGATCGAATGCGACCAACGAAATCGTTTGTAATATACGTAAACCTTTATTAAAATAAACGAAACATTTCGTTTCATTCACGAAAAATAATTCCGCTATCAACGATTACATTCGTGCAATGTACACTGAATAAATAAAATTTACGAAAACTTTCGTTCATCAAGCGGTCATTTCTTCATACCACAGTAAAATCGATTTGACCACATCGATTTTTTTAAATAAAAAAAATCGATGTTGTCAAACATCGATCCCAAGTAATCGACTGAAAACAATAAAAGGCTAATAAATACGAAAACTTTTCTAAGACAAACTAAATGAATTCGCGCCACCAACGAAATCGTTCATCATATACATAAACATTTATTGAAATAAACGAATCATTTTGTTTCATTCCAAAAAATAAAGTCGTTATCAACGTCGTCCTGCAATGTACACTAAATATGTGAAATTTACGAAAACTTTCATGCATCAAGCGGCCATTACTTCAAACCACAATCTTTCTAGTCCTCAATGGAGGTGAGTAGGCTAAAATAAAATAATAATAAATAAATTTGCCAGATCGATCCTTTTAATTAGTTAAAAAAATCGTTGTTGTCAAACATCGATCCAAAAATATCGATTGAAAAAATTATATGCTAATGAATACGAAAACTTTCCTAAGATGAACGAAATAAATTTGTGAGAGCAATTAAATCATTCGATATACATAAACGTTTATTAGAATAAACGAAACATTTCGCTTCATCCACGAAAAATAATATCGCTATCAACGATAACATTCGTGCAATTTAAACTAAATAAGTAAAATTTACGAAAACTTTCGTTCATCAAGCAGCCATTTCTTCGTACCACAATAAAATCGATTTGGCCACATCAGTTATTTTAAATTAAAAAAAAAATCGATGTTGTCAAACATCGATCCGAAAAGATCGACTGAAAACAATTAGAGGATAACAAATACGAAAACTTTACTAAGATAAACGAAATGAATTCGTGCGACGAACGAAATCGTTCGTAATATACAGACACGTTTATTAAAATAAACAAAACATTTCGTTTCATTCACGAAAAATAATGTCGTTATCAACGATAACATTCGTGCAGTGTACATTAAATGTGTAAAATTTACGAAAGCTTTCGTTCACCGAGCGACCATTCTTGTTTATGAAAGGAACGAAACCTACTAATTAGAAAATACTTCGTTGCAGAAAACGACTTCGTTGCAGAAAACGACGAATTAATTCGTGCATTGCAGGATCGATTTTATTATATTTACGAATATATATTATCAGTGTATAACCCGGAACTCGATTTTTTTTTCAAGGGGGGGACCCCATGAAATTTCAGAAATCGAATTCGTATTTTTGATGCCAAACATCTTTAAAATGCATGAAACGTCGAGATTTTATGTTATCTTGAAAAAAAAATTCATAAGGATCGACTTTTTGGGACTTTTCCGATTTCGCACCTTTTTCAGTTTAATATTACCGCGGCTGTTTTTTCTTTTACAAAATTTTTTCTTTTGCAAAATTTTAGAACTCGAGTAATGATTTCTTTTCTTGTATATAGTTGTCATGTCCTGTATAATAATAAAATGTAATAAAAACATTTGAAACTTTTGCCCCCTGTATATAGAATCTTATTTCTAGTCTTAAGATAGCTGTAAAATTTTTCTCTTTAAAAAAAAATATTTCAACATTGTAACCTCCTAGTTTTAAAACATCCAAAATGTAAAAACAAAAGAATTTGGCACCGCCAAGCTAAATTTGCTATCAAAGAAATGAATAAAAAATAAATAAACATTTGAAAGCTTTTAATGAATATAAACAACGCGAACATTCTCGTGTTCATGATTGAGAAAGGCACAATTGAACCGCTAGGTGGATTAAAACAGGTTTTTTTTTGTTCGAGGTGCCTCCGGAGATTCACTGCCACTCGTTATATTTGCATAATTTTTAAAGGAAAAGTATATTGGATCAAATCTAACTTCGAACAAATGCGATATTCCAAAATGCAAGTTTGATCTGATGGATTAAATCTCCCAACATCTCAAGGAGTACGGCTGACGCAGACTGCTTTCCCGCTAAATATACCAAGAAATCTCCATGTCTTCAGTTGTACCGCGAGGGAGAAGAGCTAGTACAATGTGATGATTAATATTGTTAGCATCCTCATTGACCGTTGGTGATTCATTCGTGGCATGTACCGGTAATATGCCGAAGCGTGCCTCTCATATTTGTACCAATTCAAGTAGAGCACAAACGACATCGACAAACGGGAAAAGATCAGTAGGGTAAACAGGTCCAATACGTCCCCTTAAGCAAATATAGCTATATTTTAACATTCGACACTATGATATCCGCACTCAATTTATTGTTATATTATTTAGAAATTAGTACCCGTTTCATTTTTCAGTAAAAAACATCCTGATACAAGTATTATAAAATATTTTTCAAAGATGCCACCAATTACAGTGCAATAAGCCCCATAGCAATCGGTCAGTATGCCCCACAACAATGGGTGGGTCGTTTTTGCCAACGATGAGCTGCTGTGAATGCATGAATAATTCTACGCGCACACATAGATTTAAGCCAAGCTAATAACTAAGATAGTAACTGTTCTAGTAAGCTACTCGAAACAGTTCTATCAAATCCGACTGTTTCTGATTGGTTGTAATGCTATTGGAAAAAAGTGGGAACTTACATCGAAATAGCTCTTTTGAATCTTGTGTCTACCAAACTAAATTAGTACGTTGATTTCATGAAACGATACTGTTATCAGTCATTTTTACTTTTTAGATAATTCAGGAGTCCTGGGAATTGAAAAGGGGCATTTTGTCCCGGTGGGGCGTATTGTACCCTTTTACCCTACATGAGAGTGAGTGTGGGTTATTCTCTTGTTACACTGAATATCAATGCTACAGAAACCTGTAAGCCAAACACACCACGTGCTTATGCTTTCGCGGTTTGCTATTAGGGGTCTTTTTAACTAGACTGTTTTCAGTAGGACCATTGTTCAGTTAACCCTTCAATGCATACTGTTGCCATTTGGCAACATACCGAATTTTGTGATACAGAGCCTCAATAAGAGGTATGTATCGTATCCATCCCGCAGTATCAAAGAAAAACGTAATTCATTCATTTAAGGGTTAAAAGCGTCTCAATGTCAAATTCTCATGCCAAATTTACTTTGACAATCAAATAGAAAAT
This sequence comes from Topomyia yanbarensis, assembly GCF_030247195.1. Taxonomy (NCBI): domain Eukaryota; kingdom Metazoa; phylum Arthropoda; class Insecta; order Diptera; family Culicidae; genus Topomyia; species Topomyia yanbarensis. The sequence continues at coordinate 457,091,310 of NC_080671.1, forward strand.
AATGATGTGAACATAATGCTGCTTATATTACTACCTACAGTCGTGGCGTGTTTTTTTTCTTCTGGCGTGTTTTTAACATTACTTGTTAGTCGTTCCAACTAGCGAATCCAATTCGTTAGTTCGACAGAGGTAGTGGTCCAATCAACGAATCACGACTGTATTTTTCTTTTGCATATTTTGCTCTCTTATCGACCAAATCAGATATATTATACGCAATCATACGTATTCCGACATTTTTCTACACCTCTCTTTTGCTGCATCGTGACGCGCCATTAGATCTAAGACCATTAGACCAATACTCATGACGGCAGGGCAAAATAAAACGTTCATCATGTAGGTATACTCATGCAGCCCTCCTTTTGGGAAAATAAATGTTAAAATGTTAATTTTAGCTGCAGCAAGAAATTGCAAACTTTTTCGCATCATTCCTGAAGCCGGTAGTATGTACAGGGTCAAACATTTGACGAAGAAATTTTTCTAATGTCCTACGAGTCGCTGTAGGGATAGCCGGCCTTTGATTACACATTACACATCGGTTAATAGCCCGGACTGCAAGCAAATAGACAAACAGGGTACCAGCGGCTTAAGAAACGATAAAATAAAATAAAATGCGTGGTGTGAAAATGCATGTGCTTAGATGAAGCTAAACTTCCAATTCATTGTACTGTTAAACCAACCCTCTACTAGGTGGCCATTTTTTTAATGTAGAATACATTTAAGCTTTCAATATAGGGGTCCCGTTTCAAAATATCGGCTGCGGCGCCGCGTCAGATTTTGAACGTTAATAACTTTTATCATACTTAACAGAATGATTTGATTTTTAGGCCAATTTGTTGAAAATATGTTCCTCTATGCTGTATTAAAATTTGAAGTATGTATAACATGCACTAATAACAAAAAATTGTGTTTTGAAAAATCTTTCGAAAACGACTCGGAAAAGTGAAAATTTTCAGCCCATCCCGCACACAGCCGTCACTTTGGTAGACCAACCGAACAATAAAATAATGAAAAGTTTATATATAGGTCCACTACATGTTTGTTCCTATGATTATTCGCATTGGGTTGCTTGACGAGAGCAGTTGGTGGGGGAAAGACGGCATATTCCTTTGGTTAGGCCATTAGAAGCCGGACGGAAAGGAAAGGCTCATGCACGGCACGAGAACGAGCGCGAAAGTGATAGTAGTGCATATTAGCGCGATTATAAAAATATCTGTCGGTCGGTTTTTCTCATCATTCGTATTCGTTCAAGTTCAAGCACTAGCAAGCAGCCAGTCCACCGAAGGAAAGCAGTTGGCGATGACGACGGTCGGAAAAAGTGCCCCAGCTACTGGTGACTCATCACAACCCGATCAGGAACTGTCGCCCTGCAAGAATTTCGCCCCAACTAAAGGGCAACAGAGAAACTAATCTGTGTTCTAATAAGAGTTAAACTGGCTCACCGTGTCCGCGGGGAGTGCGTCTGAATTATGCTCCCGTGTGGAAAGAAAGAAAGAGAATTTAAATTATCCTCTCTCGCTCGTTTTCGTGCACTGCATTTCCATTCCTTTCTGCTGCTAATACCTTCATAACGAAAACGAATGTGCGTATTCTCCCGCCATCCCATGGCCAGTGTTGCCACAATTGCATGTCGCTATTACAATTTGAATTATTTTATTGAACTATTTGACAGCTTCCGTTGATTAACTACATAAATCGATTTGTTTGTGCAGCTCCTTGCTAGTAGCAAACTAAATATCCTTTATCAGCGCTAACAAATAACACAAAAGAATTTAAATTTGTGAAAATCTTTTCCTTCCTTCTTTTCAAATCTGCAACATTCTTTGAAAATATTGTTGGAATGTTGTTATTGAAAAACTGAACATGCAAGTTTGCTAGCACTGGCCACTAGATTGAATGCGATGGAAAGACAGAATATTCGTTTTGGTTATGCTAGTATTGGTAGCCGAACGGAAAGGAAAGGCACAAGAATGGCACGAAAACGAGCGAGAGAGCAATAGTAGTGCTTTCTCGTGTGTTCATATATGAATATTGGTCGGTCGGTTTTTCGCATCATTCGTATTCGTTCAAGCGCTAGCAAGCAGCCAGTCCACCGAAGGAAAGCAGTTGGCGATGACGACGGTCGGAAAAAGTGCCCCAGCTACTGGTGACTCATCGCAACCCGATCAGGAACTGTCGCCCTGCAAGAATTTCGCCCCAACTAAAGGGCAACAGAGAAACTAATCTGCGTTCTAATAAGAGTTAAACTGGCTCACCGTGTCCGCGGGGAGTGCGTCTGAATTATGCTCCCGCAGTAAAACAATAAACGGTTCTTTACAGGACCAATTAATTGTGTTCTAATAAGAGTTAAACTGAAATTTACATTTTATGGTGTATAACAAATAATTTTCAGAAAGCTATATAAGAAATACGATGTGTGGAAAGAAAGAAAGAGAATTTAAATTATCCTCTCTCGCTCGTTTTCGTGCACTGCTTTTCCATTCCTTTCTGCTGCTAATACTATCATAACAAACGAATGTGGGTGTTCCCCACCATCCCATGGCCAGTATCACCGCTAACAAATAAGACAAAAGAATTTAAATTTGTGAAAATCTTTTCCTTCCTTCTTTTCAAATCTGCAACATTCTTTGAAAATATTGTTGGAATGTTGTTATTGAAAAAGATGGGTGGGTAATGTCTGCGACATAACCGGAGAGATGTAGAATACATAAGGAACACGTTCTTCAAATATGTTGATACTCATTGGAATTTTCGGACAAAAGGTGATTTGGGCGAGGAATATTTCAAATTATTCTTTACAAAAATGATGGTGGTCCTGAAAAGGACCGGTTTTGTTGGCGTTGTTGGCCTTGGTGAGGGAGATGGCTAACGATGAAATTAATTGTTAGCATGAGGAAGTCGCGTAGTACTGGCCAATGGAAGAACAGATAATAATTGATTCCTGAAAATCAATTTTTCTTTATTCATGTAAATTATACATACTTACAAATCTAACAGAAGATTCCTGATCATATTTCTGAATCATTAGTGCGAACATTGTGTAATTTGGTTAAGTACAATGAAAGTTACAAACTTTCCAAACTCGACCTTCTGTTCATTCAGAAATATTGAAATGGGGTGTCGTGGTCACAATAAAATCCTAATGAGTATCAACATATTTGAAGAACGTGTTCCTTATGTATTCTACATCTCTCCGGTTATGTCGCAGACATTACCCACCCATCTTTTTTTATAATTAAAAACGCACGCAACGTTCCCGAAGAACCAAATAGCTGTGAATACTTTATAAAAAAGTGTTGGTTGATTTTGGTCTGTTTTTGAACCCATATAACTTTACTATGGACAAAAATTGTGATTAGGGTTACTGCGCCCTAATTCATCTTAGCTCCATTATTCATCCCAACCATTTGCATTCAACGCATTAGCTGAAATGGTAGAATGAATAAGGGTACGTTGTAGTCGACTTTTCGCTTCGCTCAAGCGCGAGCATTTTACATTTTCCAGGAAAAATTTTTAACTGCACTGCTTCTTAGGAACGAAGCAACGATGATAATACCCATTTAAGCGTACTCCAGTCACTCTAAGTCGAGTTATCATCGAAATAGCGTGACATCCTGACTAATGAGATGAATAAGGGCTCGTCTACCCTATGTGAAAAATTATTCTGGTACACAGAAATTTTTTTTTGTAATTTTAAGTTTATTTTCAAGCACATATTTGGAGCATGAATATAAATGTAAAATTAAGTTCCACCAAAAAGATGGGTGGGTAATGTCTGCGACATAACCGGAGAGATGTAGAATACATAAGGAACACGTTCTTCAAATATGTTGATACTCATTAGGATTTTATTGTGACCACGACACCCCATTTCAATATTTCTGAATGAACAGAAGGTCGAGTTTGGAAAGTTTGTAACTTTCATTGTACTTAACCAAATTACACAATGTTCGCACTAATGATTCAGAAATATGATCAGGAATCTTCTGTTAGATTTGTAAGTATGTATAATTTACATGAATAAAGAAAAATTGATTTTCAGGAATCAATTATTATCTGTTCTTCCATTGGCCAGTACTACGCGACTTCCTCATGCTAACAATTAATTTCATCGTTAGCCATCTCCCTCACCAAGGCCAACAACGCCAACAAAACCGGTCCTTTTCAGGACCACCATCATTTTTGTAAAGAATAATTTGAAATATTCCTCGCCCAAATCACCTTTTGTCCGAAAATTCCAATGAGTATCAACATATTTGAAGAACGTGTTCCTTATGTATTCTACATCTCTCCGGTTATGTCGCAGACATTACCCACCCATCTTTTTTCAAGCCAACATCATCTGCCTTTGTTAAAATCAAAGCAACCCTATGCAAGAGCATGGGCGACATGGGCCTAGAAGCGGCTAGGCCCATCATATGTTGACTGCTGTCAACGTCTGTACATCGCCATAGGGATGCCACCCTCTGGTTTGGACCGATACTTTATAGACAGAGGTAGCAGATCTTACGCCGGGTAGGGTGATAGAACACCGCTGAAATAAGTTCATTAAATAGAAAAAGAGCGCGGCACAGAGAAGCTTGAAATGGCAGAATGAAACTTATTCGTTCATCTGCAAACAGAAAGCTGAGGCCCGACACCAGGTATATGTTTCGTGTTGGCGTTATTTGGAAGGGTCGACAATTTCGAAATGTTTACCCGTTTTTTCCTTTGAATAATGTTTTCGCGAGTACCTCCCTTTGCAGAGAACAATGGAATGCAAATTAAGACAATTTTAAAAGGCGTTTTTTTATTCCTGGAAATTACAGTTTTCGTCCGTTTCGTGAGACTCACGAGTAAATTTCAAATAACTTACGTGCTATAAATGTTCGTTCTTTTTGTTCGATACGAAGCCGCTGACATGTTCAATTGGTAGATTGGACATATATTCTAGGCGTGTCTTTATATAAAACATTCTGAATTGTACCGCCAAACGCGTCTCCTTTTAAACAGCACAGACAATACTGGAGAAAATTTTGAATAGGACGTAAGTAACAATGAGACATTATCGTTGTACAGATTTAAGTTGTTTTAACGTTTAGGTTTTACCCCTGAAGGAGCGAAACATTTTTTTCCAATTCAGTAAAAACTAAAAACCCATTTTTATCAGCCTGTTGGTGAATTTCAAGCAGAAAATAGGGGAACATTGACAAAATCGGGACATTTCATTTTTCTTTCTTCTTAAGAAACCGAAGCTCTTAATATTTTCTTCTTTAGTCTCTAGATATAGCCTCATGACACTGCCTAATTATTTAGTAAAAATTTCCCTTAAGAGGATCTGACAGCGTAAAATTTCAAAAAATTAAAATTATTATTTTTGTTTATTAATATCTAAGATAAGATAAGAAAGAATTTACTCGAATTCAACTCGGTTTGTCTGCTAGAGGCCATCAAATTAACAACTATCATTTTTCATACGAAGCTGACAAAATCGGGTCAAAAAGCTGATAAAATCGGAGGTAGACAAAATCTGGGACTGATAAAATCGGGTCTTCACTGTATTGTGCAAATTGTCTCACAGTGTTAATACGATAATGCGTATTTAAGATGCTGGCTTCAGGATAAAAGTAAAGATGTGTATAAAATTGTTGCATTCGGTAAAAAATATTTGAAAATACCCAACCGGTTAATGCAGCAATTATATAAAAAATGTGCACATTTTACTTCTTCTTTCATATCCTGAAACTAAAATTCATACGATAAACAAGACCGAGATGGAATTGTACATCATCTGTTGGAAAATCATTCAATATCGTTGTTAACCTTCCAGCAGACGCGCTAGTATTGTGAGTGCGCGCCTCTCTGCGAAAGCGTCTTTGAACACCAGCGCCTACTAGTTCAGTGAGCCATTCACGCGGCCGTAGGAGTGCCAGACATAAAGTTTTCGATAGTATTTAACTTCTGAACGGGTGTTTACGAACAAACGTTTTGTAGGTGAATCGTAGCCCTACAAACAAAAAATAATGAAATTTAAACGACATGTAAATCAAAACGAATGTAAACATACAAAGATTGAATGAAAACTTTGATTGAAAATTACGTTAAAATCAATGCACTCAATTGGAGCATCAAAAAGCATACAATTTTACACTTTCTTTCGTGTAATATTACATGTCATTCATTTTACAGCAATAAGCGTGTAAAAAATACATTGAAGTGCCTTGGCCTTCCGTTCGAAGAAACTGTAATTTTCAATCCACGTGTAGAATTATAATAAAATTCGTTGGAGAAAGCACAACAAGTCATGTGGATTTTAATGTAGAATACATTTAAGCTTTCAATATAGGGGTCCCGTTTCAAAATATCGGCTGCGGCGCCGCGTCAGATTTTGAACGTTAATAACTTTTATCATACTTAACAGAATGATTTGATTTTTAGGCCAATTTGTTGAAAATATGTTCCTCTATGCTGTATTAAAATTTGAAGTATGTATAACATGCACTAATAACAAAAAATTGTGTTTTGAAAAATCTTTCGAAAACGACTCGGAAAAGTGAAAATTTTCAGCCCATCCCGCACACAGCCGTCACTTTGGTAGACCAACCGAACAATAAAATAATGAAAAGTTTATATATAGGTCCACTACATGTTTGTTCCTATGATTATTCGCATTGGGTTGCTTGACGAGAGCAGTTGGTGGGGGAAAGACGGCATATTCCTTTGGTTAGGCCATTAGAAGCCGGACGGAAAGGAAAGGCTCATGCACGGCACGAGAACGAGCGCGAAAGTGATAGTAGTGCATATTAGCGCGATTATAAAAATATCTGTCGGTCGGTTTTTCTCATCATTCGTATTCGTTCAAGTTCAAGCACTAGCAAGCAGCCAGTCCACCGAAGGAAAGCAGTTGGCGATGACGACGGTCGGAAAAAGTGCCCCAGCTACTGGTGACTCATCACAACCCGATCAGGAACTGTCGCCCTGCAAGAATTTCGCCCCAACTAAAGGGCAACAGAGAAACTAATCTGTGTTCTAATAAGAGTTAAACTGGCTCACCGTGTCCGCGGGGAGTGCGTCTGAATTATGCTCCCGCAATAAAACAATAAACGGTTCTTTACAGGACCAATTAATTGTGTTCTAATAAGTGTTAAACTGAAATTTACATTTTATGGTGTATAACAAATAATTTTCAGAAAGCTATATAAGAAATACGATGTGTGGAAAGAAAGAAAGAGAATTTAAATTATCCTCTCTCGCTCGTTTTCGTGCACTGCATTTCCATTCCTTTCTGCTGCTAATACCTTCATAACGAAAACGAATGTGCGTATTCTCCCGCCATCCCATGGCCAGTGTTGCCACAATTGCATGTCGCTATTACAATTTGAATTATTTTATTGAACTATTTGACAGCTTCCGTTGATTAACTACATAAATCGATTTGTTTGTGCAGCTCCTTGCTAGTAGCAAACTAAATATCCTTTATCAGCGCTAACAAATAACACAAAAGAATTTAAATTTGTGAAAATCTTTTCCTTCCTTCTTTTCAAATCTGCAACATTCTTTGAAAATATTGTTGGAATGTTGTTATTGAAAAACTGAACATGCAAGTTTGCTAGCACTGGCCACTAGATTGAATGCGATGGAAAGACAGAATATTCGTTTTGGTTATGCTAGTATTGGTAGCCGAACGGAAAGGAAAGGCACAAGAATGGCACGAAAACGAGCGAGAGAGCAATAGTAGTGCTTTCTCGTGTGTTCATATATGAATATTGGTCGGTCGGTTTTTCGCATCATTCGTATTCGTTCAAGCGCTAGCAAGCAGCCAGTCCACCGAAGGAAAGCAGTTGGCGATGACGACGGTCGGAAAAAGTGCCCCAGCTACTGGTGACTCATCGCAACCCGATCAGGAACTGTCGCCCTGCAAGAATTTCGCCCCAACTAAAGGGCAACAGAGAAACTAATCTGCGTTCTAATAAGAGTTAAACTGGCTCACCGTGTCCGCGGGGAGTGCGTCTGAATTATGCTCCCGCAATAAAACAATAAACGGTTCTTTACAGGACCAATTAATTGTGTTCTAATAAGTGTTAAACTGAAATTTACATTTTATGGTGTATAACAAATAATTTTCAGAAAGCTATATAAGAAATACGATGTGTGGAAAGAAAGAAAGAGAATTTAAATTATCCTCTCTCGCTCGTTTTCGTGCACTGCTTTTCCATTCCTTTCTGCTGCTAATACTATCATAACAAACGAATGTGGGTGTTCCCCACCATCCCATGGCCAGTATCACCGCTAACAAATAAGACAAAAGAATTTAAATTTGTGAAAATCTTTTCCTTCCTTCTTTTCAAATCTGCAACATTCTTTGAAAATATTGTTGGAATGTTGTTATTGAAAAAGATGGGTGGGTAATGTCTGCGACATAACCGGAGAGATGTAGAATACATAAGGAACACGTTCTTCAAATATGTTGATACTCATTGGAATTTTCGGACAAAAGGTGATTTGGGCGAGGAATATTTCAAATTATTCTTTACAAAAATGATGGTGGTCCTGAAAAGGACCGGTTTTGTTGGCGTTGTTGGCCTTGGTGAGGGAGATGGCTAATGATGAAATTAATTGTTAGCATGAGGAAGTCGCGTAGTACTGGCCAATGGAAGAACAGATAATAATTGATTCCTGAAAATCAATTTTTCTTTATTCATGTAAATTATACATACTTACAAATCTAACAGAAGATTCCTGATCATATTTCTGAATCATTAGTGCGAACATTGTGTAATTTGGTTAAGTACAATGAAAGTTACAAACTTTCCAAACTCGACCTTCTGTTCATTCAGAAATATTGAAATGGGGTGTCGTGGTCACAATAAAATCCTAATGAGTATCAACATATTTGAAGAACGTGTTCCTTATGTATTCTACATCTCTCCGGTTATGTCGCAGACATTACCCACCCATCTTTTTGGTGGAACTTAATTTTACATTTATATTCATGCTCCAAATATGTGCTTGAAAATAAACTTAAAATTACAAAAAAAAATTTCTGTGTACCAGAATAATTTTTCACATAGGGTAGACGAGCCCTTATTCATCTCATTAGTCAGGATGTCACGCTATTTCGATGATAACTCGACTTAGAGTGACTGGAGTACGCTTAAATGGGTATTATCATCGTTGCTTCGTTCCTAAGAAGCAGTGCAGTTAAAAATTTTTCCTGGAAAATGTAAAATGCTCGCGCTTGAGCGAAGCGAAAAGTCGACTACAACGTACCCTTATTCATTCTACCATTTCAGCTAATGCGTTGAATGCAAATGGTTGGGATGAATAATGGAGCTAAGATGAATTAGGGCGCAGTAACCCTAATCACAATTTTTGTCCATAGTAAAGTTATATGGGTTCAAAAACAGACCAAAATCAACCAACACTTTTTTATAAAGTATTCACAGCTATTTGGTTCTTCGGGAACGTTGCGTGCGTTTTTAATTATAAAAAAAGATGGGTGGGTAATGTCTGCGACATAACCGGAGAGATGTAGAATACATAAGGAACACGTTCTTCAAATATGTTGATACTCATTAGGATTTTATTGTGACCACGACACCCCATTTCAATATTTCTGAATGAACAGAAGGTCGAGTTTGGAAAGTTTGTAACTTTCATTGTACTTAACCAAATTACACAATGTTCGCACTAATGATTCAGAAATATGATCAGGAATCTTCTGTTAGATTTGTAAGTATGTATAATTTACATGAATAAAGAAAAATTGATTTTCAGGAATCAATTATTATCTGTTCTTCCATTGGCCAGTACTACGCGACTTCCTCATGCTAACAATTAATTTCATCGTTAGCCATCTCCCTCACCAAGGCCAACAACGCCAACAAAACCGGTCCTTTTCAGGACCACCATCATTTTTGTAAAGAATAATTTGAAATATTCCTCGCCCAAATCACCTTTTGTCCGAAAATTCCAATGAGTATCAACATATTTGAAGAACGTGTTCCTTATGTATTCTACATCTCTCCGGTTATGTCGCAGACATTACCCACCCATCTTTTTCAATAACAACATTCCAACAATATTTTCAAAGAATGTTGCAGATTTGAAAAGAAGGAAGGAAAAGATTTTCACAAATTTAAATTCTTTTGTCTTATTTGTTAGCGGTGATACTGGCCATGGGATGGTGGGGAACACCCACATTCGTTTGTTATGATAGTATTAGCAGCAGAAAGGAATGGAAAAGCAGTGCACGAAAACGAGCGAGAGAGGATAATTTAAATTCTCTTTCTTTCTTTCCACACATCGTATTTCTTATATAGCTTTCTGAAAATTATTTGTTATACACCATAAAATGTAAATTTCAGTTTAACTCTTATTAGAACACAATTAATTGGTCCTGTAAAGAACCGTTTATTGTTTTACTGCGGGAGCATAATTCAGACGCACTCCCCGCGGACACGGTGAGCCAGTTTAACTCTTATTAGAACGCAGATTAGTTTCTCTGTTGCCCTTTAGTTGGGGCGAAATTCTTGCAGGGCGACAGTTCCTGATCGGGTTGCGATGAGTCACCAGTAGCTGGGGCACTTTTTCCGACCGTCGTCATCGCCAACTGCTTTCCTTCGGTGGACTGGCTGCTTGCTAGCGCTTGAACGAATACGAATGATGCGAAAAACCGACCGACCAATATTCATATATGAACACACGAGAAAGCACTACTATTGCTCTCTCGCTCGTTTTCGTGCCATTCTTGTGCCTTTCCTTTCCGTTCGGCTACCAATACTAGCATAACCAAAACGAATATTCTGTCTTTCCATCGCATTCAATCTAGTGGCCAGTGCTAGCAAACTTGCATGTTCAGTTTTTCAATAACAACATTCCAACAATATTTTCAAAGAATGTTGCAGATTTGAAAAGAAGGAAGGAAAAGATTTTCACAAATTTAAATTCTTTTGTGTTATTTGTTAGCGCTGATAAAGGATATTTAGTTTGCTACTAGCAAGGAGCTGCACAAACAAATCGATTTATGTAGTTAATCAACGGAAGCTGTCAAATAGTTCAATAAAATAATTCAAATTGTAATAGCGACATGCAATTGTGGCAACACTGGCCATGGGATGGCGGGAGAATACGCACATTCGTTTTCGTTATGAAGGTATTAGCAGCAGAAAGGAATGGAAATGCAGTGCACGAAAACGAGCGAGAGAGGATAATTTAAATTCTCTTTCTTTCTTTCCACACATCGTATTTCTTATATAGCTTTCTGAAAATTATTTGTTATACACCATAAAATGTAAATTTCAGTTTAACACTTATTAGAACACAATTAATTGGTCCTGTAAAGAACCGTTTATTGTTTTATTGCGGGAGCATAATTCAGACGCACTCCCCGCGGACACGGTGAGCCAGTTTAACTCTTATTAGAACACAGATTAGTTTCTCTGTTGCCCTTTAGTTGGGGCGAAATTCTTGCAGGGCGACAGTTCCTGATCGGGTTGTGATGAGTCACCAGTAGCTGGGGCACTTTTTCCGACCGTCGTCATCGCCAACTGCTTTCCTTCGGTGGACTGGCTGCTTGCTAGTGCTTGAACTTGAACGAATACGAATGATGAGAAAAACCGACCGACAGATATTTTTATAATCGCGCTAATATGCACTACTATCACTTTCGCGCTCGTTCTCGTGCCGTGCATGAGCCTTTCCTTTCCGTCCGGCTTCTAATGGCCTAACCAAAGGAATATGCCGTCTTTCCCCCACCAACTGCTCTCGTCAAGCAACCCAATGCGAATAATCATAGGAACAAACATGTAGTGGACCTATATATAAACTTTTCATTATTTTATTGTTCGGTTGGTCTACCAAAGTGACGGCTGTGTGCGGGATGGGCTGAAAATTTTCACTTTTCCGAGTCGTTTTCGAAAGATTTTTCAAAACACAATTTTTTGTTATTAGTGCATGTTATACATACTTCAAATTTTAATACAGCATAGAGGAACATATTTTCAACAAATTGGCCTAAAAATCAAATCATTCTGTTAAGTATGATAAAAGTTATTAACGTTCAAAATCTGACGCGGCGCCGCAGCCGATATTTTGAAACGGGACCCCTATATTGAAAGCTTAAATGTATTCTACATTAAAAAATACCTTCGAACAGTGTCAACGCGAAAAATCAGAAAACGAAAAAGTTTATGAAAAAATGATTAAAATAAGAATCTAAGGAGTTCATCCTAATAATCATCTCATAATTCGATTACTGTAGATGACAGAGACAACATACCTTCTACAAAACTTATAAAAATACTCTTCTCTACAACTTTGTAGAAGACGGTCAAGCACTATCTCTATCGTTTCAAAAGTTATATTTCCTATAGCCACGATTTTTAAAATATAATTATGCCAAAAAATAGTCCTTTTGACATACACATATATATTATGGAATATGCTAATGTGGACAGTTTTGACTCCAATTAGTTACGTACCTCAAAACGCTGTCATGAGCTACTGTGCAGTGGTGCGAAATGCATTTTAGCTTATAGATAATATCCCTTAAGCAGTTCTCAAAGCAAGATCATTAGATCAATTGGTAGTGAGGCATAACAAGCTGATTTAAGTGTAAAAGTTCTTAGATTAAACTTGACAATTTCTTGCCGTGTATTGAAAAAAGCTTTAGAAAGTTGCAAAATGCAGTCGAAACAAACGAATTTCGCGCCAGCTCGAACAAATGTTTGCAGCGCCCTGTCAGATTTCAATGAAACTTTCAGTACATGAAGACTTTGTCACACAAAGCCACTTTGCATACTTTGTTTTTCCATAAATGATCTAGATTGTCTTTTGAAAAGGGTCAAACATTTTTTTAACATTTTTTTTCAAATGGCTATAGTCTAAAAATGACAAATCCTACAAAAATGTTGTAGCAGTGATTTTCACAAAATCATTCAAATTTTTAAATATAAAAATATCAAAAGAATTCTTCATCGACTCCTGCACTGAAAAATCGGTTTTAAAAATTTACAAAAAAAACATCTTTAATTGAATAAAATTTAGTTTAAAGATAGGTAATTATGTTCCCTACCTACCATCAAAAATTCAAGTTGGCCACTTTCAAGGAAAAAAATATTTTCTTCAGTGTATTTTTGACGAAAACTAAATCAATGAAAGTCATAATAGGAGAATGTACTTGCAAGCCTAAATCGTAGCATCGTAGCAGGCGATGAAACTGAAACATAAAACATACGCAAAAACCATTGTAACTTAAATTCTCTTGGAAAAGTGTGATTTGCCAATCAAATTATTAGATAAGAGGAGATATATTATGTAAAATTACCATAATAATATAATGCAATTATTTGTGTTCACAATTTTCACCCGTATTTTTGAGTGTTTGGTAATAGGTGATTATATGACCATTTTATCCAAAAAAGGGGCTACTTTACGCCAAGCTTTGCTCAAGTTAAGTAAATTTAAAATTTACTCATACTTTGAGATTTGATTTTAATTTTAAGCAGATTTTCATTAGGTTTGAGAAAAAAAGACCCGAATTCGTCAGCCTCGTATGGAAATTGGTAGTTGTTATTTGATGGGCTCTAGTACACGAATCAAGTAGAATTCGCGTAAATCTTTTCTGGAGCATATATTTCGGATCTTAGAGATCCGAAATATACAAAAATATTTTTTTTTATAAATTCTCACTGTTAGACGTTCTTAAGGGAAATTTAACGTAAATAATCGGAAAGGGTTGTGAGACTATATCTAGGGACTAAAGAAGAATATTTTAAGAACCTCGGTTTATTAAAAAGAAAGAACAATATATGCCCCGACTTTGTCAATGTCCCCGTTTTATCAGCTTAAAATTCACCAAGGGCCTGGTAAAAACGGGTCTTTACTGTATTTAACAATGTGAGACTCTCATTGCTTACTTTCTCTTCTATCATATACTCGGTCGCTTTAACATTTGCATTGCGTTGCGATGCGAAGCACAGTGAGGCTATATCTAGAGGTTTTAACCCTATTCGCCTCTTCGGGTTCGAAAAATCTCTTAAGAAAAATCTCTAACCATGTCTGCGGGGATTCGAATCCAGGTGAGCTGCGTACAAGGCAATCGATTTACCAACTATGCTATACCCGCCCTCAAAAGTAAAGTTTATTCTAGCAAACCTAACAACCTTGACGAACTCAATGCTAATATACGAGCTGAAATTGCTGAGATTAAGTCCGAAATATTGTCCAATGCCATGCAAAATGCCAGCAATAGAGGTGCTTTTTGTGTATCAAATGGGAGTGGTCATTTAATCGACTTTGTATTATAAACCTGGTTTATAATAAATGGCATAAAATAATCTAAACAAACTTGCTTACCTGTGAAAATCGGCTGAAAAACGCCGGAGTTATTCAATGTTGAAAAATACATCCAGCTGGCGCACCCTGTACATTAGAGGGACGCTCAAGTTGCTTTTTACGCGTTTATATTACATGCTAAACAGCTACCCAATAATTGATAGCATTAGTAATATGAATTATCATGGAAATTCAATCTTTGGGAAAGCATCTCTTTGTGTAAGCACAAAACGTAGCTGGCGATTGATCTGATTTGAATATGGAAGAACTATCAGAAACGTTTGCTCGGGCATGTGACAGAACCATACTGAGGCATTGAAACGTGGAACAATAATATCAAGAAACAGGAACGCAAAATAAAGCGGAGCTTTAAAAAATGCAAAAAAAATCTGTGAAAACCTGTAAGAAAATTTAAAAAAAAAACTGTAGAAATCTGTGAAATCTCCCTAAATTTGCCAAAAGTCTATTATCTGTAAAAAGAATTTTTGAAAACAAATTATTAAAAAATCTGTGGCGTTAGAGAAAAATCTGTGAATGTGGCAAGCTGGGCCGGCAACTACCGACCACGCGTTGCCACAGATATATTTAAAAAATTTTGATCACAGATTCTTTTTCACAGATAGCAGATTTTTTTTGATGACATTTTTTTTCTTTTTCACAGATGACAGATTTTTGAAAGTATCTCAGATTTTTGGAATGGTTCCGATTGTTCATAGATGTTTTGGGACTTTGAACTTTTTTTATTACGGAAATGTTTTTTTTGTAAACTGTAAAGTACGATTTTCTTGGTATTCACTATTTGACGACCTTCTAATTAGTAAACAATTATTGAACCTCTGTTGTGACACAGTGTCTTCTCTGACCGGGCTCCGAAATCGTCGGTTGGCTTAGCTTACTCTTTGTGCCCTGAAAGATGACTTATGATGTTATATAGAACTTTGCATCTATTAATTTCAATTTTATTGATCAATTTTCTATATATTGTTCAACTGTTTTTAGCTGAAAACTATCTTTTGCAATATATTGAAAAGCAGGGGTGGCATTCCGCTTCTCAATTCGATCAAAATCAAAAACCTTGTTTCGCACTCAAAACGTATGACTTTATAAATTTAGGATTGAGCGCCCAACTAGTGCTAATTTTGGTGCTAGTTTAGATTTATCATCTAACTGACACCTAGATGGTGCTAGTTGCTGATGTGGACAGTCCGACACGTTAAAAACTAATTTTAAGTTAGGTATTGTGCCCTTCTGCATAAAAAAATATTTTTTGCATGGTGGGGATACAATAATTAGTATAGGTTAAAAATAGACGAAAATGGGCGAATCAACTGCACGTAAATATCTTCGGAAATTTTGCTGTACTGTAGATAGCATCTTTGGTGAACCATATCTCCGTTCTGCAACCCATGAGGATGTTTAACGATTGCTGCTAATCGGAGAAAAATGGGGCTTTCCAGAAATTTTTGGTTCGCTGGACTGTACCCACTGAATTTGGACAAAATTTGCCCACTGTTTGGGCAGGGCAGTATAAAGGAAAAGAAAAAGACCTACCATTATCCTCGAAGTGACGGATAGTATCGCTCGATCTATGGATTTGGCATTTGGCACAGTAAAAAAAAAACGTGCTGGAAAGATATGCCTTGTTTCCAGATATTTACATTGGAAATGCTCTACGTGTAGAGTAGCATACTAACGGTCATACATACAACACAGGTCTGGCCGACGGAATAAATCCGCCACTGTCGACACTAGTTCCTTCGAACAACCTCATCACCTGTTGGTCAAATCGAAAACTATGTAACTTTACGTAACGGGTGTGCTAATTTATCTTTGTGCACGACCTCCTACCAATGGTGATCTTTAGAAACATGTTTTTTAAATGTTAATGTATCTAATTTTGTTATCTATTTTTTCATCCCAGCACTTTGCTAAAATACAGGAATCTGCCAGAAAGGATGTAGAACGCTCTTTTGAAGTGCTACTTGAAAGTATTAAAAATCCAGTAAAACTTTGGAATAAGGAAAGAGTTGAGATTACTCACGCGTTCTTGCATTATTCTTCACAATATATCGAAGATCAGCGGGTTGGTTCCACATGCTTTGACCATAGCGTAGATAACAATACCTCGACCAATACCAATCCTATATCAACGCTGGAAACAACCCATAACGTTGAATTGAAACGTCAATCTTCATTCCATTGTGTATCTACCTTGTGATGTGCCGACAGAAAAATAGATCACATCGACATAGAGAGAGAGGACATTTCAGGCAAATATCAACATCAAGATGGGGGAACATCGAGACCGAGAAAGTATCGAGATACATAGGATTTTACACTACCAATCTGAAGAAACTTTCGAAATAATCGAGATAGGGAAAGTTAACTGTACCAACTACACTATCCCTGCCCCGTTGTTTGAACTTGAAGTAGAAACAAATCTCAAATTAATGATATCGTTTAGCCAACATTTTCCTCTGTAATCACAATCATAACGCTTTGCAAAATATTCAAAAACTTTAAAATATTCAATTTTTCTAAATCATTCAAAATAACACTTTGAAAAATAAGCGTGGCAAAACGTACCTGGGCGGGGGAACGATGCACCACAACAACGCACAGTGGCGGGTCTTCAAACAAAAGTCGGACAAAACCTCGAATGTTACCTAATTTGGCTGAAAGTCTCAATTTAAGCTAATTTTGAGGTGCTGAGCTCATTTTTTATGTCAAAAGTCGTAAAATATTAAATGCATTTTTCCATACAGTGTCATTGAACCTTTCTTATAACTATGATCCCGTTTTCATGATAGATTTTCCGTTACTGTTCACCAATGTCAGCAATACCATAAAAAATGAAGATCATTACTTTAAATCCATTGTATAACGCGTTGGTTTACTGTAGATTGTCTAAATATTTTAGACAAAACACCATGCGCCTCCATATCAGCAACAAAGCTTCAAAATCTCCCTAAACCTTTTTGCGCACCTAGGCGCAGAACGAGACCATGATATTCGAAAAGTAGAGGTTATTTCCCATAGAATGTATACTATGTGACCGTTCCGAAATGATTCCGAAATTTGTACAGAATACATTAGTGAAGAAAGTATTTTTGATCTGGCCACCTCAAAAATATTTAAACGAAAAAGTCATAGTTCCAAGCAAATTTACCAAATGTATTTTATTCACTATCCAAGTTCTTTCGTTCCTCTACACAATGAAACAAGTTTTGCTAAAATCGGACCAAAATCAAAAGAGCAACATGCATTTGAAGTGAACAGATCAATGGTGGTTTCGGAAATGAAAATCATTAAAAAGTCCGGACTTTGCTACCTTTAAACTCATGTTAAAAATCTTGTTCTTATCCAATGATCATAAAATTTTGAATATACGTCATTCAATACATGAGAAATTAAGGAAAAATATAAAATATCAATATTTCAAATATAAATTTTCGAGGTTTTGGCCAGCCTCCAGCCACTGTGCAACGGGGTGGAATGCTCGGTGAACAAGCAGGCAGTTTTGTTTTCTTGAGGGATATCACATATTTGGTGTCCAGAATGAGGTTTGGGTTTTCGATTCAATAATCAGCAGGATCAAAGAAGAGGGCATTTTGCCCCCGATGGAGCAAAGTTATGAATTTAGTAAAAAGTGAATTATGTAGATATATAGTGCGACAGAATAACAAACAATGGTACAAACAGAACTGGAATACACTGATATAATAGTAAAATATCATTTATGCAGGATGAAAATCCTTGTTTCACGAGCCACAATAATTAAATGAGAAGAGCACGTTATTGTTTTCGTTTATTTCGTTTATTTATGATGATTTGACGGGAGCGGAAATTTTCACGCATCCGACGCGCTACGCTTGCTTTGATCGAATCTTGACAACGTATCATAGCTGTTGCTGCCAGTTTGAATGCATTTCATCGATTGTAGGCCGAGTATTTAATGAATTAGTGAGGTATCATTCTTAATATGGTGAAAATAGAAAAAAAACGCTTTTAATCCACCTAACAGTGTGATGAGACATTTCTTATAACTCATATCACTCTCTTCGGATATTATATCGTTTGAGAACATTTAGAACTTGATGTTTCGCGATGTTTTTGATAACACATACTACATGGAATAGTGGCAGGACTCAGAGAATCGCTCAAATCAGCATAGGACAACATCAGTGCTAGAAATCTCAAACCAAATCAATGGGAAAGCGAAAAAGTGGCCCATAAAATAGACATACAAATAAATTATTGCTAATGCTCTGTTAATAAAATATCTAAATTCCTCAATTGTGGTGGGAAAACTGAATTTTCCTAAAGG
This sequence comes from Topomyia yanbarensis, assembly GCF_030247195.1. Classification (NCBI taxonomy): domain Eukaryota; kingdom Metazoa; phylum Arthropoda; class Insecta; order Diptera; family Culicidae; genus Topomyia; species Topomyia yanbarensis. The sequence continues at coordinate 457,109,950 of NC_080671.1, forward strand.
GGTTATAAATTGTACTGAGCCAAACAAATTGAATTTTTTTTTGAATCGATTTGAAGTTTATACTTTACTCAAATTTCCAACGCGACTGAGAACTAAGAAATCAACGCTTTTTCTAGAAAAGGGCGATACTAGCAGTGACACCATTCAAAGAGAATCAACAGAGAATATTTCCAGACTTGGTATTATTTCCTATTTAAGAACTATTGTGTTTTTTACATCCTAGATTGCATGATTCAGTGATCGAAATCCAAAACTTCATAAAGTTTTTGAAATTATTAAATTAAAATTTGTTTTTGCTATTGAAATTGACAAAATGATAGTATTGCCCCTTTGGCGATTGTTTACTTTTTCGGTCCCACTTATCAGCATTGAAGTATCGCCCTTACGTTTTTTTACAATAACTACCGTTTTACACCACCGATTTCGTCCGGGTTTTTTCAATAGCGATCATTGTTACTATTTACAGCTGGTATCAGCTTGATAATCCTAAAAAATACGAAAAAAACAGTTTCGCCTCTAAGCTGCTAGCAAAAAAAGTATCGCCCTGTTTGTTTGCATGGAGCGTGGGGGGGGGCGAAACTTTAAATAAACAAACAAAAATACAGTTTCGCCCGTTGTATTTTTTGCTGTAGTTTAAGAAAGCAATATCGTAGAATCCAAATTTTAAGGTTAATTTGTTGCGTTTCAAAGCCCTCATTCGCATGTATGAAAAAAGCCTTATGTTTACATTTGTAAGTATCGCCCTTATCACCAAAAAAGCGTTGAAATGAAATCGCATAGTTGTATAGTGTTAAACCCCAAAACCTTCTCTTGGCTACGCCGTTGCTTGGAGTTATTTATTTCGCTTTTCATTTTCCGATATGTTTCAGATCGATTCGATGGTTATAAGTTAGAAAAATTGCAATTAGAAGGTTCGCACAAATGAACATTTTTGCACTGATAAGTTATCAAGTTCCTTCCAGACAACTTGGAAGTGTTCGGTGATTATTTCTAGCGGTTGTAGATTGAAAAATGAAATACAAAATTCGTTTTATCGTAATAATGCTTGGCTTATTTCAATGGATTATTACTATATTGAACAATAAATAGGCGACAAAAGGTAATCCACACACAAGCCATAACTTTTAAAGTATTCAAAATAGATATTTGAAGTCTTCAGTAAAGTTATTTGCAAAATTAAGAGCTACAAATTTGCTGAAGGCATCATTTCGATATAATCACTTCCAAGAAAATTTGTGAAAATATCTCACTCATAGGGGGATTAATCAGCAAAAGCACAATACCAAAAGAAAGGGCATATTGCCTCCATTGAAGATTGAAGATACTATTGACCTAGAATAAGCCATTTTGGCGTTAATAATAGATTACATGTTTTTGGTCATATTTCTGGCAATGGGAAATGATAAAAATCTTTCGTCCGCATTTAATGTTAAATATCTCTTTTGATAATAGTCCGATTTCAACAATCTAAAGCTTGTTCGAAAGGTATTCGTTAAAGCTGTCTAAAAACATATAAATTGTTAGTCTATATTGTCAATTTCTGCAGATAATTCAAAAAAACTGCAAAAAACGCCATTTTTACGCATTCAAACATTCATATCTTGGAAACTAAACATCAGAATCAAAAACAAATTAATAGCGTTCATACTGTTTTTTAGTTCTTTCATTTAAAATTGGTTTGGATAAGATCGGTTCAGCCATTGCTGAGAAACACGAATGAGAATTTGTCCGTTACATACACACACACACACACACACACACACACACACACACACACACACACACACAGACATTGTCTCAAATCGTCGAGCTGAGTCGATTGGTATATAAGACTCGGCCCTCTGGGCCTCGGAAAAAATCTTGAAAGTTTGAGCGAATTCGCGCTTTGAATCTAAAAGAAAATGTATATTTTTCAAACAGTTGCCAGAAGAAATAAATAAAAAGCTCAGGGAAGAAAACAATGTCACGTTTTATGGAATATAAGCTGGAGCCGTAAATCGATCATTACAGTCGAATGTTAGCAAATGAAATAAGCTGAAGCGGCATGTATTATGAAAATCACCTCATCTACTACTGGAATCTGTATACGAACTGTTCACTGTGCCTTTGCCTTGTCTCCTATTATTAGGTTAAGGGCAATGGTAGGACCGACTTAAGTCAGTTTCAACCACATTTGTATTGGGGTTTTACACACATTCGTAAAACCCCAACATTTATTTGTGATTTATTTGCTGGTAGCGGTGGAGGCAAACAAGCTTTTGTTGTAAACAAGATGTGAAGGTAGCAGATGCAGCTCGTTTACAAATATTAAATCAAAATTATTTTCAATTTACATAAGTCAGGATCATGTGTTCCGAAAACCATATCACAATCCATTGTTGTACAACAACATGACTGACAACAAAACAATAATTAGTGAAACCTTGAAAAAGGTCCCAAATTGACCGTCAGATGTCAGATGAAGGCAAAATAGTTTGTTTTTGCTTAAAAATTAGACTGCAAAGTCATGCACCTAACCTAAAAATTGGAAACAGTCGACTTCAGTTCAAAGATATAAAAAGAAATAAAAATATTAAAATATCAATTTTAATCATCGGTTAATTAAGATCAGTCTACTTTCTCATCTCGCCCAGAGTATAGAAACATGGCAAAAACTAGCCCCACTACAGCCGAATTGTGTTACTATCGATTTTTGGATATGTCATGTGAGATCAGTTGCTCGGGCCGTGACACAATTACTAAATGTACAAATAGTGCTCAATCAGGGAGAAGTTTATGCCCTGCAAATGCACCATATTAAAAATTAAGAAGCACAGTCGTTCGTTTCGCGGAACAACATGCAGCACACCAACGAAAGCTGCAACGTAAACAAGATCAACCCCGTATGTATAGGCAAGGGCTCTAGAGAGGTGCGCTTGCATAAATTATCTCCACGAATCCCTGACATCGTGATTAACAAAGTTACGTCAAGATATGGAGAAATGGATTCCATAACAGCTGAAACATGACATTTTCCCGGGTGTCCCTATAGTTGCGCTTGTGGTGAGAATGCTTTCCAACTTCTTCACGCGTAATCGTTTTATGAGGATCAACTGAAAATGGGACGTTTCATCACACAACACTGGTTAGGCACCCATGGCAGATATCGAGCAAAACGAGTTCAAAGTTTGAATCGTAGCATTCTTTACATTACAGTTTGAAATTAATTTTTGTCATTATTCATGCTAATTGTAACATATTAAAATTCTGACAAAAGTGGAATTATTTTTCCAGTGCAATCATTATCTCATTTTTTCATATTTTGCGACTTAGTCCGATCGGACTTAACACCGACCATGTGTCGTCATTCCATTGATCGGTCGGTTCGCCGCGTGAAGTGAAAAACTCTTCCGTAAATTGCTGTCATTTCAGGACGATTTTTGCGCGTTTATTCGTTGGAAAAGTGTACCAAACCATCGTCAGACAGTCGGACATCATGGAATACATAAAAAAATAGGTTTCTGAAGTGGGATTACACGAAAAAGCCTTTCTCTAAGATTTCCTCCCCGCAGAAGCATCATCAGGAGAGAAGAGAAGCGGAACGAACGAATACACTTCCGCGCCCGCCACTTAGCAATTTTAAAAGTAAGATGGACGAATCCACTGAAATGAGCGTATACACACTACACAGAGAGCTTTGTTTGGTCATCGATGGTGTGTTTTTCTGCCTGTCTCTCGTTCTATCTGCTGTGGAATTTATGCATTCGGCCTGTTAACTTATTGAGTGCTTACTGGAGATGTATTCTATGAGGTGCATGGGAGTCGTGACGAAGTGTGAGAAACGGGGGATGCGTGGGCTCTGCATGTTTTTGTTTCTCGGTACATACCGGGAAACAGAAAAATGCGGACTTTGCATGTTTTTCAAGCGTTTCTGGAGCGTACTTCTAGTAAGTATTCGGTGAGCGAATAGACCGTGTATGTACAATGCCTACGGTTAGCAGCGGGGTAGACGAGGAGCGGATGGAGGGATATGCTGTCGAGGACTGGATTAAGTTCTCTGTATACTATTGATAAAATAGAAAAAGTGGTATATTTTTCTATAACTTACCTTACCGTTCAGGCTAGAGCCTTGTTGTCTCTTGCTGTATGCAGAAGCCGACTCCACTCGGTCCATTGCTGTTTGTTGCCAGCCTCGCAGTCTTCGAAGGGTCCGCAGATCGTCCTAGATCTGATCGATCCACCGTGCACGCTGTGTTCCTGTAGGGTCGCCCTCAAGAACCATCTCCACCGGGTTGTCGTCCGACTTTCTTACGACGTGTCCAGCCCACCGCAAACGTTATTTTTTTGCGGTGTGCGCGATGAATGGTTCTTCCAGCACCTGATGCCACTCATGGTTCATTCGCCTGCGCCACGTTCCGTCTTCCATCTGCACTCCATCATAGATGGTACGCAACACCTTTCGTTCGAAAACTCCAAGGGCGCGTTGGTCCTCTACGAGCATAGTGCAGGTCTCGTGGCCGTAGAGGACCACCGGTCTAATCAGCGTCTTGCAGATAATCAACTTCGTGCGGAGGCGAATTTTGTTCGACCGGAGCGTCCTCCGGAGTCCAAAGTAGGCACGATTTCCCGCCAAGATACGTCTCTGAATTTCTCTGCTGGTATCATTGTCGGCGGTTACCAGCGAGCCCATATACACGAATTTGTCGACCATCTCGATTTTCCCTGATACTCGAATAACGCACATCACCCGATTCATCGTCGCTTTGACTAATCGTGTTAGCTTATCCGGTAAACCGTACTCGTGCATTATCTGCCATAACTGATCTCGATCGATTGTGTCATACGCTGATTTGAAATCGATGAACAAATGATGTGTGGGCACGTTGAATTCGCGGCACTTCTGCAGAGCCTGCCGAATCGCGAATAGTTGGTCTGTGGTGGTGCGGGAACCCATGAATTCCTCTTGGTAGTGCCCCACGAACTCCCTTGCAAATGGTGACAATCGACGGTAAAGAATTTGGGAGAGTACCTTGAAGGCAGTGCTAAGTAGTGTGATCGCGCGATAGTTACAGCAATCCAACTTGTCACCCTTTTTGTAGATTGGGCAAACGACACCCTCCATCCACTCCTCCGAAAGAATCTCCTCCTCCCAAATTTTGGCGATTACCCAGTGCAGCGCTCTAGTCAGTGTTTACCCACCGTATTTTAATAGCTCGCTGGATAGTTGATCTACATCGGCAGCTTTGTTGTGTTTCAGCCGACCGATCTCCTCCTTGACTTCTTGGAGATCAGGGCCGGCAGCCTATCTATCGTCTTCTGCGCTTGCTCCAAGATCCGTTGCCATACCGCCTTCGTCCTCTGCTGCTTCGCCGTTGAGGCTCTCGTCATAGTACTGCTTCCACCTCTCAATCACCTCACACTCGTTCGTAAGAATCCCAACCAAAACCAAACATGCCCGGAGAACAACAAAATGAATACGAGGTTTATTATTCATAATTTCTGGAACTTGGTCACCGCTTTCGTAAATGTTTGGCATACATAGATGTATGCAGAATCGTCATCAATAAACACAAACAAAACAAAAATGAGAATATACATGTCAGTTTTGTACAATATACGACCGATATCAACTTATCAACTACTTATCAACAAAATGTGATTCTTTGGAGCTAACACGGTGGCCATTGACTTCCGGTCTTTCCGCATAAGACCAAGTATTGGTGATGTGGAACATTTGCTGAAGGTGAAAATGCAGCTTCGGTTTTCGTTCATCCAGTTGGAGCACGTCAGACACACGGTGCTGATAACGTTCAACAAATTATCCCAGGCAAAAAGATTCATTTCGCAAAACAACTTGAAACACGTGCTGGATTGTGACACCGCTGTGATCAGGATCTCTGTGTATATGGATAGCGGCAACGTGGAAGTCAAATTACATGATTTGGCACCACATACTTGCAAAGTGGCCCTTAAAAGATTCATGTCGCATTTCTGAGAAGTGGAATCCATTACGGAGGACACGTGAAGGAACTAGCCCAACCCATTCCCTTCTACCTTACCCTGCAGTACAAAACAGAAGGGGGTGATACCGATATACAGCGAACTCTATGCACATATCAAGGACAAACTAGCACGTGCCAGTTCTGTGCACAAACGGCACATTACGGTTAACCCGCCCAGAAACCGCTAAGAAAAGTTCATCTACAGCAAGAAACGCCAACACTCAGTCGCCAATATCATTCCCTGGGCCACAAACGGTTGCCAAATTTGTGGCTGCTGTTCAAGCAATAATGACAACTGCGACAGCTGCGTCAAGTACCATAAACTCGGCAGCTAATACCATCAATGAGGGAGCTACTAGCAATGGCGGAGGGTTCACGCTCGTGACCCGAAAGGGAAAGAAGTTGATCGCGAACATCAAGGTAATAACCTCGATAATGAACCGGACATGTGCGACGACGGCAGAGATATGAATGACCCTCATAATGCAGTTAACGTGGATGCAAATATTTCCCCGACACGAAAACGATTCTCCGCGCGCAATGGTAAACTGCGCGTACTCTTAGTATTAGTTGTTTATTATTTTTATTTTTTACATCATGTAAATATATAAACGACACACGGCTCCGTAAAACTAACACCTTGAGCCGTGTCAAATAAACGAATTAAAAAAAAAGATCTGGAACAGCCAAGCAGCTGACCAATTCATGATCCTTGTCATGGAACTCAGAGATTTTTTAGAAAATAGTTTTGGGAACATCATTCAAAAAAATAATCGTACTTGTGACTGGGGTAGGGACCCTATTGGTTACGTAGCAATCTCCCGAAGGAGCCGGAACTGGATCTGCAAGTCTGTGGTTCTCTTAAATTTTTTTTTTTGGAATTATTAATGCAAAGATATCGTATTTGTGACCGGCACAAAAGCTCTAGGGCTAGATTCATTAGTTGAGCAGTTATACGAATGTTCCGGATCTTGCGGATAATTTTCACGTAGAATCCAGGTTCAATAGTTGAGCCAAAGTATCAATATGATTTTGGATGAGATTTTATATAAGCTTTCAAGAATATTACATATTCATTGACCACATTGTCACTTGTTTAATATTAGGGGAGACTGAGGAGATTTGATCCCCGGGGAGACTTGATCCCATCATTGTAACTCAAAGCCGGATCAGAATACATTAATCGAATATACTATAAAGTTGCGTAGTTTTATCTAAACATAAATTTCATTAACACAGAAAAAAGAAATTGGACTTTTGTGAAACCGAATTTTTACCGATTTAAAAAACAATCTCAAAAGAACTGAAGAAGATTTATTTTTCAAATTTTCAAACTTTTATAAAATTGATAAAATCACCCACTACATACTCTACTTTTGCATACAGAATTACAGGAGAATGTCAATTATATGAATACGTTATGATTGAGCTGATTCTTTTGTTCGACTATATTTTTACTAAAGTTTGCTGAAATAGATGCTATGGGTTCACTTGATCCCTTCAAATTCGTGGAGATTTGATCCCCTTCGCCATACTTCATACACACCACTGAAAATAACCAAATTTACACCAGAATAATTGAAGTCATTGTTGTCATAAAAACGCTTTTAATCCACCTAACAGTGTGATGAGACATTTCTTATAACTCTTATCACTCTCTTCGGATATTATATCGTTTGAGAACATTTAGAACTTGATGCTTCGCGATGTTTTTGATAACACATACTACATGGGATAGTGGCAGGACTCAGAGAATCACTCAAATCAGCATAGGACAACATCAGTGCTAGAAATCTCAAACCAAACCAATGGGAAGGCGAAAAATGGCCCATAAAATAGACATACAAACGAATTATTGCTAATGCTCTGTTAATAAAATATCTAAATTCCTCAATCAATGCATTGTGGTGGGAAAACTGATTTTTCTAAAGGGGTTATGTATATTGTACTGAGCCAAAAAAAATCGATTTTTTTTAATCGATTTGAAGTTTATTCTTTACTCAAATTTCCAACGCGACTGAGAATTAAGAAATCAACGCTTTTTCTTTAAAAAACCCACCATTCCACTATGGGTCACAAGGGCGGTTTTTCGGTACAAAAATCAATAACTTCCAAACCGTTCATTTTAGAGAAATTATGTCTGAGAGAATATTTTTGGAAATTAAATTTTCTTACTTTTAAAGCAAAATGTAGCTAGGGTGGTCCTCTCAAACATTATTTTCGAAAAATTATGTTCAGAACTAAATGGTGTAGCAAGGTACTTACTTCAGCAAAGTTGTAGAAAAATGTTTTTCAAGTAACATTTTCAAATGCATCAAAGTTATAGCATTATAGAATTATTGGTTTTCATGTTATAATTATTTTTCTTCTTTATCTTAGGGTGTCATTTTAGTGTTTCTGAAAAAATCAGTTTTTTAACTATAAGTTTTTAAATAGTTAGTCTATCTTCATACTCTCTATGAAGCAATTTTAGTACTTTTCATTGCGCATATTTCTGCTGAAGAATGTGAATCGATATCATTTTTCGTTATCGAATTACGATCATTTTTTTAAATAAAAATGATGGTTTTCAATGACCTCTAACTCAGAAGGTTGCAAAAACTAGCAGCTAAATTTGTACTCTTTCGAAAGTGCATCAAAAATACTGTAAAATATCTCAAAATCAACTTTTGCTTTTTTGTCATTCAGCGAAAAATGTTGACATCAACATTATGATTAAATGCCATCAGCATACGGCTGTTTTTAAGGGTCTGGTCATTGCCATTTAGAACCTGCTTTACTAGATCAAAAAGTCGAGTTGTTAAATGATTTTTTGAGCTTGTTAAATATATGTACACAAATATTGAAAACGTTAGGCTCAGACAGATATTTATTTTACTATTCTACGTAACTACTTTATTATCATCGTCATCCTCATAATTATTATAATCACAATCATCAACATCATCAGCATCGTCGTCGTTATAGTTATCTGAATCGTGTCTCTTTTCTCAAAGTGCTAACTCATTTAATATTGAACTTATTTCAGTGCGTTTACTGTATCGGGATCTTCTAACTGCAAGAACCGGATTAGACGAGTCCATTGCTCTAAAGAAAACATCTTCCATGTTCGCGACTCTTGAACAATTTCTACCGTGACTCAGTCGATCGTTCCGAGCCTCAGTTCCTTGTTCGCTCATGAAACTTGTTGGTAATGGAAGTGTTGACATAATATAAAATCTAGCGCATTTTGCCTTAAAAAGCAAATGAATTAAGGATTACCCTTCATTCTGTTCTAAGTAAGCGACGAATTTCTGTGAATGCTGGTTTGGGAGGAAGTGCAGTTTGAATCTTTTGTAGGAACTGTTAACGGCTTCTCAAAATATTTCGAATTTTTATCGAGCACTTTCGTCTCAATTCGATTACTGTCTTTCCAAAATTGATCAAACCTTTTACATGTTTTAATTGTTACAGCTTTTGCATTCTGAGTGAACTTTTTTTTTCATTTTGTCCCACATCAAATTATCTCATTATTTCCTCAAACACAACTTTTATTTTATTTTTATTTTCACCTTTGGCCACTTTTCAGAGATCGAACAATTTTATTTTATCCATTTTAACAGCACTAATAATACAAATCACTACACGCGTTGATCAAAGCAGTCGTCGGCTACTGCGATTCGATTCATGAATGAGATTGATACCAATTAAACTGTCACGACTCGTGGTGTTGTTGTTTATATTTGACATCGAAGGGCAAAAATGCTGACTTTGATTTTGAAATATTTTATAGTATTTTTGATGCACTTTCAAAAGAGTACAAATTTAGCTGCTAGTTTTTGCAACCTTCTGAGTTAGAGGACATTGAAAACTATCATTTTTATTTAAAAAAAATGATCGTAACTCGATAACGAAAAATGATATCGATTCACATTCTTCAGCAGAAATATGCGCAATGAAAAGTACTAAAATTGCTTTATAGAGAGTATGAAGATAGACTAACTATTTAAAAAGTTATAGTTAAAAAACTGACTTTTTCAGAAACACCCTAAGTTAAAGAATAAAAATAATTATAACATAAAAACCGATAGTGCTATAACTTTAATTCATTTGAAAATGTTACTTGAAAAACATTTTTCTACAACTTTGCTGAAGTAAGTACCTTGCTACACCATTTAGTTCTGAACATAATTTTTCGAAAATAATGTTTGAGAGGACCACCCTAGCTACATTTTGCTTTAAAAGTAAGAAAATTTAATTTCCAAAAATATTCTCTCAGACATAATTTCTCTAAAATGAACGGTTTGGGAGTTATTGATTTTTGTACCGAAAAATCGCCCTTGTGACTCATAGTGCATTCAAAGAAAATCAACAGTGCATATTTCCAGACTTGGTTTTATTTCCAATTTAGAACTATTGTGTTTTTTACATCCTAGATTGCATGATTCAGTGATCGAAACCCAAAACTTCATGAAGTATTTGAAATTATTAAATTAAAATTTGTGTTTGCTATTGAAATTGACAAAATGATTGTATATATAGTATATAGTCCCTTTGGCGATTGTTTACTTTTTCGGTCCCACCTATCAGCATTGAAGTATCGCCCTTACGTTTTTTTACAATACCAATTTTACAATTGGTGGGGGTTTGGTGAAAATCGATCTTAATGTCTAAACGGCATAATTCCGAAACCGTAATTTTTGAAGTTTTAAAATTATGCAGAATTAATTTTTCAGAAAATAGTAACAGAGCAAATAAGTACCAAAGTCCAAAAAATCAATTTTTGTCAAACGTTATTTTTTCGAGTTTACATCAAATCTCAATGTTTCATGCATTATAATGTCATTTAGCATCAAAAATACAAATTTGATTTTGAAAATTTTTCATTTCAGTTTATATGGGAATTTGTTGTGTGATTGCACTCTTCAACTCGTAACTCCGGAACCGGAAGTCCAATCAATAAAAAATTCAATAGCAGCCGATGGGAAGATTGTACCTTTCATTTGAGACTAACTTTGTGCAAATCGATCCAGCCATCTCTGATTAACAGAGGTCACATTTTTTCCACATACACACATACACACACATACACACATACATACAGACATACATACACACAGACATTTTCCGATCTCGACGAACTGAGTCGATTAGCATATGACACTCGGTCCTCCCGGTCGGGATAAGATCGACGAATTTTAGAGTGAATGAGAAAGGCAAAAACATTTTAAGCAATTGTTGAAATTTATGCATTTTTTGTTGAGCAGTTCTATGTTTCATAGACATTAAATCAATTTTAACTTCGCTTCCTATTAAATAAAGACCCTTATTACAGTACATCTCTACAAAAACGAGATCAATTTGAAAATAAATCTGAGGATTATGATTGATTACAGAACTCTGGAATTTTCTATTGGAATGTTTTCAGACAGGAATTTGATATTGATGCTATTAGACAACTGTGAAATCAAGACCAAGAGATCAGTTACATATCAGGACCCCATTCCGACAATTTATCAAAAGTCCTCATGATGTTTACAACAACAGGTTATCAATCTACGGATCAGATAATTGTTATTGTAATATTGAATTAAATCAGTCTGCATCAATAAATTTTCAACTTCAATCCAATTTTTTTTGGGTGTCGTGGGGGGGGGGGGTTGAATGGTGTTAAACCCCAAAACCTTCTCTTGGCTACGCCGTTGCTTGGAGTTATTTATTTCGCTTCTCATTTTCCGATATGTTTCAGATCGATCCGATGGTTATAAGTTAGCAAAATTGCAGTCAGAAAGTTCGCACAAATGAACATTTTTGTACTGATAAGTTATCAAGTTCCTTCCAGATAACTTGGAAGTGTTCGGTGATTATTTCTAGCGGTTGTAGATAGTAAAATGAAATACAAAATTCGTTTTATCGAAATAATGTTTGGCTTATTTCAATGGATTATTACTATATTGAACAATAAATAAGCGACAAAGAGTAATCAACAAACAACAAGCCATAACTTTTAAAGTATTCAAAATAGATATTTGAAGTCTTCAGTAACGTTATTCGCAAAAGTAAGAGCTACAAATTTGCTGAAGGCATCATTTCGATATAATCACTTCCAAAAAAATTTGTGAAAATATCTCACTCATAGGGGGATTAATCAGCAAAAGCACAATACCAAAAGAAAGGACATATTGCCTCCATTAAATTCTCCGAAGACACTATTGACCTAAAATAAGCCGTTTTGGCGTTAATAATAGATTACATGTTTTTGGTCATATTTCTGGCTATGGGAAATGATAAAAATCTTTCGTCCGCATTTAATGTTAAATATCTCTTTTGATAATAGTACGATTTCAACAATCTATAGCTTGTTCGAAAGGTATTCGTTAAAGCTGTCCAAAAACATATAAATTGTTAATCTACATTGTCAATTTCGGCAGATAATTTAAAAAAACTGCAAAAAACGCCATTTTTGCGCATTCAAACATTCATATCTTGGAAACTAAACATCAGAATCAAAAACAAATTAATAGCGTTCATACTGTTTTTTAGTTCTTTCATTTAAAATTGGTTTGGATAAGATCGGTTCAGCCATTGCTGAGAAACACGAATGAGAATTTGTCCGTTACATACACACACACACACAGACACACACACACAGACATTGTCCCAAATCGTCGAGCTGAGTCGATTGGTATATAAGACTCGGCCCTCCGGGCCTCGGAAAAAATCTTGAAAGTTTGAGCGAATTCTATACATTTCTTTTATAAGAAATGTAAAAAATGTCAAAAATGAACGCTTCATCGTAAAGAAACATAACTGTAATTGTTTACTACAGTATACGTAGCAACCATTCATCCCACATAATAAAGACAGCTTTCAAATAATTGCACGGAGATTTGGGGAATTCGTAAAAAAATCAGGTGAGAGATGCGTAATATGTAGTAACAAAAATAACAATATCTAATCATAACAATTTAATCAATACTACAATCCATTTATAAAATTGAATGGGGTAATGTACCCGTTTTTGCCCTATTAAGAAGAGTACCACATTATTACTACAATAATTTTATTATTTGAGCTTCTTTGATTTGTTATTAAGGTCCATTTTTTTATTTCGATTATAGAGGTTTTAACGTTAAGGTCATTCGTCTCTTATTAAGAGCCTATATAATAACAAAATCATCTTGAGAATGGTGAAAATCTTCTGTTTGAGCGCAGCAAAATCTCTAATCATGTACCCCCATTATCGCAATACCATTTGACTCAATGCGTTGAGCAAAGATGGCAGACGTTGCTCTAACCAAAGGCTTCAGATGGGTAGGATGATAGTAGAAACAGAGCAAAAATAGGCTTATTACCCTACATGCCCTTTTAAACACGTTTCCATAAAGGAATCAAGTGTCCCCAAATTAGGGATCGAGTCTCCACTAATCTAAAAATTTTCCATTTTTTTGTTTTTTTTTCCAGAAATGCTCATAGCTCATGTCCAGTGTAATATTTCCATGTAATTTTTTTATGATTATTAGTCATCCCTAGAAACAATATAAAACTACAAAAAAATACATAGTTTTTTATCATTCCACGGAGTTGGACTGAAAAATAAAAAAGGGGATCAAGTCTCCTCAGTCTCCCCTATAAGAAATACTATTATACCACCGGAATCGGCATTAGAATCGGAAACAAGAACATCCAAAATCGGTCTATCATGTGCATAAATTTGAAATATACATTCACATTTTTGTTGTGTTTATTATTAGTATTCTGTCAATAAGCCTGTGATTTATGATGACGGCTCTGCATACATATTTGCATGCCTAACATGACCCCTTTCGGCACCGATTCCCGCTGGCCAACCAGAAACTGAAAATTAAAACTCTAACAAATAATTTGGGTACAAGTTCATACAGATTTGGCTGAACATGTGTCTTAAAACTGAGTTCCAAATCAGGGTCAATATGACCCGTTAACATCTTCCTCATTACAGAAAGTTAACTTATTGTTAGCTATTTTGTAATAATTTTCATCAGAACCCGCGGAAAATTGCATTTGTAAGATGACTCGGTCAGTCGAAATACATCATGGCGTATATGTACTAGAAAAATTTAAAATACATTTGAGAGAGCGACCTGAATCATTTTCTAAAAAATCACATCATATGTGTTACACAGAAACGTTAAGAAATAATCGAACTTATTGTCCCGAGTTCCTTAAAATCTTGCACTGCCTCTGCCTTGATTTATCCCTTTTGACACCAGTTTGGCCTTAACAAAGCATAACGCGGGTGGCGTCATTAAAATTTTCGAATGGAGTCGGAAACAAATTAAAGCAACATTTGATGTTGCTTCAAAAGTGTATGATCCAAGACTAGCATGAGCTAGGCTCCCTGTCATCCGAAGTTTTCCATACATCAAACAAAAAGCAACGCGCCGCAACACCGGTGTACGCGGGTGGCTCCACTGCCTCTTCAATGCACTACACGGAATTAAAATTATTAAGCTATGTCATGACAAATTGTGTGATTTGGAAGTAGTGTTAGATTTACGATTTTGCATAACTAACTAAATTGAAGTTCCCGTATTGAAAATGTGGTTAAAAAATCACTAGACGCTTTATGTTGTTTTGTAGTCAGTCTATAATCTTGCGAAATCGTCCTCTTATTATCATAATTAAATCTGCTGAAATACGGATACGGTTTTAACAGTAAGAGTAACACAAAGACCATTCACATTGGCAAGAAACTATTTGCCAAATTCGTATATTTTCCCTGAATTTCCTACAAAAAAGGTGATCAGTATAGGGTATCGATATCCGCATAGCTAAACGCAGAAACCCGTAGAATTGGCATCGCTGTCCATATGCGCAACACACAAGCAGGCGTTGCGCACATGACGCGCAATCGAAAGGCGCTTACCCTCACGCTGTGTTCGATTGCCGTGGTCAGTTTTCTGTAGCCAAGTTGATGCAACCGTGCAATCATTGTGTGCGTTGGTTGGTTGCATCAGTAGAATATCAAATGAGCGCTCAACGATGCGATAGAAGCCCGCCAAGTAGCGAAACCATTAGACGAGTGTAGAAAGCGTCATTTTCAATGCCGGTATGCGCTTGACCCCAGCAGCAGCTGAGAGTTAGAATGTGATTCTTTTTTTTCTTTGGCCACGTAAATAATATCACTACAAATGATGTATTGGAATTACGAAAGCCTTGTGTAAGAGTTCGTAATTTTCTGCGTTGTAAGAAAAGAAACCTCCATTAAATATAAATAAATTCATTATGTATTATTACCGCATCAACCGAAGCAGATTGTTTGATTTAGCAATGTAATAACAACCACCACGTTTTCGTCAACGGCATCCATGAGTAAAAGGATGAGGAAAAAGTGATGATCAAAATGATTACCACTACACTCATTTAATGTGGGCGACTCATCCGCGCGTAATTTTCCGAAGAGTGCTCATCAGATTTGTATCAGTTCAATACTCAAGACGGCAAAACAAAACAAAAACATTCGTTAACTCAAGCATCCCTCTTTTCGGGTAAACAATTTAATCGTTTCAACATTGACTGTGGCCCTAAAAGGGATAAAGTATGGACGCGCAGTTGCCAAAAAGAAGACAATAATCTACCCCTGGAATTATCCTTCAAACGTTCGTTTACCTGAAGTCCCGATAAAAGCAACGCTTCCCCCTGTTAGCGTCACATTGCTACATCCCTTCTGTATCAAGCTCAAAGCAGCACAGCACATTCGTGATTTAGCGTTCGTTGTGATTACATCTTCGCTTTCAAGCAAGAATCAAGCAATCAAGTCTAGCGAGTCATTTATTGTTAAAACTACGTAATTTGTTTTTAAGTCGTGTGGTGCCTAGCATAATATAATCAAATATATCAAAATGAGTTCAGAAAGCAAACCTAGTGAAGTTGAGATCGAGACCGTTGCCGCCAGCGACGAGAAGGCAGAGATCAAGGAAGTGCAAGGCGTTAAGCGGCCCGCTGATGTAAGTACCGGATATTCGTAAATATTTCAACTGTGTTCCGTTATTTGACACGTTTGAGTTGTGAGTGAGAAAATGGTGAACGGTCAGTTCGAATGTAGTTAAAACGAAGTTGAGCGGAAGCGCCACTGTTCAATTCTGGCGGCAGCTGTCAATTCGCACGCTTTGCTTTTGTTTTCTTTTTTCCTAAAAATTCAAATCACAGTTGGCTGGGAATATAATAATTTTACGTTTCTGGTGATGAAGGCTAGTGAAGTGTTTCTTAGAACCGTTTTTAAAAAAGGTACTGTTTTCTAATCTGAAGATTAATTGACCTATCAGTCATGGGAAGCGTCAGTATTGAAGCCGGCCGGCGTCTGTGACTTCGCATGGGAAATATTTATTTTTGCCTCTTAACAAATTAGCGTGCAGTTTATTTTGGCGCGGTTTTTGTGTACCTGTAATGGAATGGCGTTGTTTTTTATTCTTATTCTTTCTTTCATTTGATCGTTGAAAAATATCTAATAAGATTTGAAGTGTTGATGAACGTTAGTATAAAAAACTGCGTGGCTTTTTTTTTATTGAAAGTAGTTTATCTACAGTTTACCATAAGTATGGTAAATAAATTCAAAAATATATTTTTTTAATTTGTGCTATAAAATTTGTTTTGTTTTTGTTTGTACTAATTTTATTCTATGTAATTGTTTGAACGGCATCAACTGAAAATGAGCTTTAATATCGTAATTTTTATTTTTTCGGATCCAGTATGATTAAAGATAATCGTATAAGAACCTTGTTTGAAATTCTACAAATTTGCTACCAAAATGATTATTATCCGTTTACTATTTAAATCAAAATTATACCATAAATAAAGTGATTCTTTTTTCCCACTGCTAGGTGATTTGAATTCCATCCTATGAATTTATTTAGCATCGATACTTTAGAGGTAATCCAGTCAATAGGAACATTTTGCAAAGCAAAGTGAAGGCTTGATTTTCCAATTCAGTACAGAACCCGACCTACTTATTTCAATGAACTCCTTCAAGTGGTTTAGCAAACATATGTTTAAGTTTGTCAGTTTCGATATTTTTTCACGCTAGCATACTATAAACTGATTTTTTTCGTAATAAACTATCCGTTAGTGGAATGAAAACATTATAAGAATCTATAACAAAATGAATAATTTCAAGCTAATTTGATAAAGAAACGTGTATCCATTGTCTTTCTAACAATAGCGACTTCACGCAAACATTACCTGAACTCGTCGAACCGAGTCAATTATTGCACGAGATTCAGCCTACTAAACCTCGCAAAAAAAATATGAAAGTCCAAATGATTTCATAACCTTTCCCCTAAACGAAAGATACCAAGTGGACCGGCTCCGGTAAAGCGCTACCGCAACGAACCGTGTCAAAAAAGTCAACCGAAAAAAACTACAAACAAATGATTATCGCCTTACTCATCCATTTATTGGCGACTCATTCGCCATTCATTGTGCTGAAGCGTGCTCATCAGCCCTGCATCGGTAGCTACGTGAAGGCAGCCCCTCATGGTTAAGTGAAGCACACGCGACGCTATGCCAGATACACTCATGCCGGCAAAGCAAATCCGTTCGCTCGTATACTCATGCAGCCCTCCTTTTAGGTAAACAATTTCATCTTTTCAATTTAATTTTTGCCCGAAAAACGCCGACAGAAAGGTTTTAAATTATGGAAAACAATTGTCGAGTGGAAAAAATAAACTACCCATAGAATTATCCTTAAAACTAGCGTTTACCTGGCGTCCCAATATAGGCAACGCTTCCAACGGTCCCCACACGCTGTTACCTCATCTCAGTGGCACGCTAAAGCAGTAGCACAGTCGTAGTTTGCAGTTCGTTGTGGTTACATATTCGCTCCTAAGCAAGCATCAAACCGAAGCCTACTGAGCCATTTAAAGCAGCTCTAGCTTCCAATTTTGTAAACGGATTTTGTCGTGCAAATCAAATATTAAAATGAGTCCCGAAAACAAGAAAAGTGAAGTTGAAGTTGAGGATGTTGCCGCCACGGAAGAAAGCGCCGAGACCGTGAAGGAACTGAAAGGAGTCAAGCGGCCCGCCGAAGTGAGTACCGTTTATCAGCGTCCTTCAATGAACCTAGTTCAACTGACTGTAGTACAGTTATCTGGTAAGGAACAGATGTCCACGCCAAGCGTTTGAATTGTTCTAGAAATGACGACCGGTCTGCGTTGGATGTAGCACCAATGCCGCCACCGCTTAATATTGGCGGCAGCTGTCATCTCCCGGCAGGTGCTACGCTCATATATACACGAATCGCCAGATTCATTATGTATACAGTTTGTCGCTGATTTTTTTTTTGTCATGTCAGTCACAATCTACAACAAAAATACCCCATTTCCTGTTTTTTAAAGATTTTACTAACATTAAATCGAAAATATTTCGATTTATTGCCCTCACGAACATGATGGCAGCCCTCTTCAACAAGCTATCGCTAGAAGCGATCATGACACAGATACATTCATCGGCGTGCTTGTAGAATATAGAAATCGATTGAAGCGGCTAATAGGTTAAACTTAACGTTCTATTTTTCATGTTTTTTTTTCTTCTACAGGAAAAAACGACAGAATCCAAAAAAGTGAAGAAGGACAAAAATGGCGCGGGCGAGGATGTAGAAGAAGAGGAAGACGAAGATGTCGATGATGAGGGCGAGGAAGCGGAGGGAGAGGATGAAGAATATGACGTTCCCTATGGCGATGAGGAGGATATCGAAGCTGAAGGTTAGTTGTCAAGCAAACGGCAAGAAGCGGCACGCTTTCTAACCTCACTTTTCTTCTCGTTATTTTTTTTTACAGATGAGGAAGATGAAGGTGATGAGGTCGATGGGGAAGAGGAGGAAGATGACGAGGATGCGTAATGAATGTAATACTGAGTGTTGGGGCAGGTCGAGGCTTTACCCGGCTTACCGGGGCAGATTGCTCCGGAATGGTTTACAATTAGTCGGGGAAATGCCATGCGACTTAACAGCCACCGTTCTAGTTCCACACAAAACTGCACTTTATCAAATCCGTAATTGATAGTTAATTTATTTAGCGTGATCCAGTTATTGCGTCTTCGGTAGCCCTTCGGTACACTAGTTTAGTAGTGGCCATTTACTATCGATAGTAGCTTGGAAGAAAGGCAATAACAGTATGATGAGAGAACGCGATTCAGAGTCCGAGGAAATGTTCGGTCATCGGTGCATAACCTGAAAGTGATCTAAACCTAACACTGAGTAAGAGTGAAACTAAGTACAATAGTATTAGGTGATTTATTATTTCGATTTACATTAAATCTGCCGAATAATAAGTACATGCAACTATGAACATTGAATGTGTATATATTTTGAATACCCTGAAGAAATCCCGCCATTGAGGGCATTCGATACAACCAAATTCGATTTAGTATTTCAACATGCCGTTTAATCCTTTTTCGAGTTCTGGTGTATCATTGCTTGATATTTGTTATAATACATTTGCTTTAGTTACAGTACTCTTCAGCTTGTGGTCGTGAGTCAGGATCTCAGATCTCCTTTTTCTTGGTCGTCTAGCCGTTCCATATGTCGTATTCATCTCTGCCGTATTAGTATCAAGTACTATTTTAGCCGGGTGTCATCTTCAAGTTTCGCTCCAAATTTTTTTCTTGTGTCACCATCCATCATTACAGTGGTCATGAACGGCTCCAAGACTATTCGGACCGAGAACTAATATGTCCGCAGTGAGTTTGAACTAGTGGAACTGTATATAATCCACGGCAGAAAAGCCATTGATGACAATTATTCTGCCCATAATCGTAAGTCAGTTCCATGTTATATAGGATCCCATATCTACATGGAACTGACTTACGAGTATAGATTGTATAATGAGAGTAAATTTATGTGCTTACATTTGGGTTTGAGAAAATAAGGGTTTTTCAACAAGCAGATCCTTTTCATTTTATTCATAAAACTTACGAAGCATTGAATAATATTTTGTTTTTGTATTTGCATACAAACGTAAAAGTTATTTGAAAACTGTCAAGAACAACACTCGTCAGGCAACGTGTTGTTTATTATATCGTGTTGGGTTACCATCCTATACTGAGTGTGTGGAAACCCCATTCGTTCCAATCAGCAATCCGTCGTAATACGCTGATTTATTCCCTATAACTCTAATACAACGCAATTCACAGGCTAAAATTAATATAATTCGTAGAGAGCTAGAGCAAAATTTTGCTAATTTCTGTTTAATGAGAAACAAGTTACAGCCATATTTGTTTACTTGATGTACGGTATAAAAATTAGTGGGTCCAGTTGATCACAAAACCAGTTATGCAAAATGTTCACTTCCTCAAGACAAACAACTGTTCAGATTTAGTGTTTAACTGGCCTTAAGTTGGTGTCTGTTGCTGACGAAATAAATCCGAGATACCGAACCCAGCGTCCACGATGTACTCAAGCTTAAGTAGATATTGATAAAGGCAACTACAAGATATCATCTCCAAATCATGGTTTCTGATGGTTTCTACAGCCACAACCGATGATATAACTGAATGGATGTATGCATTGTTTCATAAAATTTCTTGGCATAATGTTTAAAGTTCGTTTTATTAGAGAATTGCGCATTTCATTCATTACTTGGTCTCAATTCGATCTTCGCTTCATTCCTAAGACCCTACCCAGGGCTGTAGAGAGAAATCACAGGCCCGAGGGTCCAGCATAAGGGTCCCCTCCATCATTGTAGATTTTTCGAACACAGAACCGGTTAAGTTCGAAATCTAATGAATAGAATATACCTAGTTCTGTTGATACGAATCTTTTTTAATGTAGAATACATTTAAGCTTTCAATATAGGGGTCCCGTTTCAAAATATCGGCTGCGGCGCCGCGTCAGATTTTGAACGTTAATAACTTTTATCATACTTAACAGAATGATTTGATTTTTAGGCTAATTTGTTGCAAATATGTTCCTCTATGCTGTATTAAAATTTGAAGTATGTATAACATGCACTAATAACAAAAAATTGTGCTTTGAAATTTTTTTCGAAAACGACCCGGAAAAGTGAAAATTTTCAGCCCATCCCGCACAGAGTCGTCACAATGCACAGTGGTCCGAATCCAGAATTTAGGATGACAAAAACATTTGTGACTAAACTACTGGCTCTAGAGATTTCATGTCTTTGGAACAAATAATCTGTGTCAATTGAGGCATCTTTTGAGGTGGGTGACATTAGGGTGGTCCTTATTGTTTGTACGATCTGAAAATTATTCTCAAAACAAGAAGAGATAGAACAATGAAGTGTTCCGCAATATTGTAGTACAACCTTTTTCAAGCAACTTTGCTGAGGACGTCATATTTGTAACTTTAATGGTTTTAATTTTACAGCTATTAAAATGTTGTGTGATAGGGTATCCCTAACAAAATCAGTTTTTTCGTTATAAATTTTTAAATAATTTTTTTCCGTCAATAGCGTCTTCACAAAACTTTTAGAGCTTATTAAGACGAATATTATTTATATAGACATATTTGAGATAGCTCATTTAGTTCAAAAGTTATGAGCATTTTTAGCAAAAAAACACAACCTTTTCAAATGTTTATATCTTAAAATGGAGCAAGTGAAATTGATTTCTTCTTTTTGCATTCGAAAGATCACAATTAATAGTATATTTTATGATAAAATCTCAGAGGTCATTTTTGTTAAACTCATTTTATTTTAGTTTGAATATTGAGAATATTATTACTATTTGTAGCATTAAAAGTAAAACGGTCAGTGTAACCTAGCAACTATTTTTTAAAATAAGACCAGATAGATAAACAATATCTCAAATAAAACTGCCCGAGTGTGGCAAAGGGCCCACTGAGTTGTTGTTTCTAAAGTAGTCGTGTATCAATCCATCTGAACAGCAGAGAACGTAGTGTGATGTTTGGCTAGCCATCCTAGTCACACATATTTTAAATTACAGTATCAACTTTGTTAGCTATTTTCGGAAAATTTATGAATAAGAGAAACGAAAGATGTTAAAATTGAAAAACAGATAGGTATTCTAAAGTTAATCATTCGTAAACTTAGAACGGAAAGCTGGAGCTAGGCAGGATCATATGGGAATGATCGAAAGGAAATGTTAAGAATCGGTGGACGACGACGACGTTTTGAGAAGGAAACACCAAAGTGGCGTGTTGGAAAGACGATTAATGGTTAAAGAAAAGATCGAGCCTTCGAATTAATGAGCCATTACCCAGTGGAGGCAATTCCAATGATGGCAACGCGACAAGAAAAGTTTTTGCTGAATGGAGTTTGTGAGATCACGGGTTTGAATACAGATTTATTGGAACGATTAGGTATCATTCTCGCCGTCATCAATAGCGAAGCAAAAATAAACGCCCAAGTTTTTGCAGGCTATTTGGAAGCAACGAAAATGATTTACGATCACGAGTACGGTTGGTTCCTCTATCTCCAACCCTTCATAAACTTTTGGCACTTGGTTCGTCTATCGTCAAGCATGCTTTCCTTCCTCTGTTTGTGCATATGTTCCATGTTGATGTCGGAATCTTTTTCAAAAACAAAAATATCAAAAAACCAACACAATACTCTTGTTCATCATTAGTTTTTACGTAAGCAAAAAACTTACTTGATGTTTTTTACGTTGATTAAATGTAATATACTGAGGACGAAAGACAATTCGTTTCCGCAGAACAACACGCGAAAACATAAACGACGTCGTAACTAATACAGCTGCTTCACGGTAACAGCCGAAATGATAGTCGTCAATGATGCTCTCTACCGTGTATCTAATTCACGCAACACGAGCTACCTCTGCAATAGCATTGCAAAGATACTGCCCTATACTTATTGTACACCCGTACCTGTTTGACCCCATTCTACTCTATGTATTTCTATGGTTTTCTCGAAACTTGCGGATAGACTTATTCCTCGTTTCTAAAGCCTTTTCACTGAGACAATAGAAACGAGGAATAAGTCTTTCGGCAAGTTTCGAGAAAACCATTCAAGAAAATTTAGCAGCGTTGCCAATATTGAAGATGTATTAAAAAAATTACTGCTTACTTCGGATCTTGTTGAAAAATAGGTCAAATAATGTTCCAGATTTCTAGATCTTCCGGATGCTACCCGGATCTTGATTACTCGTGACAAATTAACAGCATGCATGGGCCTTTCGCCCCATTTAAGCAGGGTGTTGGGAAGGTTTTCCGATTCCCAAATAGATTCTACCAAGGCTGTGACTAAAATAATAATTCAGCACTCTTCGCCACATTATGACGTAGTTCTGGAAAGGTTTTCCGCGGCTCAGGCGGAACGCAATACATCGGAAACAACTCAGCGGGCCCTTCGCCACACTCGAGAGGTTTTATTTGAGATGTTGTTTATCTATCTGATCTTATTTTAAAAATAGTTGCTAGGTTACACTGACCGTTTTACTTTTAATGCTACAAATAGTAATAATATTCTCAATATTCAAACTAAAATAAAATGAGTTAAACAAAAATGACCTCTGAGATTTTTTCATAAAACATACTATCAATTGTGATCTTTCGAATGCAAAAAGAAGAGATCAATTTCACTTGCTCCATTTGAAGATATCAACATTTGAAAAGGTTGTGTTTTTTTGATAAAAATGCTCATAACTTTTGAACTAAATGAGCTATCTCAAATATGTCTATATAAACAATATTCGTCTTAATAAGCTCTAAAAGTTTTGTGAAGACCCTATTGACGGAAAAAAAATATTTAAAAATTTATAACGAAAAAACTGATTTTGTTAGGGATACCCTATCACACAACATTTTAATAGCTGTAAAATTAAAACTATTAAAGTTACAAATATGACGTCCTCAGCAAAGTTGCTTGAAAAAGGTTGTACTACAATTTTGCGGAACACTTCATTGTTCTATCTCTTCTTATTCCGAAAATAATTTTCAGATCGTACAAACAATAAGGACCACCCTAATGTCACCCACCTCAAAAGACGCCTCAATTGACACAGATTACTTGTTCCGAAGACATGAAATCTCTAGAGCCAGTAGTTTAGTCACAAATGTTTTTGTCATCCTAAATCCTGGATTCGGACCACTGTGCAATGGTGGACCAACCGAACAATAAAATAATGAAAAGTTTATATATAGGTCCGCTACATGTTTGTTCCTATGATTATTCGTATTAGGTTGCTTGACGAGAGCAGTTGGTGGGGGAAATACGGCATATTCCTTTGGTTAGGCCATTAGAAGCCGGACGGAAAGGAATGGCTCATGCACGGCACGCGAACGAACGAGAAAGCGATTGTAGTGCATATTGGCGCGATTATATAAATATCTGTCGGTCGGTTTTTCTCATCATTCGTATTTGTTCAAGCACTAGCAAGCAGCCAGTCCACCGAAGGAAAGCAGTTGGGGATGACGACGGTCGGAAAAAGTGCCCCAGCTACTGGTGGCTCATCGCAACCTGATCACTAGCTGTCGCCCTGCAAGAATTTCGCCCCAATTAAAGGGCAACAGAGCAACTAATCTGTAGGCTATCGTTCCAGCGTCTGGATCGTGAGATTGTGCAGGACTGCAAAGTCAAGCTACGCTTACAAAGCTCAGTCGTAATGATGCCCCGAGAAGCCAACGATGCCTACTTGGTCGGTTTGTTCGAGAATGCAAAATAGTGCGCCAAGCGCATAACTTTCAGGCAAGGTTGTATAATTTTCATTCCCCTGAATGCGAATTGAACTCATCAGCCGAATAGCTTTCGGTGCTAGATTTATCGGAAGGCAATACTTGAAAGAACCATCACACAGATTGAAAACGAGAGCCAAAATCAAGCTCGAGAGAGTGAGAGCGTCAGGAGAGAGAGAATAAACTAACTCACAGCACAGGTTCATTCACATGCCATTCTCCTCAGAACATTTTCGTGTAGGCTGTGAGTCCACACTCGCACGAATTTTCGGAGTCTAGAATCATGAGAATGAAATTCGCAATAATGGAAAGAATCGCATTCGCGTGGATGCCATTCGTGAACGCCACTTCGATGCCGGTGCTGTTTTTGTGCGCGTTGGTTATAAGTAAGCTGACCAGAGTTGGTTAGCTTAGTTATAAGTATCTGCCTAATTGATTCTCTTGGAAAACGAACATCGGAATACTGCTAGTGGCTGGTGGCTATAAAGTGTTCTGCCTCGCTTCCCTGAGTAGGAAGGAATTGATTTTAATGGTCTGCTACCGTCTCCGGGAATCAAAATACTGCGTGAAAAATTACCCGATATACTAAATACGATACGTGTCTTTCGTGGAATGGAGCGCAGTGTTCAAGGCATTCCTATAACATAAATCATAAATTAGTTTGGCGGAAAAAACATCGCACGTGAATCAATTTCGAAAATATAGTATGATTCCGTTTTTGTCACATTCCGTTTTTGGAATGCTTCCTTTTTGGTTCACTCCGATTTCAGCAACAATTGGGTTCCGTTTTTAGCAACTTTCTTGTAGTACTCAAGAAGTCTTTTAAAAATTTGCAATAGAAGACTTTTTTTCATTAGGTCCAATCTGCAAATGAGAGCCCTCTTTTTCGCCTTCTCTTTCGTTTATTACTACAAAACCATAAAACTTTTTAAACATTTATCAGTATGATTAGAAAGACCAAGGTTTTGACTAACTTATTATGCAAACAGTTCAGGGGGAATCAGAAAGGTGGCCGAGTAATTCGCAGAAGAGAAAGTAAACAAACAGAGGCTCTCTTTTGTAGATTGGACCTATTGAAAAAAACCTATTTTAATCCACCTAGCGGTGCAATTGTGCCTTTCTCAATCATGAATCACGAGAATGTGTGCGTTGTTTATATTCATTAAAAACTTTAAAATGCATATATTACATTTTATTATTATACATCACATGACAACTATATACAGGAAAATAAATCATTATTCGAGTTCTAAAATTTTGAAAAAGAAAAAACAGCCACGGTAATATTGAACTGAAAAAAGGTGCGAAATCGGCAGTCCCAAAAAGTCGATTTTCGTAAAAAAAATTTTTTCGAGATAACATAAAATCTCGACGTTTCATGCAATTTAAAGATGCTTGGCATCAAAATTACGAATTCGATTTCTGAAATTTCATGGGGTCCCCCCTTTGGAAAAAAAATTGAGTTCCGGCTTATATGGGAATTTTATATATGACCGGACGATTTAGTTTATATTTCCGGACCCATATAAGCGATCCGTACGAAATTTTATAGACTACAGCTATCATTTGGGACTAAGTTTGTGAAAATCGGCCCAACCATTTCAGGGAAACTGATGTGAGTTCGTAAATTTTGAAAGATGGCCGCTTTTCCCGGGCACTTCCGGAACCGTCTATGGTGGTCAATGTAGTCAACGAAAATTTGTTTGGCCGTCGGTGACCTAGAACTGCAAAGTTAAGTTATTTGAGAGACATTTTAGCGAAATTTTTACCTTTTTTGCTTCCATCGGAGTATCGGTTTGAATCACAATTTGCTATGTGATCGCACGCCACAACCTGTAACTCCGGAACCGGAAGTCGGTTGGGGATAAAATTTAATAGCCATTTACGGGGACGCAACATCTTTCATTTGCGACTAAGTTTGGTTGATTCGGTCTAGCCATCTCCGAGAAACCGATGTGACTGTTAGTCTGAATTTGGATACTTCCGCCGGGGCTTCCGGAACCGATGATGGTGGCCAATGTGACCAAAGAGACTTTGAATGGCTGTTAATGACCTAATACTACAAATCGAAGCAGTTGTGGTCACATTTTGGAAAAATTTTCACCATTATACATTCATTGCAGAATTTCTTAAAATCGACATTTTCGTATCGTACTCATCACCCTGTAATTCCGGAACTGGAAGTCGGATCCATTAGAAATTCAATAGCAGCCTATGGGAACGTTGCACCTTTCATTTGGGACTAAGATTGTAAAAATCGGTTCATCCATCTCTGAGAAAAGTGAGTGAGATTGTGTTCGCGTACACACACACACAGACGCACATACACACACACATACATACACACACACATACACACACAGACATTTACCGAACTCGACGAACTGAATCGAATGGTATATGTCACTCGGCCCTCCGGGCCTCCGTTAAAAAGTCGGTTTTCAGAGCAATTGCAATACCTTTCTATTGAGAAAGGCAAAAAGTCTTCAATGGATATTTTTTGTATCAATTGATATAGCATTTGACCTCATTTCCAAACATTGAAGTCATATTAACTCTTAAAGGCGCAAATCAATTTTTTTTTAAATTTTGTGAAAATTGTCTCATAGCTTCAATACATTACTGTGTTAATTTTGAGATGGTTTTCGCAATGTTGTTTTAAAACAGTGTTATGCATTTAAGGGTTAACTAAATTGTACACTATATGTATTGTATTTAAGGATTACTATAAGTATAATGTAACTGGTGGCAGTGTAACTAGTGTCTGGCGGAATAAATTTTTGGAATAAGACCCAGAGTATTTGGAATTTGAAAGTCATTTGAAAACAGAGGAATGCGCATGCATGCATAATAAGACTAGTTCTGGAGAAAATTTTCAATAGAACCTTAGTAACATTGACTTAGTAAGCTGACCATAGTGCGTCCCAAAGTTTGTACGTATTTAGGAATACAAAGCTGATAGTCCCTAAATAGTTTGTTTTAGCTTTATGATATTTTTGGCAAATTTGTTATTTTTTTTGGCGATTTTTTTTTAAATGAATGGAATTAGGATGGTCCTGGTGGTTAGGGTGTTCAAATTATCGACTGTTTAGATGTGTGAAGTTTGCCTGCTCAATGCCCTACAACATAATAACACAAATAAATTGAAGCAAATTTGCTGAATAAACAGGGCGATGTATAATGGTTAATTTGTCATAATTTTTTAAAAAGATTTGAGGTAGGGTCGCTCTTGAAAAATCGGGTTGCTTACCTCTCAAATGCATTTTGTTTGGACAGTTGCAAGTGATTTTTACAACAATTTTTTTTTCAAACCTACATATCTTCAAGCATTGCAATTCGATTTTCAATCTATCAATTCCATTTCAATCAACGATCGGTTCGTTATGAAGAATCAATAAATATATTTATTTTTTAAAAGAGCTGTGTTTTTTTAAACAAATTGTTTATTTTTTCTTTCATTTCATTCCATTTCACATACCGTAAACCGGGGTGACATTGATCACTTTTCGAAGTTATGATTAATTTTAGACGCAACACATTTTTTTAAAGTTTAGTATGTTTAAACCATGTACTGATGTATGGAGAACAAGACTGGATGGTTTTACCTAAAATTGTCCGCTTACAGCTATTTTTCCAAAAATGATTTCAAGTTGAAGTCCGTTTTTGTATTCCGGGGTGACTTTGATAACCTGCATGTTCACCCACATTAAGTTATTGATGTCAATGTTTTTCATTCAAATGTTTGTTTAAACTAATTCTGGAAAGGTACTCATTGTTAAATAGATGTTAATTGGTATTATACAAAGTATTTCAATGTACTTAAAATTCGAGTAACCAAAATTCGTATAATTAGTGTCCAACTAGAATAAAAGATTCTGAAAACCTTTAAAACCACTAAAATTGTTTATTTCAGTGCTTTATCAATATACAAAAAGTTTCATCCATTTTAACACGTTGGAATATTGAACAATAAAAAAATATTGCGAATTTTAGCTTAAAATAATTTGAAATAATTGCCAACTAGTTTCACAAAAAAAAATATTAAAAATAAACAAACTCTTAAAACTAAATTTAGCATATCCCAATCTAAAGGAAAATAAAAACTCGCTTGTAATTTATTACTCTTGCTCAAATCTGAGATTTATTTGTTTTATAAAAAATAGACACTTTACGAAGCTTCGTAAAAATCAGGTAAAGTGAATTTCGGTTTTTTGTAGTTTTTGTACCCAAAACCGAACAATATACTCAAAAAGTATAACAAATCAGTATTTAATAAGTTTAGAGTAAAAATCATTTCAAATTAAATTGATTTGGTAGACTATTCTGGTTTAATAAGAGATCTACGAAAAAAGTTTCGAGTGATCAAAGTCACCCCGTTTTACGGTAATATTAAACATCCTTGAAACATTTTGGAAGTCGTGAATTGAAGATCAAACCTTTAAAAATAAGGTTCCATTTTCTGCACAGTTCCGGTTTTGGTAGCTGAAAAAAAAATAAAATTGTTGCCAAAAACGGAATCCTACTGTACTGTGAAAATTTCAAAACGATAAATAAATCATTTGCTCTAGTTACATTTTAACCAGCTCAAAAAAGTGTAGTGTACTTAAGAAACGTTACGGCAGAATTGCATATTTGAACATTTATATATTGCTTTCGGCTTCTATTTATTGGGATATCATTAGATACAAATCAAGCGCACATTTTCGGCATTTTTTTTTTAATCTACAGTGGTGCAATAAATAACAAAAAAACCTGTTTTAATCCACCTAGCGGTGCAATTGTGCCTTTCTCATTTCTCTAAACTATGGCACGGAGGCTTTTTATGTTCAACATAATCGTGGAAATGTCCATTACATTCTTAGTACACTTTGCACTTATACACAATGGCATGCCAGCCACGAACTTGATGAGCTACGTGTCGACGGTGAAACACTTGAAACAAAAAAATATCATACTCCATTAGCCTAATCAGCATTAGATCAATGTTATCTGCTTGCTAAATCATTTTGTCATGCGGGGGTGGGTATGTGAGGAGGACGAAAGTCCCATGAACGAACGACTCCCCAGCTTAAATTGGTATGCTTTGTGATACAGTGGTGGTTTAAAGATGATGGGGTTGAAAGGAAGGGGTATGAGGGCTGGATGGGGTGGTGGTCTGAGGGCTGATTTAAGGAGATATTTAAAGGAAGGGAGTGAACAGTAGAGGTGGGGGGGGGTGTAACCCCTCTCCGTAAACCATCAACTACGCCCCTGTTAAAATCCAAAAACCTTATGCGAGTCGAAAAAAAATTTGGCCGGGATTAGGTTGACGTTTTTCAGAGTGATTGCATAACCTTTCTATATGAGAAAGGCAAAAATGTGCCAATATCCAAAAAAGTGAATTGTCGTCAAATTTTTTTTAGAGTTTGCATCAAATCTCGACGTTTCATGCACCTTGAACACATTTAGCATCAAAAATAAAAATTCTATTTTTAATGTTTCCTATAGTTTATATGAGAAATTTCTGTGTGGCCGCACTCTGAAACCCGTAATTCCGGAACCAGAATTCCGATCGATCCAAAATTCAATAGCAGCCGATGGGAAGGTTGCACCTTTCATTTGAGACTAAGTTTGGGCAAATCGGTCGAGCCATCTCTGAGAAAAATGAGTGACATTATTTGACACATACGCACATACATACACACACACATACACACACACATACACACACACATAAATACATACACACACACATACAGACTTTTTCCGATCTCGACGAACTGAGTCGAATGGGATATGACACTCGGCCCTCCGGGCCGGGATTAGGATTAGGTTAGCCTTTTTCAGAGTGATTGCATAACCTTTCTATATGAGAAAGGCAAAAAATTTTTTCGATATAACATAAAATCTCGACGTTTCATGCATTTTAAGGATGTTTGGCATCAAAAATACGAATTCGATTTCTGAAATTTCATGAGGTCCCCCCTTTGAAAAAAAAATTGAGTTCCGGCTTATATGGGAATTTCATATGTGACCGGACGGTTTAGTCTATATTTCCGGAACCATATAAGCGATCCGTACGAAATTTTATAGACATCTATGGGGATATTATAGCTATCATTTGGGACTAAGTTTGTGAACGGCCCAACCATTTCCGGGAAACTGATGTGAGTTCGTAAATTTTGAAAGATGGCCGCTTTTCCCGGGCACTTCCGGAACCGTCTATGGTGGTCAATGTAGTCAACGAAAGTTTGGTTGGCCGTCGGTGACCTAGAACAGCAAATTTAAGTTGTTTGAGAGACATTTTAACGAAATTTTTACCTTTTTTGCTTTCATCGGAGTATCGGTTTGAATCACAATTTGCTATGTGATTGCACGCCACAACCTCTAACTCCGGAACCGGAAGTCGGATCGGAATGAAATTAAATAGCCATTTACGGGGACGCAATACCTTTCATTTGAGGCCAAGTTTAGTCGAATCGGTCAAGCCATCTCCGAGAAACCGATGTGACTGTTATTCTGAATTTAGATACTTCCGCCGGGGCTTCCGGAACCGAGGATGGTGGCCAATGTGGCCAAATAGACTTTGAATGGATGTTAGTGACCTAATACTACAAATCGAAGCAGTTGTGGTCATATTTTGGAAAAATTTTCACCTTTATACATTCATTGCAGAATTTATTAAAATCGACATTTTCTGCGTGTTCGTACTTATCACCCTGTAATTCCGGAACCGGAAGTCGGATCCATTAGAAATTCAATAGCAGCCTATGGGAACGTTGCACCTTTCATTTGGGACTAAGTTTGTCAAAATCGGTTCAGCCATCTCTGAGTAAAATGAGTGACATTTTTGGTCACATACACACACACATACACACACACATACATACATACACACATACATACACACACACAGACATTTGCCGAACTCGACGAACTGAATCGAATGGTATATGTCACTCGGCCCTCCGGGCCTCCGTTAAAAAGTCGGTTTTCAGAGCAATTGCAATATCTTTCTATTGAGAAAGGCAAAAAGATTGGATCCATATTGAATTTTCTCAAAGTATAAAAAGTATATATACTTCCCATCAACAATGTCTATCTAAGAAAATCGTATCGTATGGAGCGTAAAGTAGCCAAAGCGGCAACAATTGGATAATCTTTATTTTATAATTCAAATGTTTATTATACAATCAAGTCATCCTCAAAATTCATTCCAATTAGGTATAAGTCGTACAAAATTTCATTACTTTTAAGAAATAACAATTATTTTAGAATGAATTTTTGGACCATACTCCGCGCGCAGTGGCAGACGGAATTCGCCATATTGAAGCCGCCAATTAAACCCACCCAGATACTGATTTTTACGAAGTCTTCAATAATGAACGTAAAAAACCAAATGTTCGTATTTAATCATCAAAACCAAAAGTGTTGGACAGAGCTGCATACAATAACTACCTATAATTTGCTGGCGAAAATTGAAAATAACACCCATCGTTATTTTTTCCTACAAAAATTCTTACCTACGATGGCGGTAATGTGTATATTGTTACATAAAATTTCTGTTTCCGACTCTGCAAATGCTAGGATAGTTTGCATTAGACCTGTAGACTGAATTTTAAAATAACCCTGTCTTAAGCAATACATTGTGCCAAATATTTGAAAAAGAAAAAAGTTTTGATGAACATTGGCAGTATAAAAACACTATAGTATCGTGTAGTCATAAGTTTGCAGAGAATAAAAAAATATTTCCTTATCATATTGTTATAGACCGAAAAATGGCAATAATTTCATTCCTATGACTCGTCGTGCAATAACTCGTGATTATGGTTAGTGGGTAATACTTGAACAAATTATAATGAGAGGACTGCCCAGTGCTATGGGTGGTGGGCCTGCTGCAATGCAATGGTTGGTAGTAATACACACATCATGCTATGCGCGATAATTTCTTTCCAAATCACTGTGCATCTGCTCACGTTCGAACGCTATGCATCTGGTAGCCTTTTTATCTACTGACTCTTTATCCGGCAGCCAAACACAACACACATTCTTTCAAAAAAATTCTCACGAGTGGCGAAAATCGCATTCGCATGAAAATGCTGCCTCCAGATTCAGTGAGCGTGGCATTCGGAAGAATTTGCTTCATCCATCGAACGAAATGCTGTGTGAGCAATTCTAAGCTAGATTGTGCCAGCCTCTACTCAACTACGCCACTCACCAGGCATTGTATTCATTGCATGAACAGAGAGAGGGGGATGAACAAACTATTATGAGATTCGACGTGTGCATCATAACGGCACAAAGCGAAACGGGAAAATATCGACGTTCACTCAGCAATCAACAAGCTTGCTTTCAGGCCAAATATATTAAACTGGCTCACCGTGTCCGCGGGGAGTGCGTCTGAATAATGCTCCCGCAATAAAACAATAAACGGTTCTTTACAGGACCAATTAATTGTGTTCTAATAAGTGTTAAACTGAAATTTACATTTTATGGTGTATAACAAATAATTTTCAGAAAGCTATATAAGAAATACGATGTGTGGAAAGAAAGAAAGAGAATTTAAATTATCCTCTCTCGCTCGTTTTCATGCACTGCTTTTCCATTCCTTTCTGCTGCTAATACCATCATAACTAAAACGAATGTGGGTGTTCCCCCATCATCCCATGGCCAGTATCAGCGCTAACAAATAAGACAAAAGAATTTAAATGTGTGAAAATCTTTTCCTTCCTTCTTTTCAAATCTGCAACATTCTTTGAAAATATTGTTGGAATGTTGTTATTGAAAAACTGAACATGCAAGTATGCTAGCACTGGCCACTAGATTGAAGGTGATGGAAAGACAGAATATTCGTTTTGGTTATGCTAGTATTGGTAGCCGAACGGAAAGGAAAGGTACAGGAATGGCACGGAAACGAGCGAGAGAGCGATAGTAGTGCTTTGGTGTATTGTGTCGGTCAGTTTTTGTTTATTGTTTATTGTTTATTATTAACCGTGCGATAGCCTGTCAGTTTAGTACTATAAATCAGGTCAAGGAATTATTTTAAATTAGTTTTTCTCATCATTCGTATTCGTTCAAGCACTAGCAAGCAGCCAGTCCACCGGAGGAAAGCAGTTGGCAATGATGACGGTCCGCAAAAGTGCCCCAGCTACTGGTAGCCCATTGCACCTAACTACCGATCAGGAACTGTCGCCATGCCAGTATTTCGCCCCAACTAAAGGGCAACGGAGCAACTAATCCGCTGGATAACATTCCAGCGTCTGGTTCGTAAGGTTGTGTATTACTTCAAAGTCGAGCTACGCTTACAAAACTCAGGCGTAATGAAGCCAGTGATGCCTACTTGGTCGGTTTGTTTGAGGATACAAAATAGAGCGCCAAGTGCGTAACTTTCTCGCAAAAGAAATCAAACTGGCTCACAGTGTCCGCTGGGAGTGGGCGTAAATTACAATAAAAGCAACGGTTCTTTTCAGGACCAATCAATTGTGTTCTAGTGAGAGTTAAACTGAAACTTTCATTTTAAGATGTGTAACAAATTTTCAACAAGCAACATAAAAGAAGTAGCTTGCACACGGAACAAAAATTTAAATTATCCTCTCGCTCGTTTCGTGCACTGCTTTTCCATTCCTTTCTGCTGCTATTATCAGTATTACCAAAACGAATGTGCGTGTTCCCTCACCATCCCTCTAGTGATCAGTGTTGCTTCAATTGCATGTGTTTAAGAGAAACGTTGAAGTCGCATGCTTCTATTCGAGCTTTTTGGCAGCCTCCGTGAACTAACTGCATTAAATGATTTTTTGTGCAGCTCCGTGCTAGTAGCAAACAAAATGGCCCTACCAGTGGCTGATTCGTGAGATTGTGCAGGATTTCAATGTCGAGTTAAGCTTATAAAGTTCAGCCGTAATGGTACCCGAAGAAGCCAGTCTTGTCGTTTTGTTCGAGGCTACAAAACAGTTCGCCAGGCACGTAACTATCATGCCAAATATATCCAACGATCCAGCGTATCACCATCAACACCAACGCCGATACCAAAGGTTCTTTTCAGAACCACCATTATTACCATAGAGAATTATTTGAAAATTTCCCATTCAAACGTGATTCTGTTGAATATTATTAGATTTAAATTAACGTCTCGAATTGAAATCACGACGCTCCGGTTACGTGACAGACATTACCCTCCCATCTTTTTTTTTATTGTGACCACGACTAACGGTTTAATATAGACACCCCATTTCAATATTTCTGAAGGAACAGAAGCTCGAGTTTGGAAAGTTTGTAACTTTCATTGTACTTAACCAAATTACACAATGTTCGCACCAATGATTCAGAAATATGACCAGGAATCTTCTATTAGATTTGTAAGTATGTATAATTTACATGAATAAAGAAAAATTGATTTTCAGGAATCAATTATTATCTGTTCTGCCATTGGCCAGTACTATGCCATCTCCCTCACCAAGGCCAACAACGCCAACAAAAACGGTCCTTTTCAGGACCACCATCATTTTTGTAAAGAATAATTTGAAATATTCCTCGCCCAAATCACCTTTTGTCCGAAAATTCCGATGAGTATCAACATATTTGAAGAACGTGTTCCTTATGTATTCCACATCTCTCCGGTTATGTCGCAGACATTACCCACCCATCTTTTTTTCTTCTAATATATTTGATAACGCGTTTTTGTTCTAATATATTATTTTAATAAATTTGACAATGCGTTAGCACAACTGAGCCGTGGATCTTTCGTGTTTTTACAAGATGTAAAAATAAAAAAATAATGTTACAGCCTGTCCGTCGGGTCTTGTTGACGCAGCTTGCTGCTGCGTGTTGAGATCCTCTTCTTATTTATTGTTTGTGCTTATGGGTCGCTGTTGTAAATCATTCTTCATCGGTATTTGATTCCTTATTGGTGGTGTTGGTTGTTGGTTTGGAAACATTTGGTGTAATTGTTGTTACTTCGATGCTGGTAATGACAGTTAGTTTAGCGGTACTAGGCCCAATCGTTGTTGAGCTGATGTTTGTTACTGCCCGGTTCGGAGTCATTGGTTTACCAACCGGTTGTTGTTTAGCATACGACGACTGTATACCGGCTTTGGTAGTAGCAGGTGGAATTTCCTTAGCAGTCTCTGCGCAAGGCTTTCCATGGTGTAGCGGCTGATCACAATATTGGCATGTAGGAATTTGCCCTGGGTACGTGACTAGTGTACGTTGAGAATATTCAACCTCGTGAGGTGATTTGCATGTGAAGATCATGTAGGAGGGAATAGGTTTTGTCGGACGCATTCTCACCACACGAACGCCGTTGCGCAGTCCTGGGAAGAAGACTATTCACTTCTCCATATTAGTTGTTTGATAGCGAAGGAACTAGTAGGGGAATTATGGTTAAAACCGTCATCTTAAGCTTAACACTTTTTCTGAGTTGCCACAAAACCAATAAAATTATAATTTTTATGCAAAATTCTTCTTCAGAAAATTCTTAACAAAGCTTAATTTTTTCAGTGCTTCAAAAAATTAATTTCATTGAAAATTATTGGTTGTAAAACTTGGAAAACAAAATGATTTTTTGTAGGCACTGCGGGTAAAACCGACACCCTATAGGGGTAAGATCGACACTCCCCTTAATTTATTTTCCCTCCACTTTTTGAAATCTTTCTCTTTTTTTAAAATGAGATGTATGCGTGATTAATAAAGTGTGAGTATGTATGATGCAAATATGTGCTTTTTATAGCTTCATCATTTAGTGAGGAGAAGAAAGTTCGAAAGCGTAGTACTATAAATAAGATTATTTTTCCAATTTTTGATTTTTAAAGAGTAAAACACAATAAAAGTATTTCTGTGTATTTCTGCTATTACTATAGTGTGCTAATAGTGTAATTGAAGTGTCACAAAGATCCCCAGCATTTTGTAATAAATCGCAAGTATACACAACCATCTTAACAGCGTGTCAGTTTTACCCTAACCATATGGTGTCGGTTTTACCCCAACAGAGCACATTTTTTCATAAAAGCAATTAAAAATATTGGATTTCTCAAACTCGTCTTCAATGCACCTAGTTAATCATAAAAAAGGTCGATAATAATAGGTACTGAAAAATGAGGTGATTTGAAAAGCTTTTGTTCGGTTAAAACCTTAAAATCTACCAACAAAATTTAACATCCAGACGAGTATGAACGCTGCTGTCGTATGTTTTGTTTATTTTTATGACATTCGGCGTACTAACGTTAATCCGATTTTTCTTCAAATGCTCTACATAAACGTACTAATAATAAAATGTCATTATGAAATAAATAAAAATTTGATTTCTAGAAAAATTTGATTTCTAGAAAAAGTTTCTAGAAAAAGTTCGACAACATATTTCAAGTTGTTCTGAGAAGCGAATGATTCTTCTTGACTAATGTTTTTAAACATAATCAGTGCCGCATGACGTAAATGGTGGAATTGAACCGCATTAACTTCTGCTACGTTGAGCTTCGTGTTCACCTTCAACATTTGCTCCACTTCAAGAATTGATGGTCTTATCGGACATTTCGTGTAGTCAACAGCAACAGAGTTTGGCGCAGTCTGTGATCAAAATTTGGTCAAACAAGAATAATTGAATTTTTGATCATGAAATCAATTTTATTTCATGCGTTAAATTAGTATTAAATACAAACACATATTCAGCTGAGCTTTTGGTAGAACGTCTTTCAACTACTGCCATCAAATTGTATTCAGCCACCTCGTCCCCTTTGTTCTCCAGAGCCAGGTTACTGCTTTAGGTCTTCTTCAGGTTTCGCTTGACAATGGATCAATATTTCTCGATTGGGCCGAGCTCCAGCTAACTCTAGGTTAAAGACCCAATTTTGGCCCCATTATGGAGGGTGCCACACTATTCTATTAATTACGCAGCCTAGAATCGATGAAATGCGTATGGCATCAGTATCCTTGCATCATTCTCAAGAACCAATTTAATACTAAAAACGTCCTGAGAATGGGGAAATACTGCCAAATGCGTTGAACAAAGATGGCAGACGCAGCTCTAACTAACGGCTTCAAATGGGTAGGGCGATAATAGAAATAGGGCGAAAATAGTCTCCACACCCTATGTTGGAAGGGTTCTTGTCCTTGGGCGCCACATGAACGTTGTTGATGTCATATCACTGCATGTCCTTTTTTAAGTAATGGCCGGATTCAAAACCCGGTCAATATATCATGGAACAAACGTAGCAGGTGTTTTTCTATACACTTTTTTTACATAAATTTCCTGGTTTACGGTCTCGGTCACAATGAACATGTCGTTTGTCGAACCACAGGCACAGAAAGCCTGCCAAACCATATATTTCTGTGCGAATTTCGACAAAATTAGATGACTGAAAATCTAGTTCCATTTCGGATTCTCCTCATCAGTAACTGGCACCATCTTGGTGCTAATTAGGTGACTTTTTGGATTTATGATTGAGCGTCTAACTAGTGCTAATTTTGGTGCTAGTGCAGATTTATCATCTAATTGGCACCAAGATGGTGCTAGTTACTGATGAGGAGAATCCGACACGCTAAAATAAACGTTCCAAGTGTTATAAGAATGTAATAGACATTTTCGCAATTATATTGTTCATAACCACCTATTGAATCATAGTTTGAATAGATGAAAAAGGCACAATTGAACCACTAGGTGGATTAAAACAGTTTTTTCATTTTTTTCGGCGTATGAGGATTTCTGCGGTAACTGAATTTATTATATGATGAAACTGGGTACTGGTAACCACAGACGTAACCCACATTTTTGCTCTCAATAATTTTTCCATTTCACGAATAGAAGTTCATCTTGTATCTCCCAAGATTAGATATAACTGTGACTGCACCCCGGTGAAGGTCGGTGAGTATCCTATCCAAGTCATTTTATACCGATGTGTTTTACTTCCCTTCTCCGTATTGAGTTTAATCTACCATTCTTTTGATTTTTCATTTCAATGTGAATGTCGAAAACCGTATTTATCTAAACATTTGTAAACTCTAAGACCTGACCACAAAGTTGAAGCATTTAAAAAAATAGCATCAAATGAGCTTTATATCATGGTTTAAAAGCTTTGACTAGGCATTAGCTCAAATATCTTCAATTGTTTTCAAAGTTTCTTGTGTTGTGATTCACGTACGTACGCATCGATACGTATAATAATACCAATTCAAAAAAAATCCCAATAACTTAACTTTTCCGGTACACTTCCGCCTGTCTGCCGAACTTCTCCCGGCGAGTCATAAATCGCTTCTATTTTCCCATCCATCTTCTGCAGCCAATTTCATTTGCAATCTCCCCCATCCCAGCCAGCGGCTGCGGCGGTGGTGGCGGCGGTTCATGGGTAAACCACCGACAAACCAATGTGTGCGGCGAGTTCTCAATCCGAGAAGGAAAAGCCAGGCTCGTTATTCACATTCTGCGGCTGCAACCGCAGTTCGGGAAACCGCCCCAATGGATCCACCCAACTTCAACCAATAAATCGTTTGTTGTGGTGATAAACCACATCCAGACATCGCGATACGAAAGGGAAAGGATCTTACTCTAACCCCCAACCCTTCGAAACAGCGAAGGGACAAATATTTACCCATCACCGCACGGCACGTTTCTAAGCGCGATGGGATCATTTTCCAGGAGTGTTTTCTAATTTCCTCCAACCCGGCTTGGAATCGAAGCGTGTAATAAATTACATTAACGCGCCTTCGATTGAGCAGTCAGTGGCGGAATGGAGAATAAATTGAAACAAATTGAGTTGTAATCGGAAGACGTAATTGTAGGGTTGCTCCAACTGCCAAGAGGGTGAGATGCAACCGATAGTTTCAAGTGGGTGTTTGCAACAAAATAAGCTTTCACTTATGACGCAAATATGTCACGGTAGAAGAAAGGGGGAGAGCAGCAGCGAGTGTCGGTTGATGCTGCAATTGAATATTTAATGTGCCATCAGAGGAGAGATGCTTTTATCATAATTGAGAGTATTCATCATTAGCACCCCATGCTGGGAAAAGTAAGAAAAATAGTCTTGCTTGCCGGTTGAGTCTTACGATGTGGTACCACGTGCTGCACTAGGTGGTTTGTATGATGTGATAAAATAGAGGGGAAAGTGTGGTGTTCAAGCTGAACGCTACGAAAAATACGATCCTATTTACCATTTCAAAGTACCTCGTAGCTCTTGGTTATATGCAATCATATTTGTAACGGAACCAAAAAGCCTACGCATGAAGGGGATCTTCTCTTGATGAATTATTCAGTCCTGTTATTGTTCCAACGGATAAATTTTTTTTAACGGAATCCTCCTAGTAGTTCGGCTGTGGGATTATTCTTAATTTGTCGTTGTCGCATCGGTACAACTCAGATGGAGATATGCATCGTTCGCCTACTTTGATTAGCGAGCGGTTTAACTGCTTCAAACTAACTCTCAAGTATGAGGGAATCCCTATTATTCATATTCGATTTGTTATGATTTATATAGCGGTTATGGAATAAGGTTTTTTAGTTTTATACATATGATGCGTCTCCCGATTCTTAAAGTATTGGAAAAGTGAAGATTCTATGGCTTATCATGTACGAGACGAAACCGTATCCTCTTTCACCTCCGATGAAAGAGCTAAGGTCGTCAGGGGTTAATGCCCTATCCGCTTATCCCAGCAGTCAACGAGGGGGACGACTTACTACCAACTCGCTTCACTGGTATCCGATGGGTATCAGCGTCAGCGTTAGTTTAAGTGGGTATAAAAATCCTTATTGACAGATACAAGGGCCGGAGGAATATATAATTGAGAGTAGATTATTCTTGCACTTTTTAACGTAGAACTATGTTTTTATTTTAGGCATGGGGCTGCACTTTGATGAATGAACAAAAATGATGCGTAACGAAAAATGAATAGATTTTAAAAGCTTTTAACTCAGCCGTGTTGCAATAAATTTTCGATGTCTTTTCCCAATAGATAAAACTATAAATTTTTGGTGCGACGATATTGAAAATTTGAATCCTGTAAGGCATAGTCAAAATATCATGAATTTCCACAAAAACAATTGCGAAATATCAATAGATTTACGGATTTGAAGGTTTTCTACGGATCTACGGACAGTCTGATACAAACACTGAAGAAGATTACAAGTATAATAATCGAAATATCGGGTATCTGTTGAATAGTGAAGTGCAATTTGCAGACATACGCAATTTTTTTCAAGCCGAGCATTTCCCAATTAATTAAGTTCGGTTTGGCGTGGAAATACCATTAGCATCGTCCGAATTAGCGAGCTTGATCTGTCTCGTTAAAGATTAAAAGGTGGGTGGGTAATGTCAGAGACATAACCGGAGTGAAGTAGAATACACTTTAGGCTGTTAATACAAATGCTACTGTTTTCTGATCGGTTGTATTAAAACAAGTTGTTTCGTTATTTCTAATGGAAACACTGAAATATCGGTACACGTACATCGAAATCTTAAATATTTGAACATATTTATCCTCTAATCGTAACCCTGAAAAGAGCATTTAATGAAAGTGAAACAATTCATTTGGAAACAGTAGAGAATCGGATGTCCTTGTACCGTTATTTCGCTATTTCCTTTAGATATACCGAAATAACATATTTTAATAAAATCTTTCAGAATTTAGTAAAAATTGCAGCATTCGTATTAACAGCCTTAAGTGTATGCTACTTCATTACGGTATTGTCTCTGACATTACCTATCCATATTTCTAATCTAAAACAGAAAAATTGTTATGGAATCTAATAAATGCATAACCTAAAGCGCTTTAAAGCTACACTTTTATGAAATCCCGACAGTAAACAAAATTACGTGCTTGTCCAACGAGCTTTCTGTCTCGTTGTGGTACTGAATTATTGTGGTGTTTACACACTGACAATCTGGCATGACTCTCTATTTTTAGATTTGGTAAGAGATTTTTAGAGAGTTGACGCAAAAATCAGTAACTTGTACTGTGAAACGGACATTTGCATTTGACAGTACGAGCTACACAAATTTGCCTTAACTCTCTAGTAATCGACTAAACTGTCATGTATCGTTCAGAGTTTCTACATTAAAAGTCTGGTCAAGAAAAAATTGACAGCCATAGCTTCAAGAAATGTGGCTCAAAAAAGTTGAACAAAACTTGAAATTGTTGAAGCGCCTAATAATCTTAGCAATATATGTTCCGGTTTTGTTGAACAGTTGGTAATTATCTAATATTTCGTAAAGATAAAACGATATTTGCCAAAATATCGGGGTATATGCTAAATTCAGAGTAAAATACATATAACAACGTCGTTGCATATACTGCATTTTCGAAGAAAAATCTTTGATTCGTTTCACTCTCGAACGTAAATGGAATGATTTATCAAAATAGTGTAAGGTTTTGGGTCACTATTTTGCACGCTAATAACTTTGTTATTTATGAACGGATTTCCGTCTGGTTATCACCAAACAAATCGGAGTTAACTGAAATTATGTTTTTTTGCTACAGTGTTTTGGTATTTCAATAGCACACTATTGAAAAACAAGCACAAATGAATAGATCTCGGAAAACGTGAAAACTCCCATACATTAGACAATCGATCCCCGGCAGAGCCGACGATAGGGAGCACCTTAGTGATTCAAACAAACTCGAAAAGTTATAAATAAATGTTTGCATCAGTTGTTGCTCTTTTGCCACACAAGTAACATCGTGCCTATAGCGTCTCGTATGACAGATTTGAGCACGCAGCACACTACGCTTCTATGAATGACGTCATCCTCGACTATTTAAAGAATATCATTCCTCGAGCGAGTTCATTCTCCCGTCGTACGTCGGGCTGTAAAGAACGGCAGTAGCAATTATGCATGTTGACAATGCGCTGCGATGAGTGCTGCATTTGATCCCTGCTACCGCTGAGGGTGATCCGATGTAAATAGCGCGGGGCTGGAAGCGTTGACAAATCTCAGGTGAAGCTGGCTAATTGTTCCAATCTGCATATGATTATTGTTAAATTAAAAGCCCTTTTAAGGGCTATAACAATCAATAAAGAACAAATTTGAATATTTCCAATTATTGACAGTGATAATCCAATTGCGCAGTTTATATTCGTTATTTGCTGCTTGCGCGTATATTGACAATCTGAAATTTGCAACAATCTGTTATTTGTTTAAATTTATCCTTCCGAAACAATACAAAACTGTGCAGCTACTTAAAGGTACATTTTCAGGCTGAAATTGGTGAAAACCTGTGATTCATTAAAAATAATCTTTCGGAAACAATCCAAAATTCTGCAATGTTTCAGAAAATTGGAGGATGTGGCAACACTGCCAACTAGCGAAAGCCTTACCAAAAAGAAAGAATCCGCAAATATTTTTTCGTCATTCTGCTTCCATCATCAGAACGAAAGTGATAAAAGCCGATGTCACGTTTCAAGCTATCAGTATTTCATATTAGCTGCTGAAGGGAAAGGTTGTTTCTTTTCATTTCGAAATATTTATCTGATGTAAGTAACGCGCGGCTGGAAGAGATGGCAAGCCTTTTTTTGCAGCTGACTAATTGTTCTATTCTGCATGTTATTTTTGCTAAACTAAAAGCCCTGAGTTAGTTTAGTACTTTTCATTCCATAGCACGCGTGTTTGCGGATCCTACGAATAGTCTTTTTCAGGACCCCACAAACAAGATTTAATTTGATGGTTCCCTTAAAATGGTTCTTTTTAGGATCCCAAAAATAGAACATTTCAGAGTTAATGTTAATTAAACCACCGAATACATAAAGATACATATGTTGAACTTTCTTCGTTTACGAATATTTTGATTTATGACCTGTTATTTTCCCATCGTGCTTGCAAACATTTAATTTGATAGCAGACATTTAAAGATAGATGTAAGGTTTTGTTTGTGAGCATCATTAATTTAAAAAATTCATGTGTTGCATCAGATGTTCCCATTTCGGGGATTTGAACAAAACTTTTTTAAAACTTTAATTTGTCACACTACAGGTTATCGATTTTAATCTAAAAATTCAACAATTATCTCTAGTGAAGAATAGCATGCCTGTGTGTAGTTCTGAAACAGTCCGTGGCATTAAGGGGTTTTAATTTGGCCACGGATAATATTGTTTGCTCATAAAACTGGCAGCATTTTTAATGTCACCATGGTCGTGTCTTGTACGCAACCCTTAAATTTTTGCAGTCTTCTAGACTTTGTTTCCTTGATAAATTTCCTATAAAAATCATACATATACTTATTTTTA
Organism: Topomyia yanbarensis; assembly: GCF_030247195.1. Lineage (NCBI taxonomy): Eukaryota > Metazoa > Arthropoda > Insecta > Diptera > Culicidae > Topomyia > Topomyia yanbarensis. The sequence continues at coordinate 457,153,736 of NC_080671.1, forward strand.
GGAGATAACGGGCGACTCTTGGAAGAATTAATTTGCAAAAGACAAGCCGGCGCTAATCTATTCCGACAAAAAGTTAGTGTCGGTTTCTGATGAGGCGAAGCCGAAACGCAACTGTGTAAGAAATAAGGATTTGTGCCCTCAAGTGCAAAGACTGGTTTTACCAACAAATTTTCACCCTTGCGAGAAATTTTGGTGTTTACCAAATTTTCCTCCTTAGGGTGAAATATAGCATAGTGCAAAAATATAGTTTCACCGATCGAGCTAAAAATTTGCAGAGTTGTTCTGGGAGCTAAATGGGACACAAAAAGTTACTCGTAACCAAATTTTATTTTTTTCATATAACCATATCCCACTCTACTGTACACGCACCTGACGCCACATATAATTTAAAGAGCAAGAAAGCGCGGTTTTTTCGCAACAAATGAAAGAGCTTTCTGCTTTTTCTGAGGTGTGTCATCAATTCATCATTGTATCTTCCGTGTGTATTACTTACGTATTACCTACCACCTACCACCGAAGAATGCGAGCTGGCATGAAACGCAGCAGCTGCGCTGCTACGCTTACAAGGGCAGTCCTAACAACACTCGCTGCTTGATCGAATTGTACCGACCAATCATGGATCAGATAATTACTGCTTTCATAAAATCCATTATTTCCGTTATTTTTAGTAATTGTACATCCTACGGAATTGGATACAAAATTGTTGTACATATTTCCGATCAGATAGCGGAGTAATCTTAATTTTTCATTCAGTACAACGGCAGATATTCACCTTCAAAAACTCGGGTAAAATTCCGGCAGAAAATTTTGAAACGTGGCCTCTATATTAAAACGTTAGAAGCATTCTACTTCAAAACATGGGACGTGATCGTCCCAGCGAGGCACAAAGAAGAAGCACTGCAAGCGGCCAGACAACTCTTCAAACGATGCGGAGAAGCGTCTTCTACAGAGCAACCAGTACACAGTGCTACCAGAGGAGAGTGGTAGTGGCGAAAACGTAGCAAGAAAAGAACGGATCCCAGCGATCTTTACTTCTGTAAAAGGCTTCGTTAAACTCAGGGGTGAATTGAACGAGCAGGACTATGAACCATTTTTTCAAGTTGTGCAGCATAGGCACGAACATTGTGTGTTACAATTTGGAAGAGTATGCAAAAGTTGTAACATTTCTTATCAGGAATCAGTAGCGTCTGGCTCAAATGGCACGTTCCCCATGTTGATCGGAGATTTGTGCCTTGCCAAGAATCACCTTTTCATCATTCTCCTGATGGGAAGGATTGGGGAAGTGGTAAGGTTAGGGGTAAGGAAAACAACGACACAGAACAATTAAACAGAGCATTCTGCACCCCCGGAGTGATGCTGAACGATCTGCAGGTGCTACAACAGCAGGAATAAAACTTCCAACCCCCGGAGGGATTTAGAACCTCTACTCAAACAGTGAGCGGATATATCAACACCCTCGAGGGGATATTGAGATAACAGAAGGACAACACCCCCGAAGAGATATTGTCATTCAAATACGGCCCAAAAAACTATAGCTCTTTACCACACTGGGTTAGGAACAAAAGCATATCCTTAAATTTCAGCTCTCTGTACATAGGTTCATCTATGTATGGAGAACCAAAAATCCGGATGCGCAATTGCATTAATACAGGGCAATTGCATATCAAATGATATGATGTTCCGTAATCGAATTCACAAAGATCACATGAATAATACTCAGCGCGCTGAATAGTAGCCATGTGATAATTGAGTTTGCAATGTCCAGTCAGTGCCCTGACCAGAATACTGCAGTTGTGCTTGGAAAAATGCAACAAATTTCTTGACATTTTCGGACTCACATCCGGCATAAAAGCCTTTGTTTGAACGCAAGTTTGCAAGCTACGCCAATGGTTGGCATGTTCGAATGTAGCCCAAGAGCGAATCTTGTGCTTTATCCAACTTATTGACAGTGGTAGAACTGGTTCTGGACCAACGAAATCAGTCGCAGCGCCAGCTCTAGCCAATTCATCCGCCCATTCATTTCCAGTAATACCGGAATGACCGGGTACCCATAGAAGGTAGATAGCATTTGAAATGCTAAGTTCTTCGATTTGAGTTCGACATGCGATTTCGATCTCGAATCTGCCGAACTGCGTGCTTTCAGGGCAGCCTGACTGTCAGAGTAGAAATAGATTCTTTTACCGCAAATTCCCTGTTGAAGTGCGGATTGTACGCCACACAGAATCGCAAAGATTTTTGCTTGGAATACGGTACAGTATCTACCAAGCGAATGAGATTGGTTTAATCTCATTTCATGACAATAGACACCAGCACCGGCTCGGCCCTCCAACAAAGAACCGTCTGTATAACAAACTACGTATTCTTCAAGTTGTCGCTCCATCCAGCCAGACAGCCATTCCTCACGAAGAGGAATTCTCACATTGAAAGTTTTAGAAGGAAAACTACATGTGAGTGTAAGGTCACTGGGAGCAAGTGTATATTCATCCCAAGTAACCATTTGGGGCCACAGTCTTGTGTGGCTAGTTACACGATCTATTGGGTTAGTGTTCCGGAGCCCAGTAACCTTAAGACGGTATGCACAAGAAAGTGCTTCTTGTTTCAGAAACACATGTAGTGGTTTTATGTTCAAGAGTGCCTCGAGAGCAGCAGTAGGTGTTGTCGAGAACGCACCAGTCATCGCCATCAAGACCATCCTCTGAAGATGGTTTAACTTTGATTGGGTTGTCATGACTTCTCCCTTCTGCCACCAAACAAGGCACCCGTATGCCAGTATTGGTCTAACAATTGTTGTGTAGATCCACTGAATGTACTTGGGTTTGAGTCCCCAAGATTTGCCGAAAGCCCGTCTACATTGGCCAAAGCCCATGCAAGCTTTCTTGATCCTGAAATCGATGTGAGCTGTCCAATTAAGTTTTGAGTCGAGAATTACCCCAACGTACTTAACTTGATCTTCGACAATAATTTCAGTCAAAAAACTGCAATAGACGAGCTCCGGTTGTAATCCTTCATTGCGTTAAAAGCACCATTGAGGTTTTATTTGGATTAACTGATAGTCCAACATGAAGACACCACCGCTCAAATCGAAAAGTGTGTTAATGCAAATACCGGTGATCGTTATATGATAATCATCGGCGAAACCATACGTCGGAAACCCAAGCTCATTTAGTTTTCTTAACAAGCTATCGGCGACAAGGTTCCTTAGAAGTGGTGACAGCACACCACCTTGAGGACATCCGCAGACACTCAGTTTCCTCATCTCTACTTGTCTTAACGATGAGCACAGATGTTGGTTGCTAAGCATTGCGTGTATCCAGTTCGTGATATATGAAGGTACTCCATGATCTCGTGCTCGTGTAGTGGCGAAATCGTAGCAGGAAAAGACCGGATCCCAGCGCTCTTTACTTCTGTAAAAGGCTTCGTTAAACTCAGGGGCGAATTGAACGAGCAGGACTACAAGCCATTTTTCAAGTTGTGCAGCATACGCACGAACACTGTGTATTCGAATTTAGAAGAGTACGCAAAAGTTGGCATAGAGTTTCACGAAGTTGCTATTGGCAAAGCCACCAAAAGTTGTTTTATGAGAATTGCCGTCATTCGATGCGGCAACTGTTAAGAATGTTAAGATTGAGCTCGAAAAGCTTAAGTTTGACAGTAATAGCTATCGGTACTACTACTATCGATGCTATGAAAGCAATTCGGGACCCCTTTCAAGTTATCGATTTGTGGGAGCCATATCGACCGCAGCATAGCGATGCACAGTGGGGCCGGGCCGGACAAAACCTCTAAAATTTATTGTCGATTTTCACACCTTTTATATTTTTTTCTAAATGTACATTACCTAAAGCTGCATTCGCTAAATTTTTGAGTCAATCGATTGAAAAATATAAGTGCTACATTTTTTTGAACCGTACAAGGTCTTGAAAATCTGCAAGAATTTGAGTGACGAAAAATTTTTGTTCATTCTAATTCATCTCGCTCCAATAGGTACTACAACGTTAATTTAACATCACATATAGGCGTTTCTAATAGAAAATCATCTCAGAAATTCAATGGTGTATTTCGATTTGAGAAATAATGAGTATTTAAAAAGTTACCAATAAAAACATTATAACTATGTTGTTTAACGCGGACTTATTTACATTCAGAGTGTCATCTCTTTATCGGTAAAACCGTGTTGAAGGATCTCATCTAGTACAACTGACGTAGAATTTTATCTAGTTTTCAAAAATCATAGTGCCATCTTGCGCCGTTTTGCGCCGAAGGTTGATATTTGGACATTTGTAAAATTAGTTTTTTTCATGGAGACGCATGGTATATTTTGATTTCATGAAGTTTTGCATTTTTATTCACCGGTGGATTTCGTTTCTGAACACTGCTTGTAAATTCAGGGTTTGGGGCGATTTCCTTGATACAAATATAAGTATGCCTTAACCGCAACTATGACTCTTGTTTCTGTATTTTCACAGTTATCTGCAGTATAGAAAAATTCAAATAAATACAAGCCAACGAGGCAAACTTACTGCAACTATTATTATATCTTTCCATGAATCCTATCTCTTTGGTATGTATTGGTTGTTAGCTTTACTGGTGACCGATGTAAAGTAAACACGTGAGTGTGAGAAGTGTTCTTTTTACCCGATTTTTAGTTATTGGCCAGTAATGCAACATTTATTTTCAAGTGCAAGCTCCCTGTTGAAGCTATCACAATCAACAATCAAATTTAAAATCTCCCTCAATAATTCACTTCCAAATTGGTGAGAGTTTCATGCAAAAACGCTCACGCCTCTATTTGAAAGCATACACATACAGTACAAAGTATAGGCAGGAATATAGTAAAAATGCTCAGGACGTTTTCGTACGCAAAACCAAGTCAGTACCCACAAGGAGATATATTCATATCATCATTGGAATTGAAAACCAATGGAAAAGTATTGAGCGGCTTAGCTGCAGTATGCATCGTATGAGCAACTGTGAATAGAGCATAGTAGAGCATGATTTGAGATCTTCATCAAAATCAAACAAACCTGTCATCTTTTAATAGCTTTGGCGATAACTATAAATAAATAAACAATAAAAATTTAAGGCATTCTATCAAACACCTTAAGATATGATATCTTTCATAACTATTCTAAACGCATACGTTTATAAATAAGTAAAAAAGAGCTATGAAGGGATTATTTTTTCTACGATGGTATTCAGATTGGACTGAAGATCTACAAACAAATTTATAAAATTACATCATTTTTTATTCACCAGATTTCGATAAATTGGAACCACCGTATCTAACTCGTTACTAAGGACTACCCAAGGAAATCTAAATGTTAAAATGTTTCTGCTCACTTACGAAGTATCTGTTTTGAGAAGTTAATAAAATTCACTTTCGCGAAATTATAAAAAAAAAACTTTTAGAACCACCCTAGGATGTCTAATTTTTATTTTAGCGTCCTAATTCAATCAAAATCGAATTCAGTGCACCAAAATTACCCTTAGATGATATTTTCAGACATTTGTCCACCTAAACCTAAAATTGTCACATGAAACCACGCTGCGGTATGTGGTCCATCCGATGACACCGACCCGAAGTGCGCAAATTGTGGTGAAAACCATCATACTTCCAATAACAGCTGCCAAAAACATGCAGAAATCATCGGCATCCGTCAGAAGACGACAGTCAACAATTAACCAGGTCGTCGTCGAAATGTACGTCCGTCTCCACTCTTCACTGCTGCACAGTTTCACATGTTGCAGCCGCACCGAGTAGCTCCAAACCTGGAGCCCCTACCCCGCAACAGCCAACAAGTGTCCGAAGATCAGGCACATTTCACAGTTCAGCCTCGCCTCGCTGCTGCCAGCTGCCTCGGGATTATCGTATACGGATATTGTATATACCGGTAATGCCGGCGAATCTCCGCTCTCTGTGGGCGAGCTAGTGACCTTGGTGTCTAGTACTCATCAAACAAGTATGGGTCTTGAAGCCGTTAACATCTCCAATTGGAACGCTTGTTCGCTCAGAAATAGGAAATTTAGCTGCTCGATTTCTCCAATACGAAAGAAATCGACATAGTTATCAACGAAACTCATCTGAAGCCGGAAGCCATACGATTAGACGATTTTGAAATACTGATTTTCATTTGGACTGGACAAAGTATAACACGCACTTCTTTCGTCGTTATTTTTGTATATCAACGAACTGCTTATTGTTAGATAGAACAGACATACGTCCATATCTGTGAAAATTTCCTATTGTTGGTTGAATATTACAAGAGCTCTATGTGTTTTTAGATGTCCAGGTTTTTTCGCGAACAAGCCTTATCAGGAATCAGGAATCAGAACATATTGGCTTAAATGGCTCATTTCCCGTACATAATCGGGGATTTGTGCCTTGTCGTGTGTTTTCATTATTTCCTGAGCGGAAGGAAAGGACAAGGAGGTGTGGGGAAGTAGAATTGGAAGGGTGGGAAAAATAACAGCACAAAAACAAAAATAAACAACAGGTAAGTTAAACTCACAAGTAGTTCAACTTGCCTACGAATAAGCCTAAAGCTCTTTACCACATTGGATAAGAAACTTTAGTATGTCTCTGAGTTTCAGTTGTCCAAACATGGTTTCGTCTATATAAGGACGGCCGAAGACTCGAAATCGCAATTGCGCTAACGCTGGACAGTTGCATATCAGATGATACGAGGTTCCGTAGTCGGATTCACAAAGATCACACGAAAAAGACTCAGCGCGCTGAATAGTTGCCATGTGATAATTGAGTTTGCAGTGGCCGGTTAAAGCCCTGGTCAGCATGTCGCAGTGCAGCTTCGAAAAATGTAGGAGAAATCACTGGGCACGGTTGTTCTAGAAACGCCTTTGTTTGGCGACACGTTTGTAGATTTCTCCAATAATTGCGGTGCTCGGACAAAGCCCAGGACCGTATTTTTTCCCTTATCCAACTTGTCGAAATTGGCAGCGCGGGCTCAGGACCAACGAAGTCAATCGCTGAACCTGCCTTGGCCAATTCGTCAGCGTCAGTGTTTACAATACTTAGTTCTTCGATTTGGGTTCGGCACGCGATCACGAGCTTGGACCGGGATTTGTCTGAGCTAAGGGCCTTGATTGCAGCCTGACTATCGGAGCAGAAGTTTGTAACTCTGCCGGACAAACTCAGTTGAAGGGCCGATTGCACCCCGCACATAATCGCAAAGTTTTCTGCTTGGAATACAGTACAGTATCTACCTAGTGAGTGAGATTGTTCCAATCTCATTTCACGACAGTAGACACCAGCACCGACACGTCCCTCCATCAGAGAACCGTCAGTGTAACAAACCACTTGCGTTTGTTGTTGTCTTTCCATAAAGCCAGACAACCACTCCTCTCGAGAGGGAATCTTAACATGGAATGTCCTGTAAGGAAAACTACAAGTGAGTGTAATATCGCTGAGAGCAAGAATATCTTCACCCCATGTAACCATTTGTGACCACAATCGTGTATGACTGGTAGCAAGATCAACATGATTACTGTTCCAAAGCCCAGTAACCTGCAGTCTGTATGCACATGATAGTGCTTCTTGTTTTAAGTGTATGTGTAACGGTTTGATATTTAAAAGTGCCTCAAGAGCAGCAGTCGGAGTCGTGGTGAAGGCACCAGTCAACGCCATGAGCGCCATTCTTTGCAAATGGTTTACCTTTGACTGGACTGTCACCACCTCTCCCCTCTGCCACCACACAAGGCATCCGTATGACAGTATTGGCCGTACAATTGTCGTGTAAATCCAATAGATGTATTTAGGTTTGAGACCCCAGGTCTTTCCAAAAGTTCGTCTGCACTGACCGAAGGCCATGCACGCTTCCTTGACTCTGAACTCAATGTGAGCAGACCAATTCAGTTTGGAATCCAATATGACTCCAACGTATTTGACTTGATCTGCACTCAGTAGCTCAGAATCAAAGAACTGCAAGGGACGAACCCCGGTTGTTATTCGCTTCTTCGTGAAAAGAACCATTGAAGTTTTGCTTGGGTTAACTGATAGTTTAACTTGTCGACACCACTGTTCGACGGCTCTTAATGCCTGTTGCATTAAGTTAAAGATTGTTCCGATGCAAAATCCAGTAATTAGTATTTGGTAATCGTCAGCAAACCCGTAGGTTGGAAATCCAAGCTCATTGAGTTTCTTCAACAAGCCGTCAGCTACTAAGTTCCATAACAAAGGTGACAGAACGCCGCCCTGAGGACAACCGAAAATACTCAACTTCCGTATCTCAGCCTGTCGCAGTGACGAGCAAAGTATGCGGTTACTAAGCATTGCGTTTATCCAACCCGAGATACATGCAGGCATCCCATGACCGCGCGTCGCTTCCAGAATAGACTGGAAGGACACAGTGTCAAAAGCACCCTCAATATCTAGGAATACACCCAAGCTAGATTGCATGAGCGAGAAGGCTTTCTCAATGTTGTAAACAACATCGTTAAGCAGAGTGATCGTGGATTTCCCAACCTGATATGCATGTTGCATTTTGTGCAGTGGATATTCAACTAAACTAACGTTCCTGATGTGATGATCGATTATCCGTTCCAATGCTTTCAGAAGAAAAAAACTTAAGCTGATAGGCCTAAAACTCTTGGCTTCTTCATAGCTTGAGCGCCCCCCTTTGGGAATAAATCTAACAGTTATTTCTCGCCATGCTTTCGAGATATACCTGGTAGCAAGACTGGAAAGCAAAATCTTTTTCAAGACATGTTTAAGAATATCAAATCCCTTTTGCAGTAGCACGGGAAGTATTCCATCTTTTCCGGGTGATTTGTATGGAGCAAAGCTGTCAACTGCCCACTTGACCGATTCAGTGGAAACCAATGTGCGTGCTAACGCCCACGAGTCCGAATCACCAGAATGAGATCTGTGAGCACTGTTCAGCTCCGGATCGATACAACCTGGAAAGTGTGTGTCGAAGAGACAATTAAGAACATCTTTTTCGTCTGTCACATAAACACCATCTCTGGTTTTTAAGAAGTTCATCTGAAAATCATTCGATTTGGAGAGAATTTTATTAAACCTGCTAGTCTTGTTCAGACTAGAGACATTAGTGCATAAGCTCTGCCAGCCAGCCCCTTCTGCAGATCTAAGACATTTCTTATATGCACTACGAGCTGACCTGAAAGCCCTGGAGTCATCACGCTGACACCGGTTCCAAGCTCTTCTCATGACTGTCTTCATTCTTTCAAGCTCAGCCCTCCACCAAGGGGTTCCGCTAGTCGATTTAACAGTACCAAGTGGACAAGCTTCTTCGTAGGATGCTAATATGAATGAGTTTGTCGTATCCACGACGTGATCTAAGTCGTCTAGTTGACTAATTGATGGAAAATATCCATGAAATTTTGTCGCCAAGTTTTCTAAAAAGAGGTCCCAGTTTGTAGAGTTAGGATTACGTTATGTTACCACATTGAAGGTGACATCAAAATGATCGAAAAATATATATTTATGATCGGATAGAGACGGTTCAGTTTCATTTGGAACCTGACAATTTCCCAGTTCATGCAAAATTCTATCAGAGCAAAGTGTTATGTCTAACACCTCCTCCCTCCCAGACCTCGCAAAAGTTGGTCGGTTTCCCACATTCAGAATATGGAGATTTGTACTACTTATGTATTCCATCAGTTCAGAGCCTCTCAGATTGATGTCCGAGCTGCCCCAAATGATGTGATGAGCATTCGCATCACTGCCGATAATGAGCGGAAGCCCATTTCTGCTACAATATGCTACAACGCTTTTGAAATCATCAGAAGGAGATGACTCGTTATGCGATAGATATGCTGAACAATATATATATTTTTTGTCTACGCTTCCGACAGTCAGTGTAACTGTGACAACACAGATATCGCGAGTAGAGAGCTCCGATATGAGACACGCGTCAATAGCCTTATATGCAAGAATGTAAGCACGAGGCATTTCACGTGGGTTATTCATGCCTATCTTGTTGTAAGCAATGCAGGCAGTGTTAAGTAACTTTCCAAAATAGAAGTTTCCTTTATGGAAATACGATTCTTGAACCAATGCTATGGAAGCTTTACCTACCTGCATGAGTCGAGATAAATTCATAGTTGCTGTACGTTTATACTGGAGATTGATTTGTGCTATTCTAACCATTGTTGATTAGAGAACTGTACATTTCATTTGGAACATAAATTGCACAACAACTAGAGGACACCAAGCGAGTTGGAATGTTAACGCATATAGCGATCCATATCAGGTTTAAATGGGACATGATCATTTAATTCCCACGATTTGCGAAGAAAATAATGGTCCACTGTGTCAGAGATTCGCATAACACAGTAAGGGCAAAACCCAAAATGCTCCGTGCGCGACTGGCATATTTTAGACCCTCCAGTCCTTAAGTCCTCGGCACGGAACTACACCTTGACTACTTTCAGTCTCCTCCTACGACATGGGAGCAGGACCACAGTGGCTCAATTCTAGGCCGGATACCACACGGCCTCTGGGCAGGTTCATCTGTACACATCGAAATTTGATAATAGAAACTCAGCAAAACTTCACCGAACTACCATCAGCCGAGAGTCTCAGCATACCCCCAGCCAACAAAAATTCGGCAAAATTAAGCGGATCATCGGTGAAAAAAAACTTCGGTGCGTAGAGTGAATGTTCCGCTGCGTACTGCAGCATACTGGGAAGTTCGCCCAACTCTTCCCAGGCTCCGTTCGCCATTGAGAATATTTTAAACCCCCTCAACAATTTTACCCATAGCACGGGCCACATGACACAATGGAATTGGGGTTCCCTGTTTGGTGGATTTTTACCACTGGAACAGGTAGTCCGTAGTGTAATTCTTAGCCGGTTGAAACAACCACTACCGACACTACACGGCTTATCTAGGCTGTTCGGAGAAAGAAGCTGACATTGAAGGACAACTTCCATAGATGGGCGAACAGCCAAACACCTCTATGTGTTTTTAGGTGTCCAGGTTTTTTTTCGCGAACAAGCCTTAGCGTACTTTCGGCTTTTGAGATTCGACCGAACCAGTGCTGGAGATGGGGAAGTGGCAACTGCGGTGAGGTGTTTGCTACCAAACATCAAACTTAACTGCACCGAAGCAATTGGAGTCGAGGTTAGTACTTCGCTTGGCCCTAGCATCAATGATGCTGTCCAAAACAAACCAGCATCCGGGATGGTTCCTAGGCCTTATTATAAAGCGACGTAGTTAACTGATCCGGAGTACATGATCGCAGGAGATCTTAACACCCGGCACGAGCATTCATGCCGACGATTTCGAATCCGGCCATCAACATTCTAGATCGGGGGTCAATTACATAATGGATATCCTCTTCATCAATATCACCACTGATGATCGGTTGTCTTCAGCGAGTTGTCATCAAACAGCCGAAACATTCCAACATCAGAATCGGCGAAATTGCCATCGTGCCAACTGGAAGATGTTTCAGCGAATTCAGTCCATCAATGCCGATATACCAGTCGGTTGGTAAATAACTCTTATTTCGAGCACAGCCATCAATATGGAGCAGTCACAGAACAGAAATTGTAAATATAAGCTCAAGTTGACTGTAATATCATCATTTTTTTTTATTCAAAACGGATTTTTTTCGGAAGACTTTGTGTAATCAGTTGACGCTCGGTGTATGAAGGCAACAATTTTTCCTGGAGACCGACTGCAAGCGGTTCGCTGGTCCTAAGGGCCATGGACAAGCACTCCAGCACCGCAAGGGTGTGGTAATGGGCACATAAATAGTGTGGTTATGGTGTGCTTCTATTGAGATGCCTTCGAGGGTTCGTTCTTGACTGATTTGGGTCGTGTTGGTTGTTGGTGGAGATTTGCTGGAAGAGACTTTCGGTTTATGGTAACTTCTCTATTAAGGTGTCTTCGAGTGTCCGGTCTTGGCTGGACTGGGCCGTGGGAGACCTCTCCAGCACCAGGTGGGGGTGTGGCAGAGGACCCACAGGAGGTTGTGTTCCTCTAGGGGTGGGATTGATTGTAGTTGACTGGTGAGGACCGCGGAAAACCGCTCCATCAGCCGGTGAAGGTGCAGCAGAGGGCCCACGTTTGGTCTGGTTGATTCAGATGCGGTCATACAGGCGGGCGTCCTTTCAACATAGAAAAAGTACTTCTTCCCGGATCGGGTCGTTGGACAGCACGTTTCGGATTACATTTATCAGATCATACTATCGCCGGAGGTCCTCACGTTTCCAGCAGTTACATAGGAGGCGTTCAACAGAGAGTCGGGTGTTGCATGTGGTACGGTGTTGGTTCCCTAGAGATGGTGTGGGCGTGAGTAACTCTCGTGTGTCCCACCCGGAGTAGGAAGAGTATTCGGTGTTCTTTCAAACTGGCTCGGCCAGACTAGCAACCGGTAGATCCCTTGACCTTCTGTTTGTGACCTCGAAATATCCGCCAGTGGTTAGTGAATTTGTTCCGCAGGTTCATGTTGAATTCTCTGTATACGTCGATTGGATCAGGGATCAGGGATCCAGCGCAATGTGATCAGTGGGTATCGGTGAGACTCGATGGCCTGTACGAATATGTGGGTTGAAGTTCCTGATGCGATAGCCTGTAGAACTGACAAGGAGTCGGTTAAAATTACGGTTGGTCGTCTGCGTCTGTTTTAGTCATTGCCACTGCGATGGCTGCAGCTTCCGCTATGAGGATTGAGCAAGAGGGTGGGAGGCGGAAGGAGAGCCCGTTCCCCAGTCCGCTAGGACCCGCTCCGACGCCGTCGTCAGCCTTGGAATCGTCGGTGAATAATTTAATGTGTTGTTGGTATTTCCGGTTGATGAGTTGACTATATTTTGGTATGATACTGATCCCTTTATTGTACGGGTGAGGGTCGTGCCAGGCTCGTGATCTTATGAGATGTAGTCGGGCGATGGTTGGGAGCGGTTTGTTGGTGAATTCCAGGTGGATGTTGGCTGCGACGGTGAAGAGGTGGTATTCGTCACACGCTGTCCCCTTGAGAAAATTTAGTGCCTGTTTGAGGGTTACCCTGGCTACTTCCCAGCAGCAATGGAGTACTCCGGCCTGGACACAGAGGCTGCTTCGGCAGGGGTGCTTGGTAGTAGTCCGAAGTCTAACCGCACCGCTCCGTGCTTTAATGCCCCGAGGATGGTGTCTACGTTTCGGCACGTGAGTTCGAAAATTTTGCTGTTTATTAGGGATCGTCAGTTGTTGAGAGCCTTTCTATGGTTTTTTTGGGTGACGAGAGCGGACCAGCCAACATTCTTTTTGTACAGTTGCTATCGGTTTCGCCATTTGGTAGCGGTAGCATTCCGCCATACTTCGAGGAAAGATAAGTAACTACATTTTGGCTGTACTGTCGTCTGACTCCTCTTACAAATTCTTATATTTCCTGAAATTTTTTTCTCTTCAGCTATTCACTTTGCGCCGGGTCTAAGACCATGCATAAATAAACCCACCTGAAAAAGACTTATCAATACTGACACAGGAATATTCAGCCGCGACACCATTGTGATCTACAGCCTAGAGCAAACAAAAAACATTACTTCCGACATGTATTTTATAAACGATTGCCGTGTCTACATTCCCGTCAACTAAGTAGAGATCAACGGCGTGATTACCGACTAGCATGTTATTGTGCATTCTAAATGTTGTTTACTAATAAGCAATTTAAATAGATTTTTGGATGCTGATTAATAGTCAAGCATACAAATGCTAATGCACTCTTTTGCAGAAAACCTGAACAGAGCTGCACCAGTCACCACGACAAAATATTATGATCTCTTGGCTTAGCAAGAGTGTGACTTAGCGCTGGACGGAGTGGTTTTAGGCTGGGTACCGTCCACCTTGTTTACGTCGCTTGGCTCGTTAGGCCGAATGGGTCATTAGGCCGTATGTACCATTGGGCTGAATCTCATTAGATTAAAAGCATCGTTAGCTAATTAGTGTCATATGGTATGCTTTTCAAAGCATGATGTACTTCAGTGCTGTAGTGCTTATCATATAATTCATGTTATGCAATTGTGAAAACAAATTAAACGTTCACTTTGCCTTCTTTAAAATATTGCCTTGGATTGCTTTATATTCAGTTAGGGTCTAAGTAAGACGCGGTAGTGACGTCAGACTGCCGACTGATGCAATGGACGGCCTGCGAATTGATAAACTTTAAATATTCGATCATTCCTGATCTGTATGCTTTTGTTGGATTCAAGATCTATTAGTAAAAATATCATAAATATATTTTTTCTTCTAATGAGCAGGAACTGTTCTTCTCATTTTTTAACGTCTTTTAGATTATTTTAAATAATCGCTCCCGTATAGCATTATTAAATTGGATTCCTTAACGGAAATGTTCGTATATTCGACCCATAAAAAAAATAGTTGCATAAATCCGTCAATGGGACATAGAAATAATAAACCATTATATTTGACTCGTTTTTAACAGAAAATATCGAAAACGAGAGCAAATAGATTGAGATTTTCTGCATTAAATAACACACTTTTATCTGGTATAACAATGTTTAGTGGGATATGCATTTTGAAACTTAAATGTAATCGTCTATTCCCGCACCCTTAAGAGAATCAAACTAAAATGTTTCTCTTTCAAAACACATTGAAAGAAAATGAAATAGGTCTTTTGAAGACCTCCTTTAATCTAGAATTTTGATTTAACCATCATTTTAGTTTAGTTAGTGTTTCAAAACCTAATTTCAACACTTGTTACCACACCAATGCTAATGCGGCCCATACACGGTATGATTGGTCGTACGACCGATTCGCCACACACGGTTGTAGTTGCAGTACGATAAGTCGTCCAACCAGTTTGATGTTTTTTCTTTCTCCTCAAGAAAAGTAATGCAATCACTATGAAAATCGACTTCTTAACCAAGGCCCGACGGGCCGAGTCTCGCATACCACTCGACTCAGTTCGCCGAGTTCGGCTAATGTCTGTGTGTGCGTGTATTTGAGAGTGTATGTGTGCATGTACGACCGACAATCTATCATTGTAATATGGGGCCAAAAAACTGAATAAAATTAGTATTATTTGGTATTTATAATTCATGGAAAGCATAAATAATTGATCTTGAGCACTTTTGCATAAAAATCTACCTAACAGTGTGAAATTTTTTTCTTCTGATGTTTCTTTAAAACCCAATATTATTGAAACTATTATGATTGGTGGCAATAGTTTCATTTGTTGAGACCATTTTCTAACTGATTTTGTTTTATTTATCTTGGTATTGGGGACAACACATAAAGTACAGGGTGCGCCAGCTGGATGTTTCCTTTTTCAACATTGAACAACTCCGTGATTTTTCAGCCGATTTTCACAAGTAAACAAGGTTTTTAGGATTATGCCATTTATTATAAACCAGGTTTAGAATACAACGTCGACCAAATGACCACCTCTATTTGGTACACAAAAAGCAGCTCTTTTGCATGATAATGGACAGCATTTCGGGCTTAATCACAGCAATTTCAGCTCGTATATTGGCTCTGAGTTCGTCAAGGTTCTTAGGTTTGCTAGAATAAACTTTGCTTTTCAAATAACCCCACACAAAAAAGTCTGGTACCGTTAAATCCGGAGAACGAGGAGGCCATTCCAAATCACCATTTATTGAGAAAACGCGTTCTATGAATGTGCTCTGCAAGAACTTGATTGTAGCGACTGCGGTGTGGCAAAGTACCCCGTCTTGTAAAAAATAGAAGTTTTTCAGACTTTTTTGCTGCATTTGTGGACAAAGTGCGCCAAAATCAAAGGTAGCGAGTGCCGTCGATGGTCTCTCCTTCTTTGAAAAAATAAGCACCGATGATTATTTTGCAGCACACTCCGGCCCAAACAGTTACTTTCTGGCCATGCAGCGGTATTTGATGTATAACGTGTGGGTTGTGTATTCCAAATTCTACAATTTTGTTTATTTTTTGTTCTACCGGAAAGGGTGAAGTGAGCTTATTTCATCATTAAAATTTTGTCCCAAAACACACGCACAGTTTTCAGTATTGAACGTTCGTTTTCAATGTAAAGCGCTACGATTTCAGCGCGTTCTTTTGGTGTAAATCGACTCATAGCTAAAATGACACTAAATGACGTTTCAGAACCGGCTGGAAAATAACGGAGTTGTTCAATGTTGAAATTTGATACATCCAGATGGCGCACTCTGTATTGCTGACCATTCTAAACTTTCGTTTGTTATTTTTCTTAACGAAAAAAGTAGTATTTTTCCTTCCCCTAGGCTGACGGGTTTGACGGTATTGCAAACATCATTTGTACATCAGTTTTAAAGACACTCTGACAGAAAACTGCTTTAAGACGGTTATTGCATTACGCTCGATAGTGTTGCATCGAGAAAACCGAGAGAGCCTTTTTCCCTTTCTCCTATAGAAAGGTTATGCAATCACTCTGAACATCGCCAACTTAATTCCGTTCGAATTTCTATATATTGAAGACGAAACCACCCCCCGACCCTCACTACGCCCTATTCCTCAACTACCTACGCCCATGAAATGGAACTGAGGTTTTTGAATAATTCATCCAAAAGTACCAATGTGGGTCGTCAAACGGTGGGATAACAAAATTCTCACAAGTTTCCTATCTCATGCCTCCACGCGAGTCTAAGTCTATTGATGACATTTGGTCCTTAGACCGGCGACGACTGGGTGCTATCAGCCTTCTGCCGATAGTAACAGAATGAGAGGGTGCGAACAGATCTAGTCGGGAAAATATTGCCGTAAAAATGAATAGTTGATCGGAAATTAGCCCCAATACGAATAATCTGACTAGTATCTATGATCACGGGTCAATACGTATTGAAAATTCGCCGCGTCTGTTTTTATGAACCTAATTTCAAGCTCCGTTATTGCTAACAAGCCCGTGCATCAGGTTAACAATCCTTTATATTTACCTTCAGTGTTCGTTTTTATCACTCGTTTACTTGTATTCCACAAACAATCCGATATGGAAAATAAAAAATACTTTCCATGATTTATAACATCTCGCGCTATCTTTGCCTGTATAATGTGTTATCACTCGATAGTTTTCAAGTCAATAAATATATCGTAGAGAAGAAGTAACAAATTCCGTCTAAATACGGTTTCAATAAATAGTGATCCGGCCCATTACGCAGATAAGATTAGCTTACCTAAGCAATACTCCCACGGTCGGCTGTGTGGAGTTCAAATTGATTTTGTTTAGGGAACATAGGATACTCTCGGTAGCCGGCTGCCCAGAGTTGAAAAAGAACCAAAAACAAAACAAGATGTTTTCTTTTTCGAGTCATCGTGCACTCGAAGACTAACTGGAGCGAATCCAAGACCTGATACCCTTTCAAACTACCAACTCCGCGACACCTATGGAAGAGTCTGATGAATCGTCGTCCTTCCGTTAAGTAGGTGGAGCATCAACACTTCCTGTCTACCTTATCCTTTATCCTTCCCCGTGAACGATGGAGATGGGGGCGGCCGGCAATGATGGCTATCATGCTGTTGAGGTTTTAATATGGGTCGGATTGGTATGAATTCCTACTTACCATTTCCTAAGCAACTCTTATTAGATAATCAGCAGTCAAACATGATCGAATCAGTGTGCAATCCGCCAAAATCATCGTCACAATGCAACGCAACGTAACGCAACGCAAGTTGGCCTGCTCTTCTGCTAGAAAATGCAACACCAGTGCAATCCACTGCCCCAGGGTTTTTCAATGAAAAACCCCGTTAAAATCAACGATAATAAAAAAATGTTTGAAATTTGGTAATTTTTTTCTACACAACGTTGTTTTTAAAAATTACTGACGGAAGTTGAATCATAAAAATAATTACACTATAAATTTTACGAATGCCTCTTAAATTTATCGTTTCCAGAGTCCTATTGAAAATAGATTGAATCTGTAAAATATAATGAGGTTATCTTTACCTGATCTTCGCTGCGTGCTACTGCGCGTAACAGCTTCGGTACGAACTGGTTTGGAATCCGCTGATAGGGTGCTGGAATGCATGAAACGATTGGAGATGCCACTAACGTTCTCTGATTTCAAAAAAAGGAATATATCGTGAGTTCCACGGCTTGGCGCGATTTGTCGTAGATGGTAGCTGGTGTTTCGACAATGGCGCAACCCGAGGTTCTAGTCGACTACCCGCCTCTTTTTTCTTCGAAAAATAATCACTAGCCTTTCCTTGATCCGGATTCGTCAGAGGCAATGCAGATGATACATTACTAATATCTAATCGTGAATAAATAAATAAAATCAACAATAATTTTCAACAAACTGAGAACGAAAGGGAACTACTTACTTGAAATATCGGAAAATGCAAGACGCTTGATCGATCTATTTTCTAGTCCAACGGGCTCGACGTCAATTGAAAACCTGCCTGATTGCTCGGAATAGTTTGAGAAAGCGATAATTGTGTTTGATGCTACGAAAGAGGTCATGTTGGAATTTGTATCTGCCATTTCCACAAAGATTTCAGCGCCGCCAGTTATCGGTTCTATCGGTAGAGCATACATGGTGGTCATGGTCCGGATCTGGACGATAATTATTATCCTCCCTCTCGAGTTATGTAGCGGTATCTACAAAAAATACTGTATGATCGTTAACTTGCATATAAATAATTCTACTTACCCAGGAAATGCTGAAAACCAATCACTTTTTCCGCAGTTTTATCAAAAATGAAAATTTTTACTCGTGTTCACAATGGCGGAAGTTGATTTGATGCAAACCCGTTTTTTGCTACTTGCATCGATTTATTGTGTGCGTATCTGCGCCATCCGCGTTGCCGGTTAATTTGAGAGATACGGCAGTTCGTAATCAAAAGGGTTTAACCGCTATAATTATTAACCCATTCATGCCCATGTTGTTTGTGGACAACAACGTTTTTAAACAGCTATAACTTTTGATTGAGGCAAGATTTGCTCACAAAAACAAGTAAGGCTAATAAATGTGACTATTGCCTTTCATTTGAGTATTAACAGTTACAAGGATCAGATATAGAACTGAAGTTATTGCAATTAGTCTGATTGGATTCCGACGGAGCAGTGCTGCCAGGGACAGCTTACGTTGATGACGAAAAATGATTTTTTCATATATCTTCGTTATATTGCAATATTATTGAAAACTGATAAATCTTATCAATTTAGACTGTCTTCCGCTACGTTTTTCACGCAATTGGACTATTGTAAATATTCTTGGAGAATTGTATTGAGCATTGGAAGGTAAAAATTGAGCAGCTTCTAACACAGCGAGGGAAGCACCTATTTTTATGAAAAAAGACTTTTCGTGTTTCTTGACCCCACCGTTCTCAAGGAAAAATAGTTTTGAAACTCTACATGAACTAGAAAAAAGTTGGGCATGAAAGGGTTAACAAGGAAGTTTCGTCGTTTTGTAAAAATAATTCATAACACTTTAAATTATCGATTACCACAATTGAATGAAATTAGTACGTTTAATACAATGTTTTAAATTACCTGCAATAAAAATCCGCTTTGTTTACATTTTGTGACTTACGTCCATTTGAAAAAGTACTCGAGACTTGTTACCACACCAATGCCATATAAATCAAATCAAAGTAGGCTGACAGAAAAAAGTTTTCACTTCTCTTCCGGTTCACCTTTCGTTCAGAAGCCTCAAGTTATAGACGTGTCATTATGAGTGTGACTGATACCAGTTGGAAATTTTGAAAACTTCCCGCGGTGAAGATGTTCTTCTACATGCTGGGTACATTTATTACAAAAACAAACGTGTAAGTAACCCATGAAATATATTTTTAACACCACCGAAAAAAGAGCTTATCTGTTGTATAGATTGACGACCATTTTTATTGGGAGTACCGTGAGCGGAAACACTGCAAGAATAGCGACCAAATGTGTTAATCTCGAATTTTCACACCGCGATCAACACTGTCTCAGACCACAATCATGAACCGGACTCAATGGCTGTTGAAACTGTAAGGTTGCGGTGCAACATCAAGCGACGTACCGCTGAAGATGGTGGACCTCAAGCTAGGATTCTTCAAAAAACGGTAAGGGACCATTGCATTGGAGTTCAGCACTGTTTGAGTCAGAACGCCCAAAAGGAAAATGGCAAAGCATTCGCGTCCCAGATATGTCGCAGAACTAGCTTCACTCGATGAATTTCAATTTCCGGAAAATTTGAAGAATACATTGGATAGTGCTAGATTCTTCCACGGAAAAGTGACAGCCAGTAGTGGACAAGCAATGATTTTTTATCTTACCAGGATCTAAGAAGGGTGGCTATCGCACGACAATGAGTGGTAGATGCCATTTTTGAGACGGTACCTGGGTTCTTCAGGCAATTGTTTTCTGCCCATGCACGTGTTAGGCCCTGTCACACAAACACTATCCCGATGGTTTATGTCTTAATGACCAACAAGTCCAAGGCTCTGTACCAAAATGTCTTGGGAAAATTGGTCAAAGTGTCTAACAAGTTTGAAGTAGAATTGGCCTCCGAGCTGATCCTGACGGACTTTCGTAAAGAATAATGAGTAAGAATAAGTTTCCTAGGAATATTTCAAATTTTAGGTTGTAGAGAATTGATACTTGTTTATCGACAAAAATTTTGTTCCATTTTCAAATAACTTCCTACTTTAAAATCTCAAAGAGCATAAGATTCCAAGCGAACGAAAAACTAAAACGGTCACACTTTCCGTTTGCTCATTTCACTGCTAGACGAATTAAAAAAAAACCGAACCTAAACCGGTCCATCTCCATCAGCTAAGGTCAGGACCATATCATTCCGCGTAGTCACTGCCCGTCGTCCTGCTGAAAACGTGATCTGGATCCCAATCAATGATGGTGCACTGGAAACAATTATAGCAACGGATCCGTACCGCATTGGGTGGGTCAACGCAGGATCAAACCAGGACAGCTGCTGCTGCTGCTGGTACGTACCCCCATCACATCGCAACGCAGTTTGCAGTCGAAAGAAAGTGGAAAATTGGTCCCGTCATTCGTGACTTATTTCATGTGCCCAGCCGATGACGTTTCGGGCGACCGAAGGAGGCGGTGAAATTGGCGAGAAAAAATGACTGTGCTGGTGTTGCCACTCGTATTTTTCCGGTCGAGCTGGTTGGCACTTTTCTAATTGATTCAATTGTCTTTGATTTAATTTTTCCTGTAAAGGCGAGAGTTTTTCTTCGCTTTCTTTGGTCATACTTGTGAAACTCAGTTCAAAAGGTTAATTATTCAGAAGGTGGCACGAAAAGTTCTGAATTCACTTCTCGGTACGCTCTGTGTGTTTTTAGTTTTTCTTAACATCAAAGGTGCGGTATGTTTCTCAACTTGATATCTTTATTAAATTGGTTCACGCTTTTTCCTCTGAAATGAAAACATTTTCTTTGATTTAAATAATTTTTTGCGCTGCCTGTCAATGTTGAAAAAATCTGTTCGTCTATATAGAATGAACCGAGACGCTGAAATAAAGGAATCCAGACTCAAGCAAACAGCAAACTTTGTCGTTCCTCAAGTGTAAAAGGATCCCGAAACAAAAAATCGCATAAAGAAGTCACTTGTCGCTTCTAATACTTTTATTTAATTAAACGGCTATTAAGTTATAAATTCACTTTGTCTGAGCGACGGAAACAACGACCGTGTCGTTGTTTCATTAGACGCTTTTCCATCTTTTTTACCCCTTGCTTGTACAAAGTGCCCTGAAAGCCGGCACGCCTCCTGGAGCTCAGCCAGAGTTGAAAAATATGTTCGGAAACTTTTGTTCGCTGCCAGACGCGAACAGCGCACTTTTTCATTTTGGTCATAATATTCCACGATAAGAAAGTGCATAAAAATTAACCAGACAAGGCGGATCGGTGTTGGAAGAGTGTTGAATAATTTGTTTGATACGTAGCATAGCAACCGATCACGAAATCGGTGTGTTTACGAGTCCCTCGTTTAGCATAGCTTGCTTTGTCATAACAAACATCAGATTGTAGTTTTTCAGAGTTCCGATCGAAACCAGCAATTGCTTGTCACGTGTCAACTGCAATATCAAATTTTGTCCCTGTCTCTGGTGAGATAACCTCTTTAAAGTGCCGGTGCGACACTTTGTGACATGCTAAATAATCTTAACCAAATTTGTATTGTGCCATTTTCAGACCAACGTGCAACCAGTTTTCAATTATATTCTCCACTATCTCTCTCTTTCTCTCTCCCCTTTGGCAATCTGCCTGTCTGTGACTTTAAAACTATGGCAGATTACATCAAGTTCTTGTGTTAGGTGTTTCATTCGTTGTCCATTTAGATTCTGAGGCCAAGCATAGTTAGCCAACTTTTGAGAGCTGCTGTAATAACCACACAAAAAGGAGTTGAGTGTAGATTCTAGAAGACGCATTCGACTTTTTGCTCATCAGTACGGTCAAAGAGAATTAAGCTATTCGAATGAGTTCATTTAAGTTGGAAATTAAATTTAAATTTGCGCTCGGCAATGCTCTAGTATTTTCCCATTGCGAGTGTAGATAGATGTTTCTTTGTGATTCAGAAGTTGTGTTTCTTTCCATTGGCAAGTGGAGATTCAATTAGGACCTAATGCTGGCAGAAACTTACGGAGTGACGATTGAAGACAAAAGCTGATATTAGCTAGTTTTATTTGGCAAGGTGATTCAACTAGTGAACACCGTACCGATTTGAATGCCCGAATGTTTCGAATTATCTCAAATTCAAAAATTTGTTTGAAAT
Organism: Topomyia yanbarensis; assembly: GCF_030247195.1. Classification (NCBI taxonomy): domain Eukaryota; kingdom Metazoa; phylum Arthropoda; class Insecta; order Diptera; family Culicidae; genus Topomyia; species Topomyia yanbarensis. The sequence goes on from NC_080671.1 coordinate 457,176,377, forward strand.
GCTAAAAATAAAAATAAAATATGTTTATTGGACGACGCCATATAAATTATGAGTATCTCGAATAACTGAGTAGTAGGCTAGAAAAAATGTCATTGTTATTGTTTACTTTTTTCGGCATAAAACATCGATTTTTGCAAAAGCGTTTGTATCCTATTTTGTTTATTTGTATTAGTAAATCTTTCGGAATTGGGTGTTTATGTAGCACCTATGGATCAATATTTTTGACGAATGAAACAATTATCCGTGGTTCTTAGTGACTTACTTGCTGAATACTTTAAGTGATTTTCAGCAACCCTGAGTATTTTGGCACTTTAGGTCCGAACACAATGTCGGCTTAGCGATAATATGTCGGAGCTATCTGCTACGTACAAAAATCTGTTAGTACATGTTCCTGTCTAGCGGTAATTATGTTCATAAATTCGATGATCTGTGAACAACTTTTCTATCAATTCCAGTAATTGGAGTGGAGTGAAAGTTTAATAATTTCTTTGCAAAGATTCGATATTTCATAATTCCAGCAAATTTAAATTTCTGGGGATAGCCCCCCCCCCACACCCCTGTTAAAGTCCAGAATACCTACGTAAGTCAAAAAATTGGCTTGGATTGGGTTGACGATTTTAAGAGTTATTAAAAAATCCTTCTATATGAAAGGCAAAAAGCAAGTATTATGAAGATACGGGTATATGGGATTTTGCTATGTGACCGCACTAACTAACCTGTAGCTCCGGAACCGAAAATCAGATCGGGATTAAATTCAATAGCAATCAATTGAAGCATTGCAGCAATCATTTTAAATTTGAAAAATGGTGGTATGCTCTCCGGGGCATCAAGACCGTCTTAGGTGGCCAATGTGATCAAAGCGAGTTATATGGGGCTTTACTGTATGACAGGAACTCTCAATCAGTAACTCCGGAATGGGGTGTTGGATCAGAATTAAATTTAATAGCAATCTGTGCCTCTCATTTCAGACTAAGTTTGAGAAAATCGGTTCGGTGAAAAAGTCGATGTGCAGAGTGATTACATAACCTTTGTATAGGAGAAAATCAAAAAGGTTTATATGGGAAATTCACATGTGATCGAATTCGTTTACTCATATCTCCGTAACCAATACTTTCATTCAAATAAAATTCAGTAGTAATCAATGTGAATGCTATACCCATCATTTGAGACACTATAGACTAATATTGTGGGAAACAGGTGTGAATCTATCTTCGAGACTTGGCCATTTCCCCGGATCTTCCGGTAACCTCAATGGTTCTCAATGTGCTCAAAGAGACTTTGATTTGCAATAGGTGATCAGAACCAACAATTTCAAGCAATTTAGAGCTCATTTCACATAGTTTTGCATCATTTAGATACAATGATTATACCGGTTTATAGGGGATTTTCGCATGCGACCGCATCCTTCAACCCGTAACACAGGAGCTGGAATTCCGATTCCAATAGAATTTAAAAGCAGTCAATAGGGATGCTGTAGCTTTCATTTGCGACTAAATTTGAGAAAATCGAGTCAAACTACTTCTTAGAAGCAGATCTGAATTAAATTCAGGAACTTAGCCACCTTCTTGAATCTTCCGGTTCCACCGAAGGTGTCCAACGTGGTCAATGATTGGGCATCAGTTAACTGAAACTATAAATTGAAGCAATTTAGAAGAGTCGAATCGTATAAAAGACCGGACCTCGGTAAAACAGTAGATTTTCAGAGTAATTGCATAGCCTTTCTATAGGAGAAAGACAAAAAGTACTTCCTGGATATATTGTGACCTTGGAGCAAGCTATGCCAGCTTTAGGAATGTCATATGAACACAGAAGAGTAGATCTGTAAACATCTTCATAATATACGAAAAAGCGGCGAACTTGTGGAAAGTTTAGCGAATTGTAGGAAAGCTTTGAATACTTCTGCGAATTTCAGCGAAGTTTTACGAACTAAAACGAATAATATTCTGCAAACGTTAAGGAAGTTCAACGAATTTCAGAAAAGATTTGCGAACCACAGGGAAATAAAATGCAAGCTTCGGAGAAATTACGAATTTTAGATTTCCATTCTCATAACATTTGGTGAACAGAACGACAGTTTCGCGAACTTTGCAAAAGGTCTGCAAACTTCGAGAAAATTCTGAAATATATTGCGAACATCGGGGATATTATGAAAACTTCAGGAACTTTTGCGGACCTCGGTGAAATTGTGGAAAAGTGTCAGCGAACTTCAGGACATTTTAAGTAATCTTGATGCCCTTTAGGATTTCTAATGTATTCTATGAATTCCTTAGAACTGCGAGGAAGTTCTACGATTTTCTGTATATTTTCATTAATGTAAAAGATACTCTAGACCGCCGCTCACAAGCTTCACATTTCATGTCTCAACGTGAGTCTATTGATGACATTTGGTCGTTAGACCGACGTAGGCTGGGTGAAGATTGATCTTCTGCTGTAGCAGCAGCATGAGAGAGTGCCATCGAACGGAACTCTAAAACCATGCCGTAAAATTTATGCCTCAATCCAAGGTGTGACGCGACTCGTGCCGCGGGATAAATGCGGGGTTCAAAACTTCGAACCTCAGCCCAACGTCAAACTAAGACTGGTATTCGAAGTGATGACAAGTGACGGATTTTTTCAGCGGAAAATAAAAACTTTTATTTAATATGAGTAAAAAACTCCCTTAATTGAAAATTTATTTCAAAAACTCAACGTAGGGGTTAGGTACTTCTTACATAGAATGTGTATGCAAAGTTTGAAAGAAACACCAAAAATCATGTGTTTTTCCATGAAAAAATAACAGAATGTTATTGAAAGGATACATTATAGTACACAAAAGTTTTAGTCAACTCGCTTAACCCAAAGCTCCAAAAAAAATCGCACAAATGTGATTTTTTCTCTTGCTTAAACCTTTACCTCTCCATCCCCCCATCCCCCTTAACAATAGGTACCACAGAATAGCAAATATCAGAAATTGTGCATCTTTCTTCAACTTATTGCCACTTGGTCTAGTCTCCCCATAAAATCTTAATCAAGTCTCCCCAACATTAGTTCTTAAGTTCAATGTCATGCTAATTTTATAAATAACCAATCCAACATTCCGATTAATGTAGAATCATTTCACTATTTCATATGGATTGACATAATATTTGAGTTCTATTAAAATATTAATTACTCTAGTAGATATGTCCATACAAAGTTTGATAAAAAATTGTATCATTTATCGTAAATTCATGAATTACGGAATACTTTATATACAGAAAGGATTTTTCACTCCAAACTTTTAAAATTACCTGATGGATTCGAAACAAGTACAAAAATACCTTAAAAGTCCCCCCACGTTCCCCTATTTATTGAAAAGTTCTTAGTGAAAACAGTTCCAAATCTAAGATAAAAGACACTATCAATCCTAAAAATATGCTATCTGGTACAAGAAAAGCTATAGTGCATCGACGAATTGAATTTGATTATTATTATTAATTTATAAGTTGCAATTTTCTCTAGTTACAAAAACGAATATTCAAGAGTTCAAAGTATTTAGGGGTGTTTGAAAAGGCAACTAATTCTAGACTATACGTTTACAATGTGTAGAAGAGGCTAAATTGGAATGAGTAACAAAATACCTAAAAAAACCGTTTCACGAAACATTACACGCATTTGCTAATCAAATCGTGTTCCGCCGTGATGGAGGATGAAACCAATGTGAAGTGTGAAATCCAAGTTCACCGTTCCAAAGAATGTCCGAACAAAGTGAATGTCGAAATTTGCTTTAAATCTTCTGATCAGAAAGGCGATTTGTGAATGCGGAAAATAGGTTCAACTCCTATTTTCATGATCAAGCGTCTTGCTACTATTACTAGTTCTGTGACTTCACCTGTAGTTTGCGTTAACTCAACTTTGTGAAATTTTCAATTTAACTGACACTGATCATATCGTAAACATAAAAATTATGAGAAATGCACATGTTTTTTCGTTTGACTCTCACGAGAAATGGGTTAAAGACTATCTTCGACAATATTATCAGACAACTGAAAATAACTATTTATTTATCTATTTAAGTAGATCATTTCACAGATCCTATTTTTTTTAATGGAAATTGATTCTTTTTATATCATTGGACTTACGAATTAAAAATATCGTAGACTGGTTTTTCTAGTTAGGGTGAATTCCTAGATTCCTGAAACTGTGGTAAAAGTCAAAATGCGGAGTGTGTGCAAAAAACTACTGATTTCACTACAAAGCAAGAAAAGAACCGTATAGCTTTAATGACTTTCAGTAATATTGCATTGACTAGCTAGCTTACGGGGGTTTTCTACTCGCGAGGCCTAAAATTGAGCACTTTTTTGTGAATAAATTGTAAAGCATCTACTCAATGGATTTAGAAACTTTTTTTATATTGAAGATACATGTTTTGACTTTTCAATTTTACTTTTGAAGACCGAAAGAAAAATCTTTCGCTATCTTGAAACTTTATTGATGACATTGCGAAATATATATTACCACGATGTTTTTTTTTATTCATTTCGTTTATTTGATAGGCACAAATGCGTTAGCTTGGCGGTGCCAAATTCTTTTGTTTTTACATTTTGGATATCTTAAAACAAGGAGGTTACAATGTTGAAATATTTTTTTTACACAAGAATAAAAGTTTACAGCTATCTTAAGACTAGAAATAAGATTCAATATACAAGAGAGGGCCAAAAGATTTTTTTTATGAAAAATTTTAAAACAAGGGATTCAGTTTGATATACAAGAGGGGGAATAATAGTATTTTACGAAATATTTTACAGTTATCTTAAAACTAACAATATGATTTAGAACATAAAAGGGGGAACAAATATTTATGAGAAATTTCACAGATATCATAAAACTAGGGATACAATTCTATTTACAAGATGGAGGACAAGAGTTTCAATAAAGAGTAAAAATTACAGCTATCTTAAAACTAGGAATACAGAATACAAATTTGATTTTTTTAACGAAGACTTATGCTTGGTCAAGATATTCAGAGGGGGGGACTTATTTCCACATCAGTGTAGCAGCAGTTGTATCAAGGACAGGGGAGAGAAGGCATATATGGTGACAGGGAAAGAAGAGCAAAACTTGCAACTTTTCGCGCAAACGGTAGATCAGCGAAACAAATTTGCGCCTCAGTCTAGTAAGTCGTCGAGTACCGGATTGGCGGATGGTATTCTTCGGACCCGCGGGGAATCCTTCAAAAGTCATCGGACCTCGAGTCGCTCTCGCTTCAGTTTCCTTCTATGCAGGCGTAGTGGTAAAGGCGACGACGGTTACATAGTGGCACTCTGGAGCTGATCGGTTCCACAAGGCAAGAGGAAATTTCTAAAAAGAGGGGCTAAATGCATTACTACTGTGATTTAATCTATTAATGGAAAGCACCCAGAATTTAATCTACCGAGGGAAAATACTCAGTGACTGTTCACTAATCGAAAAAAAATCACTTAATACTGATTACTGAAACTTCTAATTTACGTATTTACATTTTGATAAATGTAACATTGATGACTCCACCAAAATAACTAGAAACTGCAAATGCGGGTGAGCCTAATAATTTCGGCATCACTTGCTTCCGACACATTGGCACTTGCTTCGCCTTTACCGAAGAGGTTTTCTTTTAAAGTTGTCTGTGGTTGAGTGGTAAGCGTGACCGCCACCCATCCCAGTTGGTCTGGGATCACTTTTCCTTTGGAAGGGAAGTAAACCCGTTGGTCCCCGGTCCATGAGTTGATGGGTCGATATCTAGTCCAGATAGTGAAGTCACCTCTATGGTGAATAATTGCAGCCCTATACTTACTAAAAAATATCCTCCTCCCGCGAAACTTGTGGAGTGGGCAGTAGTATATACGGCCTCTAGTAAAAGCAAGTATCGAACTAACATCCCTTCCCTTTCCTTCCGCGATCTGCGTTCGGTCCTGGCCGGCGCCGGTATTGATCAATAGACACTCTAGGATTATCAGGAGTTGCACATTGAAAGATGTTCCGCTACTCCCAAGCCTAATTATTATCTACTGATTCCCTGTGCAACTTCAGCTAGTCCAGATCGAAGACGGAGTAGCAGCATAGGGGTGGTCGCACAAGCTCAAGCTACAGCAAATTATCCGTTTCCTATGAAACTTTTACAAAACTTAAAACTTTCGACAATACGTTAAACAAATATGTTGACACTAATCTGCTCAGTAATTGGTTTGTTTTTAAATAGAATTAATTAGCTCTTGATTTTGAGATGTATGACTTCTTGAAGAAAGTTGTAATGTTTGTCTAATAACAGGTTTGTTTTAACACTATTTAGGAATTGGTTTCAACGCATCAAAGTTGTATGGATAATGAAGACGAAAATTTCGTTGTATTCAAACCGAAATGAGAAGGTCCGAGCGCAATTCTGAAAGCACTCGTGTTAAGTATATAGAAAAGATTGAAAAGGTACTCTTGAGTCGATTTCGATTGTTTGTTTCCTCTCTTTTCTCTCTGATTTAAGATTATCTCTCATTTTATTCCATGACGAGCAAAAACAGTACGAAAGACTGTCACATACTGGAAATATGCAATCGAAGCATTTATCCCAACTTATTAGTATATAGATTCAACCAGTCACAACATTTTAGTCGCTCTTCGTGATTGCTTATTGATGTCTGTTCGCTGTATTGTCACGTCATTTTCAAACTTACACGAACAGTAATTGGAAACCATAGAAAACGACTGAAGTGCTGCTGCTTGTTGTAACATTAAGTGTATCGTGTGAACTTAGCCTAATAGAAAAAATTGAAAGTGAACATAATCTATTAATTTTTTGTTTGAACGACTAATATGTGATTTAGTAGCAATTGGTGTCTAATTAAAAGAGAAAACCGAAATCATTATTTTTAGTTCTATTGCCACTGTGTAGGTTTCAACATATTAGCAAAGGTAATAATACACGAGTGTATTATGTTTTATGTTTTACCACTTTTCGACCTGTCTACATTAAACGATTTTTTCTGTTACACGTTTGTTAAAGATATCACGGTTTTGCGAAGTAACAGTGTATTATTACGGATCGAATTGCTCGTAAAAATGAAATGAAGTGTCAATAAAAATGATATTGCGTTAAAATGAATACTACTAAGAGTACAGTGTCCAGTGCAACATGGAACATTGTAAGTTTTGGAAAAAATCGCTGAAAAAAGGTATTAACTAAAAAAGCAGCATGACTTCAAAACAAATGGATTTGATGATTAATCATAGCAGCCCTGTTTGAATAGCTCCATCATTATACAAGTGTAAACTAGACATGCCACTCATCGCTCGCGTATAGCAGATTCAGCTATTCAAACAGGGCTGCTATGATTAATCATCAAATCTACTTGTTTTGAAGTCATTATGCTACATTAGTCAATAACTATTCTCAGCGAATTTTTACAGAATTGCAACGTTCCACGAATATGTTAAGTTGAAAAATAACGTTAGAAATATACAGGGAGGTGATTATTTGATTGGTGAAGTGACTTTTAAAGAATTTATTTTCAATGTTAATTGTTTTTCTGTTCTAATTTCCATATAAACTTTGAAATTTTTGGAGGATCCGTAGACACAACCCATCGGTACCAAAATTTGCACGATGACTAAGGGCCCTAAAAGGAATCAGTAGAGCCTGGTTGAGATAATAGTCAAAAATTGAACCAGTCTAGTGTGCACTGACCTACTACAGAAATTCAAAATTGTGTGCAATTCGGATACTTATTATTTAAATAACAAACGGAGCCGTGGGTCTTTTATATATGTACTAGGGCATCGCAAAAAAAAAATTTGTATTCTCAAAAGCCCCTCCTCTCATATTGTGACGAATGTCAAAGTAAGCTCAGATTCCAAATTTCACATTCTAGACTCCAGCCCACTTTGCTTGAAATTTTTGAAATTGGTCCTATGGGTAAATATGGAGGAAAAATATATGAAATGCTATAACTTTTGAAGTAGCAATTAGAAAATTACAATGCATACCTCTTTTTAAAGGAAGTAATCTTAGTATTTGAATGGAGATATTGCTGTTTCTAGAAAAATACAGGAAAGTGGGGTACTGGGTCAATTTGACCCCAAAATCCCCTATTTTTAATACTTTTTCTTCTCTGTGATGCAAATCATACATATTTTGCAGTTTTCTTAATGTGAAAAAATCTCACAAATCGAACGGAACCTTCTTGACCTTTGTCCGAATACGAGGGGTTTTTGTCATTCATATTAAGTTTTATCATTTTCTCGTGCATATATCTCTATTATTCTTCAATAGATTTTCATAAAATGTATCTCGTTGAACGTGGAAAATTCTTAGGAATACAACAAAAATATATTCGTTAGTGGTAAAATGGTTTAACTGAGAATTTGGATACACTAATAGTCAACCGATTCGAGTACACTAGATGCAAAATTCATCGTCGCAGTAGTTCGTCGTTCCAATTCAGATCGCACAATAAGAAACAGTTTAAGGTTATCTGCATAGATAAGTTTGCATCCTGGTGGAAGGACATTACAAACGTCATTGAAGAAAAAGGAGAACAGCAAGCGTCCATGATTACTACCCTGGGGCACATCTAATAAATTTATAAAGTTATTTGACTCGACATTTTCTAGTTTGACAGCTAAGGTACGGCCTACAGGGTATGATTTGAGCCATTTAGTGAAGTTGAGAGAGGCACCCAATCTTTCTATCTTCGCCCGAGTGATTAACACGATCAAACGCTGCTTTGGGATCTGTATAAATAGTGTCCACTTGTGCTCTGCATTCAATAGTTTCAATACAATGTGACGTGAACTGTGCTTAATTAGTGGATATGGATGCCTGGGAAGAATCCGTGTTGATCTGTCAATTTATATATATATATATATATATATATATATATATATATATATATATATATATATATATATATATATATATATATATATATATATATATATATATATATATATATATATATATATATATATATATATATATATATATATATATATATATATATATATATATATATATATATATATATATATATATATATATATATATATATATATATATATATATATATATATATATATATATATATATATATATATGGTTTTTGTGTTAGTGTTTCGGATTCTCCTCGTCAGTAACTAGCACCAACTGGGTGTCTAGTTAGACGATGTATCTAAACTAGTACCCAAATTAGCACTAGTTAGACACTAAACACTAAAACTAAAACCATACTTTATGTAAGGTATTGTGTCCTTATGCACAAAAAATTGGCATAGTCCAAAATTTTCCCATTTGTGAATTTGCATAATTCCAGGCGTTTGGGTCTTCAAACCATAAGACAGTTTCGGTTTATATTCCTCGTCGGCAAACAGAACTTCTGTGTTTACTATCGAGACATCACTCGGTATAAACCAGTTGTTTAGTGTTCACGCAAGACGTGTAACTTTTTGTATTTTAGTGTCTAACTAGTGCTAATTTGGGTACTAGTTTAGATACATCGTCTAACTAGACACCCAGTTGGTGCTAGTTACTGACGAGGAGAATCCGAAACACTAAAACAAAAACCATATTTTCTGGGTGATTTTTTAGAATTTAAAAATTTTCTAAGATTTTGTCCGACATAAGAAAATACACAATTTTTCTATAGAGTTATCAAAAGTTTTCGTACCAAAAAAACGCTTCTTTTGCGGACTTGTTTTCGGCCGCACAATAACAAAATCATCATTGCTCAAAATAGCTGATTTTTGGAAGCTGTTTGTAGTCCAATTTTGCGTATATTTCGTTGTCCATAAGGAATATGGTTGAAACATTTTGCTGCTTTGAAGAATATTTAGAACTATACTGCGCCTTGATTGACCATATCCACGCCAGTAAGTCTTGGATTGATAAAAAAGCGTAAACTTTAGTATATTTCTTCATCTTCTAAAATGAGATCTAAAATAATATTTTTTGCACCATTATTTCAAGAAAATTATTCTATTATCAAAGTTTCAATGATTGAAACATTTCCGTTCTCGTAATAACATTTAAACATTGAACTTTTATCGATTGGAACATATCATTTGGTGAAGTCAACCGGCACTCAATATACTGTACCAGACAATTTAGATGGAGCAGCCATCAGCACGATTCTCTGTCCCACAAATCATAATAAAACTATCAATTTAAACTTTTTATTTCGCAACTCTCGAAACTCGTTCCCTCCCTTTCGGTTAATACCGCCCCTATCCAAAGTCTCTATCTGCCCCCTGGTATATGGTTCATCTGTCCCTCCGATGTGTGTCACACTGCAACGACGGGTTTCCTTCCGAATTGACATGCACGAAAGTTGGAGGGAACACACACACACACACACACACACAGCACAAGTTTTCACATTTTTACACTCGCCGGGCAATAAAAGGAATGGATGAGGAGTTTGTGTCATGAGCACCACTTTTCAACATGTACTATGCAGGCTAGCCGAAGGGAAAATTGGCAGTTGGGAAAAACCGCATAAAACATTTTTCCAGCTCATTGACTCGGGATTTTCCTGGACTGCTTGTCTAACCCACCACCACTACCACCGGCGGTGCTCCAAAATATGTTGCCGTTTCTTTTTATTTCCGCCTGGGGAGCGACCGGGAAAGCAAATCTGAGTAGACGCCCGGTGACTAGTGGTTAATAAATTATTCAAAACTATATTTCTCCGTTGCGGCTGCTGCTGCTGCTGGACCAATTCTGGTAGATGTTGAAGTAGCTCATTTTGGGGAGCTCACCGCCATTTATTTGGATGCGGTTTTCGGTCATACGATATCCTCTTTGCTTCATTTCGTACAGTTTCGATACGAATTGCGGATACTTAGGAAACGTTTGTTAAATATTTATCTACCACTGAGAGCGATCGTTTTTTCTGCAAATTTTCATTGGATTCATAAACATGCCGGTTGTCACGGTAAAGATAGATACGTCTACCTTTATCAGGACACATGATAGTGAACTCGGGTGATTCGTAGTTATTCTGCCTAAGCTCGACCCTCATTATCAGAAGGCAAAAATTAAGCCCGCATGATATTAAGCCTGTTCTAATGACCCTGCCACTTCTAGCTTTCCGATCTGTTTACTTCCCATCCTTGCTCTCACTTGAGTACTATGGCTCTAAGTTTCATAACTTTCCCTACCCAGTAATCTCTAGCTAATTGAATGTCGTTAAAACGTAAAAAAAAATCATAAACAAGAATGAAAAATTCTAAACATCTGGATAACTATAGTATTTATAGTTTTTTTCTAGTCTACTATTTTGGTTATTCAAGCACTATCATTTGCTCGAAGAAGTGATATGAATAGTCCATAAACCACCATCTTCTATTTTCAAATATTTGAATATTAAAGTTGGTACTGTCCGGAAGTGGAATGAATCGGGAATTCGTTTCAGTACAGTATAGGACAGCTTCTGACTTGAATCATGAAACTTGAATTATTGACGCACTACCTTTCTATTTGAACCGCATTCTGCCGTATGATGATCTCTTTCGAGTTTGCTGGTCAGGCGAAGCAATGTTGATAATATTGCAATAAAATAGTCATCGATATGAATTATCCATTAATACTATAAACGCTCATATACAGTTGGACTTTCCTACCGAAAGATCGCTTTTAAATTGAAACTCCATATCAAATGCAATAAATTTCGGTAATACTATAATACGGAATATTTATCAGTTTAGCTTGTTGAAGTATAAAAAATCCTGATAGGGTGGAAAAAGGTTCGAAATAAATTGGAGTTTCCATACCAAACCACGTTGACTTGGTGTATAGCTACAACAATGTGTTAGCTAATTCGATACCAGATTCATTTCAGCACGACAAAGGCGTTACCTTTAACGATGACATCCCAAGAAACAATTGATTTTATATAGCAAACTACAAGTGAAATCTAAGTTCTTTCAAACGATGATTACCTATAAAACTGGAGTGTGTCGATTGAGTGTTCATGATAAAACAAATAGTTTTACTTTTAGTATCGAAACATGCAACGCTTTTGTTTATTTTTTTCCAAATCCTCAAACTTATTTTTTCTAACTATGTTTATCAAAGGTTGCAATAAAATCCTCGAGAGAAAAATAAAGAAAATATATTGATTATATTGTTTTTTTTATTCAATTTGTTTATTTGATAAGGCAGGTTTGCGTTAGCTTAAAGGTGCCAATTTTGGTTTGTTTTACATTTCAGATTACTTAAAACTTGGGGATTACATATTGATTTTTTTTAAATTAAACTAAGGAGAATTTATACATAGCTATACATATACACAATGGGGTAATATAATTTTCGTAATATTAGGGGGGGTCATTAAGTTTTTATGGCAATATGGTTTGACATTTTTAGCAGGAAGATTATTGAAGCAAATAATTTTTAACTAAGGGGGACAATTTTTATAACTATCGTAAAACTAGGAAGAACTAGAGAGCGTGATTTAATTTTGTAAAGATTCGGGGAGATTAATTAGAGTTATTTTTGTGGTAGTAGAGTTGGGCATTTTCAATGAGATTATATAATATAATAGTTAGAACTAGCAGAGTCAGAGGGGGGGGGGGTAAGGGATGATACTTCTGGGTATAAGAGTCAAGGGAGGGAGGGTGGACAAAGATGGCAGGGAAGAAGTTTCAGTTGCAGGCATCGGGAGATCAACGGAATAGGATGTCGACTCGGATGGCCTTCATCAAGAAGAATTATGTACAGGGAGGCCGGGTGTTCTTCCTCGAGTCGGCAGGGGCTCCTCCAGACGGCTCAGATGCAGATTGGAAAGAGTTCGAGTTGCGCGTGTGATGTTCGTACTGTAGGTCCCGTATTTGTTGGCTCATTCGACAGAGATTTTTTGTGTCGCCTTGAAGTCCCATCAAACCTTCGTGGGTGTATGGTACAGGTGTAAGATAGCGTTTCTGAGAATGATAGGAAATAAGAATTATCTATAATGTTTATGAAAATCATAAAATGCTCGTATGAAATTCGAACGACTGGCATATGCAATAACTTATAAAATGTTAAGGTAATCATACAAGTCGTATATTTTTTCGTATTAATCTTATGAAAACATAGTTCTGTTACCATTCTAGTCATCATAAGATGAATCTTATGAATTTCATCAATCAGAACCCGAGTAGTGGGCTAACAACTACTTACAAGATCAAACCATCGAATATATTCACAGGGTATCTTTGGACGAATTTTTTTCAGAATATTCCCCAAAAACTGATAAAAATCAAAATTAGGCATGGCTTACTACGATCAAACTGAAAAAAAAACTTTTTATGGTGACGGGGTAGAAGGTTGGTGTCTTTGACAAAGTTTTAGGAATTGTCGAAAGTGGACAATAAATTCAAAGAGTCCTTGATAGGCAATCAGTGATCTAGAACTGCAAATCCAAGTTAATTGATGTCCATTTCAGTACATTTTAGACCTATGAGGTATTGTGAATTAAACGGTTTTTATGGGAATTTCTTGTGTGACCCTACTATTAACCTATAACTCCGGAACAAAAAGTTTGATCCCAATACAATTCAATAGCGTACCTTTCATTTGAGACTAAGTTTGTGCAAATCAATCTAGCCATCTCTGAAAAACAGAGGTCATATTATTTTCCACATCCTCACACATGCACAGATACACACACAAAGATTTTCCGATATCGTTGCACTGAGTCGAATGGTATATGTGAATCGTCTCTCCGGACCTCGGTTAAAAACTCGGTGATTGAAGCGATTTCATAACCTTTCTATATGAGAAAAAAATAAATGACATGATAAGGTGCATTTATAATTACACTTCCATCAGCTGAGATAGTTCTCAGTGATCATTTGTCTATTTATGCGTGCATTTACCAAAATCAGCATTCTGTTTCAACGTAGAAGTTCCCCCAGTCATCCACTTCCTTCGGTTCAGAGGAAATATAAATTCATGTTTGACTGCCACTGATTTCATGTAAAGTCCAATCGTAAATCTTGAACTACATATTCGTAAAAACAAGGAAGAAGCGTATCAAAACTAGTATACTGAGGAAGACAATTTTTAGGAGCAGTGACCTGGTTGGATGGATTGTTGATTACAGTGCATCTCATTAGATGTAAATTTTCAGCTCTGGCCGTCACAATATTCCGATGTTATCCGAGACTTTACTCACCCATCTTTTTGCATACACAAGTGAAGCAAAGATGATTTTATTATTGCTGATAAAGTTTTTAGAAATTCCTCATGCCAGTTGCTAAGAAAATCGATATCGTCCAGTCATACATCGAATGAAAATATTTTTGCCTTTCTCATATAAAGAAAGGCTATGCAATCACTCCAAAAATCGACTTTCCAACCGAGCCCCGAAGGGCCGAGTGTCATATACCATTCGATTCAGTTCGTCGAGATCGCAAAATGTCTGTGCGTATGTATGTGTGTGTGTCAAATCAAGTCACTCAATTTTCTCATAGATGGCTGAACCGATTTGCACAAGCTTAGTTTCAAATGAACGGTATAACGCTCCCATAAGACGCTATTGAATTTTTAGTTGATCGGACTTCCGGTTCCGGAGTTACGGGTTGAAGAGTGCCGTCACACAGCAATTTCCCATATAAACTGGTAACCCTATACGTTCAACATTACTGGATTTTGCAGATCTAGATCACTAACCAATCAAAGCAGGTTTGACCACATTGGCTAACTATGACGGTTCTTGATGCTCCCGGGGAACTCGCCAAGTTCCTAAGCTAATGTCCCACATATTTTCTAACAAACTATTAACCGATTTTTACAAACTTGAGTTCAAATGAAAGGTATAACACTCCCATTGACTGCTATTGATTTTCATTCGGTTCTGACTTTTTGTTTCGGAGTTAGGTTGGTTATTGCGCTTACATAGGAATTTCTTTTAAGAACCGCTACAATCGTAATACTTCATAGGTAACAATCTATTGAAATGCACATCAAATTACTTCGATTCGCAGACCTAGATCACTGATAGCGAATCGAAGATTATTGAAATACATTGTTCACTATCGATAATTCCGGAAGTCCCGGATTTCGGGCATTATCCAGAACTAAAGACACTTCGAAGATGACTGAACCAATTTTGACTAACCTAGTCTCAAATGGAAGGTATAATATGCAGTTGGGTGTTGGACCCCTTCCTTTCCTTTCTCTCAACCCCATCCCCCTCTCTCACTCCCCCCTCCTCCAAACCAACCACACACCACCATTCACTTCACCCACCCCGTATACCAAAAAAAAGTTTTAGGTTGTTCCCGGCGCATTCTTCCCCTCTCACTAATTATACCTCTTCCCTTCCCCATCGCCCTGCATTTCAAAATATTTTAACATGAACACAACATTGAGCTCACGCTGAGAAAGCTTATAAATTATTATATTTTTGCTTGTTTCAAGTGTGTCAGAGTCGCCATGTTGCTTATCAGGTTCGTGATAGTCGTGCACTTATATATTCTTATCAAGTGTTATAAGAATGTAATAGACATTTCCACAATGTTATATTGAACGTATATATAAAATAAGAAGAAGGGAATAAATGAGAAAGACACAATTACACCGCTAGGTGGATTAAACAGGTTTTGCTTTACTATCCTCTGACTTATCATTTAATTTAATATATCTCCCGTAATTTCTATTTCGTATTCTTGATGTTTTCATTATTTCGCACCGGGATCAAGGCCTACGCATAAATCACTTCTTCTGAAGAAATCCAATTTCGCAAAATTGATTTCGACCAAGATTCGTTAAGTTAAAATATTAAGTAATAGTAAGTAGTCTACAGATTGTTTTAATTTTGATCATAATAAGTTATAGAGGTTATAGAGGTCGCCTCTTAATTCGGGTTAGAAAAATCTTAAGCCTTTGTGCTGGGTTGGGAATCCAACCTTGGCGAGCTCCCTACAAGGCAACCGATTTACCAACTACGCTATGTCCCATTATTCTACAGATTTCGAAAGAACTGACGCAGGAATTTTCGGCCGTGATAAATATCTCGAAACCCAGACAAACTTAACATTGCGATTTTCGTCTAAAGTACACGGGAGAAAATTGTTCCATGACAAAAATCATGTGTTTTGCCTTTCTCATACAAAGAAAGGCTATGCAATCACTGTAAAAATCGACTTTTTAACCGAGGCCCGGAGGGCCGAGTGTCATACACCATTCGATTCAGTTCGTCGAGATCGGCAAATGTCTGTGTGTATGTGTGTGTCATTTAAACTCACACAATTTTCTCAGAGATGGCAGAACCGATTTTCGCAAACTTAGTTTCATCTGAAAGGTATAACGCTCCCATAAGCTGCTATTGAATTTTTAGTTGATCCGACTTCCGGTTCCGGAGTTACGTGCAGTGCGGTCACACAGCAAATTCCCATATTAACTGGTACCACCATGATGTTCAAATGATGTAAAACATATTAAAATTGATGTAACATTACTCTAGTTTGCGGGTCTGGATCACTAATGATCAATCAAAGTAGCTTTGAACACATTGGCCACCTATGACGGTTCATGACGCCCCCGGGGAACCCGCCAAATTCCTAAGCTAATATCACACCCATTCCCCAACGAATTCTCTACCGATTTTTACAAACTTGATTTCAAATGAAAGATACAGTAATACCATTGACTGCTGCTGAATTTCATTCGGTTCTGACTCTTGCTTCCGGAGTTACAGGGGTGTTAGTAAGGATACACTGGAATTTCCCATATAAATCGGTACAATCGTAATACCTCAGAGGCTAAAATAATCACCAAATTACTTCTAATCGCAGATCTAGATCACTGATTGTCAATCAAACATTCTTTGAATATATTGTCCACTATCGACGATTCCGGAAGTCCGGGCAATTTCCACAATTAAAGTCACATCGGTTCATCGGTAATGACTAAGCCGATTTTCTCAAACCAAGTCTCAAATGGAAGGCAAAATATGCAGTTGAGTATTGCGTCGCCGCCCCTCCCCCCGCCTTGCCCTTACACCTCCCTCCTTCATCACTCCCCTCCTCTTGGACCACCCTCACGCCCGCATTTCCTTCATCCACCCCGTATACCGAAATAAGATGAAGGATTTCTGACGCATCCTTCACTCCCACTCTACTAACGCCCCATTCCCTCCACTTTCAAACCCATTCCATCAACATTTCAAAATATAATCACATGAAGATAACATTGAACTCATGCTGATTAAGCTAATTAAATATTATTCTTTTGCCGTTCTCATATAGAAAGGTTATGCAATTGCTCCAAAAACCGACTTTCTACCCGAGGCCCGGAGGGCCCAGTCTCATATGACATTCGACTCAGTTCGCCGAGATCGCAAAATATCTGTGTGTATGTATGTGTGTGTATGTGCGGATTTGTTAACAAAATGTCCCCATCGATTTCTCGGAGATGGCTGAACCGATTTTTACAAACTAAGATTCAAATGAAAGGTATAATATTTCCATAGGTTGCTATTGAATTTCATTTTCAACCGACATCTTGTTCCGCATTACGAGTTGAAGAGTATGGTCACAAAACAATTTTTTTTTGGTTTGTCCACATCGGTTTCTCGGAATTTTCTGAACCGATTTTGACATACTTCATTTAAATTAAAGGTCCATCAGCTGCTGTTGAATTTTGTGTGGATCCGAGTTCTGGTTCCTGAATTACAGGGTCATACGTACGATCACGCAGAAAATCCCGATTCTAACGAATTCTGCGATGAATGTAAAAAGGTGAAATTTTTTCCAAAATGTAAACACAACTGTTGAATTTGTAGATCTAGGTCACCAACAGTCATTCAAAGTCATTCATTACGAGCACTTCTACAACTATGTCGAAGACATCAACTTTCTACCTCGTCATTATAAAAAGATAATTTTTCTAGTTGAATCATAGTAAGCCATGCCTCAATTCAATTTTCATCAGATTGTGGAGAATACTCATACGAACAATTCCTCCGAAGACACCCTGTGAATATATTCGTTGGTTTGGCCTCTAGTGAACGTTTTTGGTATTTCCGACCACTGTGCGCTGCCTGCTGGCTCGTGGTGAATTTGGATTGGTTTGTAATAGTTATTAAGCCAACCGACTTAACTTAAAACTTAAGTATCTCGCAAACCTCATCCATCCGGGGCAACCGTTAAGTACTGTTTCGTGTTCTTACTTATTTTGTTTTGTGTTAATCGTCATGTTTTTATCCATAGCTACTTTTCCTTACTTGCTGTCCAATCTTCGCGATACATCTGACCTGTTCAGGTCTGCTGCAAATATCGTAACCTGTTGAGACATGAACCGATCCGGAGGTGTCGACCAAAAGGATTTACATCTGCTTACAGCCCCCTTCGCCGGGCTTCTTATCCTTCTT
Organism: Topomyia yanbarensis; assembly: GCF_030247195.1. Classification (NCBI taxonomy): domain Eukaryota; kingdom Metazoa; phylum Arthropoda; class Insecta; order Diptera; family Culicidae; genus Topomyia; species Topomyia yanbarensis. The sequence goes on from NC_080671.1 coordinate 457,194,718, forward strand.
GGTTGTAGTCGTTCCTATTTATCTGTTAGCTGGTGCTGAGAACTTCTCGGCGGCGGTATTTCACCCTATACCGACACCCATTTTCGCGATCCATTTCGCTGCCATTCCAACGGAAGAACCATCGGCGATAAAATTTCTCTAAACAACGATATCCCGATTTTCTCCAACTTCGTGTTTTTTCCTCCATAACTGCCGTTGCTAACCCGCTGACCGATATCTGCTGTCTACTCACTACTGTTGCTAATATCGAAGCTTGCCGAAACGTGAACCGATCCTTTAAAGAAGCCGTCCAACTTGACATACATTCCTTTCCAGCCACCCTCGCAAAGTTTCGTCCTTGGTTTCTTTATTGACTTATTTCTAGAGTGACCGAACTCAAATGACATTTTATTTGTCAAAACGGTTTGCAGTATATTTTTTCCTGAACAGGAAGATAATACTTTTTTAAAAGTAATTCAAAATCTTCATGGAGAGGTTTAAGCCCCCGAACCCTCCCATTGAATACTTTTTTGTTTATTTTCTTACTACATAATTATTTTAAATTTTTATTTGGTTTATTATTTTTTCTTTTATTTATTCAGTTTGTTCGAAGTGTTATTCGTGCAGGACTCGAAACTGTGCTTATCTCACATCTAGTTGCTTGTCAACTTTGCGTGTGTTCGACAAACTAATGCAACAGTGATGTCTGAAGTTGTGACATTACTACCCTATGGTTACTAATTGCTACCAACACAAGCATGCAGCCATTATCAGCGATCGATCATCTGTGCACCCTATGGTGCTGTCGGAGTTGCGATCACCACTATCTAAACCAGCGTGGCGCGAAAGGGATGGCTAATCATCTACCTATCGTTAGATCGACCAAAGAAGGAGAGATCAGTCTGCTACCGATCATGGCCGAATATGGGTGTCCCAAGGGGAACCTCTGTGATATTTATATTGAATGTTGTAACCTAGATTTAAATTGTTAATATATGTTAGCTGGTAAATTGTGTATTAAATAGTCGAGTTAAGGATAATAAATCCCGTGTGTTACGTGTAACGTGGAATCTTTTACTCGCGAGGGGCCTTAATTACCCATTCCGACCGAACGGCGAGGCATTGGCGGTCACAAGTTACCCTGGAAAGCCGACCATCGAGACACAAGGAGGTCATCAAAGGGTCAGTCGTCGTCTTTCCCAACAAGTGATATGTGTAAGAAATGTCTTATCTCACTGATAGGTGGATTAAATCGGTTTTTTACTATGTGTATGCATTGCGTTTACACTGTTGTAACGAAAAATAATTTTGAAACCGGTAGAAAGAAGTTGGTCTATCAACAAGGTTAACAAGGTTCTGATAAGAGACCCGGCAGTCACTAGAGGCAATTCAATGTTAGGCTATGTAAAGAGGGCGCCAGCAGTACTTCTCGCTGAGGTGGCCGGGAACCCATCATCTACGTAACCTTTGGTAGTCCTTACTCTTCGCACCTTATGTAGGAAGGCTCCTTTATGCCTATCTGATCGAAACACTTAAAATATTTTACGATAATATTTCAAATAATAAATTAAATAAGTGCAAAATCAGCTAAGTCCGAAAATTTTTGATTACAGCGTATAGAGGAATTTCAGATGAGACCGGACGATTCAGTCTATATAACCGATCCGTACGAAATTTTATAACATAATAATATTCCCTCCTACAAACTGATGTGAGATTGGTAAATTTCAAAGATGGCCAACGAGACTTCGAGAGAGGCGGTGAGGAGCGGAAGGTTGATCGGAGGTGTAACCACTCGCATTTAATATCTTCCATTCGATACTTGGTTTGTGAAAATCGGTTCAGCCATCACCGTATAACCAGGGCCGGCGGAAAGCGTGGGTAGTATGGGTAGTACTACCCACTCGAAAATAACCAAGTGGGTAATTACGCACTCGAAATTTTGAACCATTTCAAAAAAATTAGATGCGCAATTTGCATAAACGAACGTGATTTAATAAGAATGTAATGTAAGCGTGTGCATTGCGAAAAGGGAAAAAATCCTTACTAATGGACCCCTCACCCTATGCTTTCTACCCACTAGGGCGTAAAGTGTTTCGCCGCCCCTGCGTATAACCGATATGACTTTAATTCCGAAATATACTTCTGGAATTGTCGATAGTTGACAATAAATTCAAAGACATTGGCCATCAGTGATCTAGATCTGCAAATCCAAGTTAATTGATGTCATTTCAGTAGATTTTGGACCTATGAGGTATTGCGATTTTAACGGTTTTTATGGGAAATTCTTGTGTGACCCTACTAACCAACCTATAACTCCGGAACTAAAAGTCAGATCTTAATAACATTCAATTGCAGTTAATTCTTTCATTTAAATTCAAGTTTGCAAAAATTGGTCAAGAATTCGTTGCGAAATAATTGTGACATTAAGTTCACAGGGGCACCAAGAATCTTCATTAGAGTGGCTCGAATATGACATTTTTCAGCACAGCACTTTTTGAGTTCCTTTTGTGGTCCCAAATGCCTGTGTAACGTTTGGGTTTTATGTGGGGAAATCAATTATTTTACATTTACGTTAATTAAGATCGCTATTTCATAAAATCCAGCATTGTAGAACTATAGTTCAAACCTTGGTTAACAACTATGTCGAAGACGGGAACTAGCTACGAGTTTTCAAAAAATAGTTACAACGATTTTAAAACTTATGGTTCAATCCAAATGCAGAAATTCATTATTTCTTCCAACACTGTCAGTATACAACGACACCGATAGTTTAAACTTAAATAAATGAGAATATAGTCATCGCAGAGACTTAATACCTTTGAAGGAAATGTTCAGAATGAATTGTTGAATAACATAGACGTAGTCAGAAAATGAAAAGAAAAGCGGGTGTGTTCCCAGTCGCCGCTTTATTCGGGTTAGAAAAATCTTTAAGCATTTGTGCTGGGTTGGGAATCCAACCTTGGCGAGCTCCCTACAAGGCAACCGATTTACCAACTACGCTATGTCCGCCCCTTTATTCTACAGGTTTCAAAAGAACTGACGCAGGCATTTTCGGTCGTGATAAATACCTCGAAATCGTAAAATAAAGGTTCATAAATTCTGAAACAAGCACGTTTTTAAGTTACGAAAACAGAACTATGAACAAAAATCATGTGTTTTATAATTATGTTCAATTTCCTTTCAGTAACGCCCGCGTAGCGCTATTATTAGTGGAAGTATGTTTTTATTTTGTCCGTCATGTTATTACTAAATCAATTTTCTGCAAGTGAACTCACAACTTTATTGACATTATTCATAAAACTAAATGTTGACTCATGATTTCATTCATAGAATTAGAAACATTAGTTCACGAAATCAAAGCATTCTGGATATTTTCTCAGAAACTATTTCACGAACTTCGGAATTTTATTTATGAACCGATTCAATCCTCGTGAACTAATTCATGATTTCTAATATATTAGTTACGATCCAATATCCTTGCTCGTGAAATAGATCACAGAATCATAAAAGATTGTTCATGTATTTTTGAACTAGTTCATGATTCCTAGTACAGTTTCGACCCGTTTTTATAAACTCCCGTTTTTATGCACCCCCGATTTTATGAACTTTTTGTACCCGATTTTATCAACCTCCCATTAATTTATTCTTTTATGCTTGCGATTCAGGCCTACAATCTTACAATTGTATTCAATCAAGGTAATGGGTCTTGCAGTGTTAGGTAGCAGTCAAATTGTAGGGTAGTTTACCCAATTTTGGTCCCATTTAGGGTAATTGATGAGCTAAATTCACATTTTGCTTGAATTCTAAAAAAAATCAAAGCTGTGTGTTTTCATGATAAACTATCACACTTTCACATATTATCCGTAGAAAACATAACAATTGGAAGAATATGTAGTAAAGATTGTGCATTTATATTATATTTTTATTATGTTGTAGTTCATTTTAAACTGCAAACAAAATTTAAACCAAAGAAAATTTTTGGCGGATTGTCCGTAAACACCGGTCCAGAGGATACAATTTAGCGCATATTTGTTTCAGACACTGTGATATCTGCTCTACTCTACTCCTATAAAACGATCTCCTGCCAGCGCACGTGAGTTATCATTAAACAAACTTCGAATTGAATCAGCTATTGTCTTGTTCCCATTCTCTTTTGTTATCTCCTATGTCATCCAAGTGGATTGATCTATTCACTTGTAAGTAGGAACAAACCAGCCAGTTCGAATCAACGAGAATTGGTCATGCCAGTCGAAAGCCACTGACATAGGCTCAAACCGCCCATCTCCATAAAAATACGTGTGCCGATTCCAAACTATTTGATATCCGATACTGAATATTGTTTGATGACGAAAAACCCTAAAAAATATCAAACCTGTTTTCCCATTCTTGAAATTCTAACGCATAAAACAACCAAAAAAGTAAATAAAGTTTGTGGAAAGAGTAAGTTCCATTAACTAAGCGATTGGTACGATATTAATAACTACAATAGTGAGATCGATCCAGTGAAACTATTCGTCACTGTCGTCGCTTCCAAAAACTTAAAACATGGCGAACTCATCCATTTTCGATTTCAGTAAAACTTGAAGTAGCCCGCTTAACAAGAAAGTTCTAAAATGTTTAGATAATTCATTTGTGGTGGCTGGATTAATATGCTAAGAATTTTCCAATTTCTATCAGATTTTCCACCTGAGCACTGAGCAAATCTTCCACAAAGTGAATTTTTCTAATGAAAAACTGGATTAATTACGTTGAATATGAACAAACTTTATTTGATCCACCGTTTCTCTCCAGATCGCAAATTTAATTTTCAACTTCGATCACGTTTTTCTTAGTTGTCAGTTTTAGAACATGGACGTAGAAAAGCAGTGAACTACCAACGCTCTCCAATCAAAGAATAGTTTTTGCATCTCGCTTTTCAGGAGATTAACTGTCAAACTTCGTTTACAGAATACATTGTCATTCATAATGAGTCTATCTGCAAAATTTCAGATAGATTCTATGCTTGGAAGTTGGATTAGACAACTCCCGGACGGTTCGGTTAAATACGTTTTTTTCATTGATAGGGCAATAGGTAGAATTTTTCTGTAAACTAACAACTTGAGATAATTATTAAGTTACTTTTAATTATGAATGATTGAAAAATGAAGTTAAAAAAAATTTCCCGATTTTATCAACTTCCCCGTTTTATCAACCAAAATTTTTCGGTTGGTTGATAAAAACGGGTCATTACTGTATAATAGTCATGACTGATCATGCATGCCCGTGAAAAAAATCACAAAATCATCAAATATTATTCATGTATTCGTGAGCTGGTTCATGATAATTTGTATAATAGTAATGACTTACCATTCGTGCTCTTGAAATAGTTCACGAAATCATGAAACATTACTCGTAAACTGGTTCATAATTCCATGATTATGATCTATTTTTCAAACTGGTGATATTGAGAAGATATACACTGAAAATCAAAGTTACCTATTTTTTGGGTTAAATTTGCTCACTGGGAAGTTTATACATGGGCAACCCAAAATTAGGTAGAAATTTGAACATGGCGATTACCCATAATTTGAGTTGGTCGCTGTGAACTTCGTGTTGGGTAAGAATTGAATAATGACGTCTACTCAAATTCAAATTCATCGCTTTGTACTTATATTTTGGGTAGCCCATTTCAAACAAAGTAGTAGGTAATGTTTTTGACAGCCATTGTTATTGTTGTGAATAAAATTGCATGTAGTGGCTCTGTGAAATAATGGTAATTATAATGCATAATGCAATAATTTCAATTAAAATTAATGATTAATTTATTTCAGCCTAGAAACTTAGGATAAAACAATTAGCGCTGGATCTAAAACATGAGTCGGTGAGTACTGAAACGTTGTTTATTTTTTGATTGTGGGTTCATGTTGAGTTGCTCATATCATTTAAATAGCGGCCACCGCATAATTCCGAAACCCGATCGGACCTCGAAAGACACATTGAACTCATGATGGGACGTTGATGATTCATATTTTTTGGAAATGTCTGAAATGCATATCGCTAGAGTTAAAATAGAATATAACTACTAGAGGGCAATGGCAGCGGCTAGCGGTGATTAAATATTTTCTCGCTCTTACATATGATGGGCCCATTAGATTGACATTTGTTGCCCCTGACACACGCAGGTTAAAGTAATGAGTAACAATAGCAGCTACAAAGTGATACAGTTTGGCAATTATATGCCAAATGTTCCAGGCTGCAACAATTCTAATTCGAGTCTATTGACAGACAAAAACCTCAAGCGGTGTGAATTTAGTAAACGGGGTAATTCTAAAAGATGCGACGAAATGTTGAATGATAAAAGGTCGAATATAGCAAATGATTGAAAATAACAAAGGTTCCAATGTTACTAAAGGTTTAATGAAACAAAAGTTTAAAATTTAAAAAACAGAATAATGTATTCTCACCGTTATGACGCGTCACCTCGCCTAGTTTGGTGAGGCGAGAGCGAAAAAGCGATCACCGCAGTCACTTAGGTGACTATAGTCACCCAAGGTGACAGAAGTCACCTGGCAGAGCGATTCCAATAATCATTTTGAGTGACGACGGTCACCGTAAGATGGAAAAAAGTGACTAAACGAAAAAGAATTATCTATGTTTGATTCTACAAATTATTTCTTCACTTTTAATCAAGATAACATTTTCATTTTAAATCAAGGAATTTATTAAACTAAAATGGATTTTTGGGTTGGATCAACCAAAATATCTATTACATTAATCTTACAGGTTTTGTTATCTGTGTTTTTCGAAGATCAACCAAATTATTGTTTATTTCAAATAAATCAGTGATTGAAGCATAAACATGCGTCTGATTGATTCCAAAAGTCTTCCTGTATTAGTTCGACAATCCTTGCTGGATTGAAACAAAGAGATAAAAGTTTGTTCTAACTAATAAGAACGTTGTTTACACGTGCGACAAACAATCGAATTCTGAAGCGATCGAAAGTAATTTGTTTTTGATGTGTTACATCGAAAACAAAATCCCAAAGAAAATATACTCTCCAGCGATTTGTTGGATTCAATAGCAACAAAGGTCAAGTTGGCATTACTGCCGGATTCGTTGAGTCGTTCGAAGTCGATATCAAGCGAGCAGTTGACCGAGGAACTAACTGAGCAAAAGCATCCCGCGGAAGTAATGGTCTTACGCGAGTAGGCCGTCGCTACGCCGAAGGTTCTAAACATAACAAAATTCTTCAGTGGTAAGTTACTTATCATTTAGTCTTGCGCAATGAGTTGAGAACAATTTATTCATTTGAAGGTACAACGAATGCTACGAAAAATCTGCTGTTGGATTTTTCGACGCGTCAAAGAATAGAACAGAGACGATCGCATCCATAGAGTCTTGCTTGCTTTCAACTTCATTTTATAGAATAACTCTGCAGAAGACACAGTTCTAGTAGTACGAGATATTCGTCAGGCTACAGCGACAGTGGCGATGTTTTTTCACGCTTAAATAGTCCTTATAGATGCTACTGAAATTGGCCCAGAATAAGTGAATTCTGCAGATGAACAGGAGACACTCGATAGTGTCACGGAAAATATACCGATTGTTACTACTGAAGTTGATGCGAATGTACCAGGTGAAGGAGCGATGGTTGAAATTATATGCCCTGCAACAAATATAATTACATTTTGCAACAAAATTGGTGTTGACTCAACATTTCAAAACCATTGTTTTGAACGTTTCTTATATTTAAAACAACGAAATGTACAATTTGAATTGATAAAATAGTTTTTTTCATTTCAATGTTTGATATGTATTGATACAAATATTTGTATTGTTTACAGCGACCAAACGGACTTATTAAAACAACAAACTTGTATTTTTGTTTCGATTGTTGTTATGAAGAGATCAACAAAACATTTTTTTGATTCAACTTTTTTTCATGTTTGACCCAATAAATTATTCAGAGTTATTTCAACAATTGTTTTATTCACGCAGAAAAATAATTATTAAAGTCGAATAATATGAGGGTTAAACATCAAATTTATCAAATTGTTCTGTGTTCAATAAAACATGTTTGTTAATTTAAACACGCAAAAGATTTGTGCATGTTTGATTCTAAAAATTATTTCTTCATTTTTAATCGATAAAAATTCTTTATTGTGAACCAAGGAATTTATTAAACCAAACTTATTTTTTTGGTTAGATCAACCAAAATATCTTTTGAATCAATCTTACAAGTTTTGTTATCTATGCTTTTCGAAGATCGACAAAATAATTGTTTGTTCCAAACAAATCAGTGATTCTAACAAAAGCATGCAGCTAATTGATTCAAAAGGACTGAATGCATTACAACAACAGTCCTTGTTGAATTGAAACAAATAAAAAATAAAAGTATAAGATTTTATGGTCACCGCAACATATTTATTTCATGGACTTGTTGACTTTTCTCGGTGAAAATGTCAACAAGTCCATGAAATAAAAAAATAAAAGTTGCTACGAAGAAGCAAACTTTTTCCACGTGGAGAAATAAATCAGGGCATCCAGATTTCGGTAAATTCTTATAGTGCTCAGATTTTCCGGACTCGAAGGGCGCAAGTGCAGCTTGAAAATAATCATGATGTCGCACAAAGGTTAGTGAATAAATTAAGTCGAATGCACACGGTGCGTTTTATGGTGCCTTTCTCTATTCCAGGACTCAAACAAAATACTCTGTGTGGCTTAAAAATGACTATCGCAGAACTGAAAACACGTCACCGCACCAGAGATAAATAATACCCGTTCGAGAGGGCAGTTTCCTGTACTTCACCATCTCTGGTCCAACAGGAAGACACAGCGTATTCGTGCGCCTTCTGCAATCTTTCTGGAAAAGCCGAGATTCTGAAGCACTACATTATAGCGCATATCTGGAATAAACCACGCGCACGGCCAAAGGTACTACATAAAGGGACGGTGATTGGAATCGTATGCGCTGCATGTAAAAAAATTTCAATTCATTCCAAGCAAACCTACTCCGGAACAGGTTTGGAATCCCTTATGGATTCTCGCTCAAATGCAACAAACGATTGAGTCGGAATCGGTTGTTGCCTTTGAGCTGGAACTCATAATGAATCCATTCAGAATTCCTAACCGATCCCGGAATGGGTTTGACTGGGCCATACTGCATCCATTCAGGATTCCGAAGCGGTTCCAGAATGATTTGACTGCGTAAAATTAATGTGTTTGTAGCCTGTTTTTAGAGAAAGGCCAATAAGTCAATGGCAAGTATTTACTTTGTGTGGTTCATTTGTACTGATGTTATCTGTTGTTAGCGAGTAATGGTTTGTTCTAAATTTGTCACCATGACAGTTGGCCTTTGGTTCCTATGAAAGAATAGGCATATCTATATATATAAAAGTCAAAGTTTGTATGTATATGATTTATAGACTCCCAAACGGCTTAACTGATTTCCGTAAAAATTTACACACAGTAGGTATGGGGCGTGTTTGTGTGCTATTAGTTGGAGATTATCTGCCCGCCAGATGGCGCTTTGGAACAAATTGTGTTTTCCTCCTATTTCGCAGAGTGTCGCAGCAACGCGCGATGGGTATTAGCTAGTTTTATATACAATAAAATTGGTTTTGCTTCAATATTTGCTATGCAGTGATTCAAATATTTGTTATGTTTAAAACAATAAAAGATATTATTTGATTTAACAAAAATGTTTGTTGTATTGAACATTTGACATGCATTGATCCAAATATTTTATTAGTTTTATTCAACAAAACGAGCTCATTGATTCAACAAAGTTGTTTGTTGTTTCGATTGTTGTTATGATAAAATCAATAAAAAATTTTGTTGGTCCAACTATTTTCCATGTTTGATCCAATAAATTCTTCAGAATTATTTCAACAATTATTTTATTTATATAAACATGTATTTTTTATTGAACACAGAACAACTTGGTAAATTTATTATTTCAACCCTCATATTATTTGACATTAAAAATTATTTTTCTGCGTGTAGATGACCTCGCATCTGCGTGGTGACTTCAGGTATGGTTAAGATGATCGGTTGTGGTATAACGTATATATATATAATAACATTTTTTCAGGAAACTATTCAGTCATGTCAAACTGAGGCTTCCAATAGTCAACACCGGTGAAACAACGTCATCTCGGTTATCCACTTCAGATACATCGAGCAATACGGAATATTTGAACAAGACTGTAGCTTACCCGAGCTCCGAGCCACTACAATTCCATTTGACTTTAGTCATACCGGCTGGAATATAATATAGAATTCTGGCTGTCTAAGAGACAAGTATTTTAATTGTGCATTCATTTTTTTTTTGTTTTTTGTTGATGATTAATTCATTTCAAATATATTTGTAGTTGGGACTGTGGCCACATTTGCAATTATGGTGCCACTGACATGAGCAAGCGTATGGGGGATAGACCACTAGTGAATAATTGTTCTTAAACCTGAGGGGTAACCACCCATATTGATGGTGGTTTTAAGTGTTTTGTTACCAGCCGCCATCTTGGATTTCAAAATGACGCTAATCATCATTTTTCACTTTCTACTAATTACTACCTTTCAAATGACACCCATATTGATGGTGATTTTTAGTGTTTTGTGGTAACCGGAAACCGCCATCTTGGATTTCAAAATGGCACCAATCATCAATTTTTGCCTTCTACTAATTACTAACTTTCAAACGACACCCATATTGATGACGGTTTTCAGTGTTTTATGGTAACAGGAAGCCGCCATCTTGGATTTCAAAATGGCGCCAATCATCAATGTTCGCCTTCTAACAATTACTACCTTTCAAATGACCCTCATATTGATGGCGGTTTTCAGTGTTTTGTGGTAACCGGAAGCCGCCATCTTGGATTTCAAAATGGCACCAATCATCGATTTTTATCTTCTACTAATTACTACCTTTCAAATGACCCTCATATTGATGGTGGTTTTCAGTGTTTTGTGGTAACCGGAAGGCGCCATCTTGGATTTCAAAATCATCGATTTTTATCTTCTACCTTTTAAATGACACCCATATTGATGGTGATTTTTAGTGTTTTGTGGTAACCGGAAACCGCCATCTTGGATTTCAAAATGGCACCAATCATCAATTTTTGCCTTCTACTAATTACTAACTTGTTACTATGTTTTAATTGCCGCAAGGTTCTACTGTATCGATTTTGTTGGCTATTTTCGGCAAATTTGAGACTAAGAGAAACGAAAGCAATGAAATTGAAAGACGGATAGGTATTCTAGAGCGAATCAATTATATTAGGTAACGGCTGGTAAGCGTGTACCTAATGATTTTTAATTTCATACAATATGGCAATGGAAGTTTCACGTGAACTATTACACAAAATTTGTAATATTATTCATTTTTGTTCCATGTACCTACTTCTTCATGAAATGTCCAGCTGCTAGTAATCGGTACGAGCAGTAGATATAAGAAAACTATTAGGACCTCGAACATCGTTATTCATCTGCTAAAGTTCAGTGGGATGTCTGGATAGAAAACGTAGACTGCGCTAAGCACAACAAGTCGTGTTCCTGATGTGGTTCACAGAACAAGATACCGCGAATCAGTTACACGTGTATGATCTAGTTCATATTGTCACGCTACTCCGAGTAAAAATACCGAAAGTAACAAAAAATATCAAATCGCGATAAGGCGAAGATAATTTATGAATACCATGATAGAACTGCTGATATCATGAAAAGAGCCACATTATTCCAAATGTCAAATTCGAAAGTAAGCTCTAGAGTAAAATATCACGATAACTTGAACATAAATTACGAAAATCATGACTAAGATCCTGATATCATGAACACAAATCACATTATTCGTGACAAAAAATTTAAATCACGGAAAATTTGCAAAAATACTTGTTGCCTTTTCAGAGGAAACACAGTTGTTTTGGTCAAATCTAGCTTCTTATCACGACTAGAAAAATGCTCTAGAATATTCTCTCCAATAATGTGCAAGTCGTACCCAAGGATACAAACCCTCCAAATTCACTTAGTTGAAAAATATTGAGTAAGCTTTGAGCGGAACCTCAAGGGAACTCCGAAAATGAGAAACAGTTCAAAGCAAACTGGCGTTCGGCATGAAATAAAGCGGACAAAACATTTGATCAAAGGCGTGAATTTTAAAGTCCTACAATTCGTAATGTCATTGAAAGCATAATCACATGATTTTGTGATATTCTGTAGTCATTAAACTTCAAAAAGAAATATGTCCGTTTTAATTACAATATAATCATCATGCACTTAATCAAATTTGACAATTTTTTGACCGTTTCACCCTTTAGAAAAAATCACAGTTGAAAACGAAGCGTGGCCGTCAAAACACGATTGAAGAATCATGCATCCGGGCTCAAATACCGGTTTTATTTCGTTCAATCTACTAGAATTGGGATCAGAGAAAAAGAATATTGCAGGATTTGTTATGCTGAAACCCAAAAAAACACTGAACTAAACAAACGATGCTCAAACCAGTTCATACAGCTCTGTGGAAAAAAACAACAGCTTAAAGCATCGGACATTTATCTTTTCTCAATAAATTTTTAATAAACTGCCTAAAACAGTTTCATTTACGACTCACGGTACAAAGTTTGACACAAACTCCGCAACGGTAGCAGTTGAGTGGAAGCCCCACGCTGCTGATCCGATTGAATATTCTGCTACACCGACTCCACCCAAACGATTCGAGTGGAATATGTTTACGGTATCATCCTCCTGTTCACAATTTCATTCTGTCCTCCGCCCTCCGCGATGATTGAACAGATGGAACTACACTCCACAAAGCTACTACGCCCGGAGTGCGGAAATTTGAAATGCAACCCCCCCTGGTCGATTTCCGCAATGGAATGCGTGTACAGAATTCGGTCCGGTGCTGTTTCGTTTTGTGGCACCAAAACAAAGGCGCTTTAGTTGAAAATCCAAATCCCAAATCACACAAGTATCATAAATAATATCCTGCCTGGCCTGGCCTGGCTGGCTGACTGGGTTGCGTGTAAACAAATTCAATGCCACGAGCGTGTGAGGGCGGTAAAACGCTTTCAACACTCACCCACCCGACACAGCCGATATCCTGTCTATTGTTTCCATGCTGCGAGTGGGTGGCGGAGCAGCAGTATGACACTGCCGCGGTGGAGCTCTACAGACAGGGACAACTCGATGATATCCACCATCCATGAAAGGGTTTTTAGTTTATTTTTTGCAAATTGGAACTCTCCTCTCTTGACATCCAGTGTGCTGTTGTTCGGATGTGGTCAAGCTTGTGTCTCCCAGCAGCCCCAGCGAGGACAAAAATGACACCCAATCAACGCCGGGGTCGTAAATCATGCTGGCGACTGTGGGTCCTATCATGATGCAGCTGCAAGCGCACATGACTGTGGAGAGAGGAAAAAAAAGACTGAAAAGAAAATTAAGCTGGAAAGATGTTGGGTCGTTTTATTGTGATTAGTCAGGATAAATCAAGCGGCAGCTGTTGCCCTCGGAACAGACACCGAGGTCTTCTAAATTCATGGCGTCCAACTGGTACCCGGTTGCTAGGTCTGTTTTAGTCTGTGCCGCCCATCTCCGAAAGGATGTATGATTTGAAGGAAAATGGCATGCTCTGCTCAAGCAGTAGGTACTAGGTATGGAAACCATATGCGAAAGATTGGACGGATAGCGGCAGGTTGGAAAATCTCAACAAAGGAGCAAAGCAAGCCGTGCCCGGAAAAAAAGGAGTTGATTTATTACACTTTTCTTTAATCACAAGTGTTCATCGGTTCTTTCCCCTAGATTTTCTTTGAACAAACGTTGTGCTGCATGGTTTGTCTTGGTTTCACTGCGTCTTATGGGGGCCTTCATCACATAGGGACGTGAGCGCTCACGGAAGTGGGATGAATGGGCGGACAGGAAACTCAACAAAGGCAAACATGTTTTATGGATCATTCGAATGGGGCAGTGAAACAATGGAGTATAATCACAGTCTTGATGTTTCCCTTTCCCTCTGATAAGCGATGAATGTGTATACGTGTATGTGGGTGTGTTGAGAAATAATGGTTTGTAGTTTTATCTGATTGAAAAGCTGAGGTTTTGCTAAGTGAATTGTGAGATTGTGACCAGTAGAAGTGATGAAATGCATTTTAATATCCAGCTCTCAAGCCATGCAGCATTTTATTATTTTACTTGTCCGTGGCATGTTTCTATCAGCATTGTTCAATCTAAGAGAAAATTCTCGTTTTTAAGACCAATTTATTAGTTCTCGAAAATATTTTGAATAGGAGAGCCAAAAACAAAAATTTGTAGAAATTAGATATATCCATAAAGTTATGCAATGAAAATTGCATAACTTTATAAATAAATTAAGAGGTTTTTTTGTTTTTATTTCGATTGTAGAGGTTTTAAGCTTAAGGTCATTCGCCTCTTCGGGTTAGGAAAATCTTTTATGAAAAATTTCTAACCCTATGTGCGGAGTCGGGACTCGAACCCAGGTGCGCTGCGTACAAGGCAATCGATTTACCAACCACACTACGCCCACCCCTAATTGAGAGGTTATTGTTGACCCCCTCTAACCTGTGAAATGTGAAACTAAAAAATTTACAACCCTAATAGGACATAATCTCATGAACTAAAATTATTACAACCTCTCCGTTGGAGTAGGATAGATTAGCATCATACCAAAGTAGAGCCGGTTGTGGTCCACTAGGACGTTGATAATAGTCTATGATCTTTCTGATGAGAAAACCAGTCTAAAACTACCCGGTTGGTTGAAGTATCTCAGCCAAGATGCTAATAAAATACGTCCCTATTCTTTCTGTCATAAAAAAGGTAGGATGGGTAATGTCAGACACGCAAGTGAAGTATAATACACTTTAATCTGTTATTTCGCAAGCAGTATTTTTACGTTCAGTAGCGAATAGAATTAAAAACATTTCTTCGATATTTAAGGAAGCTGAAAATTTCGCATTTTGATAAACTTTCCGACTAAGAAATTTATATTATTATATTAAAATATTTTCTTCAGATTCTGTTTTGGTTGTTTCGAAATGAGTTTTTGTTGCCACAGAAAGGTCAGACAGGTCAAAGCTTCAAATGTAGCAATATGCAGTTCTAGTCCGTTGATGATACATACAGACAAATAATGACTAAGTCAGTCTATTTTCAACCATCAAAGGCATCGGTCATAATACCCAGTGTGCTCTTGCTTCTGTCCGAGCCAGTGCAAAACGAACGAAAACAAAAGTTACTTGTGTGCATTGTTTGAACAACAAAGGATACCGTTATTTTTATTCTTGTGTGATCTACCAAGATAACTGAGTCTCATCAACAAAACGTGATTATTCGGCCTAACGCAGTGGTCATTGACTTCAGGTCTTTTCGCATAAGACCAAGTATTCGTGATGTGGAACATCTGCTGAAGGTGAAAATACAGCTTCGGTTTTCGGAAGTCACCTCCATACAGCTTGAGCACGTCAGGCATGCGGTGCTGATAACCTTCAACAAAAAAATTCATTTCACAGAACAACTTAAAACACGTGCTTATTTGTGACAACGCTGAAATCAAGATCCCTGTATACACGGATAATGGGAATATTGAAGTGAAATTACATGATTTATCTCCACTTACTTGCAAAATGGCAATTAAAAGATTCATTTCGCATTTTGGAGCAGTGGAATCTATTATAGAGGACACATGGAGAAAGTATTTCAAATGGTGTCTTTGTGGTGAGAATGCGGGTAGACCAACCCATTCCCTTCTACCTTACCCTGCAGTACAACACAGAAGGGGGTGACACCATTACACAGTGAACTCTTTGTACATATCAGGGACAAACTAATACGTGCCAATTCTGTGAACAAACGGCGCACTACGGACAACCCTACCCAGAAACTGCTCAGTTGCAGAAAAAAATGCCAACACCCAAGCCCCAATATCATTACCTGAACTACAATCGGTTGCCAAATTTTTGGCTGCAGTTAAGGCAATAATGACAACTGCTAAAGCTTCAAACTTAACAACTAAAGGCCGAACACGAAATTATTGCGACACATTCAACAGGGCATAACTTTTTTACCATTGGGTAAAAATCAACCAAATTTTGCACACTTTCTCTGTGATGTGTATTGTTTACATGCTGTCAAACTCGAAGTCGTGTTTTCGATTCAACGATAATGAAGGTGAGCCAACGCGAGTCGAGAGAACAAATTCTTTCCAAACACCTGAAATTTCTTGACCTCTTGCACCGGCAGTTGGGAAAAATGTTGCACATTCACCATTCAACCGTCTCCAGAGTGTTGAAGCGGTTCCAGGAGCGGTTGACGTTGGACCACGGCAAAGGAGCTGGTCGAAAACCGGGACCGGAGAACAAAAAGACGGAGGGAAAGGTGAAGCGGATGATTAAAGCAAATCCCAACGTCTCAAGTCGTGATTTGGCTAAAAAGATCGGCATATCGCAGAGCTACGTCCAGAATGCAAAGAAGAGAGCTGGACTACACACATACAAGGTACAGAACTTCCCAAACCGCGATGAGCGGCAACAATCGACGGCTAAAACTCGGGCACGGAAGCTCTACGAGAAGATGCTGACAAAATATGGCTGCTGTGTGATGGACGACGAAACGTATATAAAAGCCGATTTTAAGCAAATTCCGGGGTTGGAGTTTTTCACCGGCAAGAGCAAGTTCTATATGGACGACAAATTTAAGAAGAAGAAAATGTCGAAGTTCACCTCCAAATATCTCATTTGGCAGGCCATCTGCTCTTGTGGACTGAGAAGTGAGCCTTTCGTGACAAAGGGCACAGTAAATGGCGAGATCTACAAATCTGAGTGCATCGAGAAGCGCCTTTTGCCGTTCTTGCAGCAGCACGACGAAGCTCCGCTATTTTGGCCAGATTTGGCATCATGCCACTATTCTAAAAGTGTCCTGGAGTGGTATGAGGCCAATTCTGTCCATTTTGTTCCAAAGGACATGAATCCGCCAAACTGTCCGGAGCTGCGCCCGGTGGAGCAGTACTGGGCAATGATGAAGCGGGAACTTCGGATGAGCAAGAAGTGAGTCAAAGACGAGAAGGGCATGTTAAGAAAATAGAAAAAAAAAAAAAACTGAGAAACTGATACCGGATGACACTGTAGCAGGAGGGCATCAAGCGAAAATGCGTTCAATTTTACACTCAAGGCTCCATCGATTAACTTTTCTTTTGATTTTTGAAGTAAATATATGTATAAAACTACCCTAAAATTTTGGTTTGATTTTAAACATTATAAGAAAATTGGCATGACATTTTCAGTGTCGCAATAATTTCATGTTCGCCCTTTATATCAATATATCAATTGCACAATGTGGCTCATCATGCTAGTCCCAAGCATGTTGTTCCAATAAACATTTTTCAATCTCAATTGGTTCTGATCAGTAACGGAGTAGCAACCACAGGCGATTTCTTATGCTTATGGTTATGCTTATTTCGCATGTAGTATTTTTACGTCTAACTGACAGATAGAATTAAAATCTTTTCTTCGGCATTTAAGCAAGTGAAAATTATCAGATTTTGATAGAGTTTTCGACTAAGAACAAATTCAAATAAATTTTTCAGATTTTCTTTCGGCCAGCCAGGTTAAAGCTCCACAAGTAGCAATGTAAGGTTTTGGTCCATTGATGATACATACAGACTAAGACTTTTTGGTGGCATCCAACAAGGGGAAACGGATCAAAATGGTCAGTTAAATGAAAGCGATTATGTGAAAACATTCCCCCAATACGCAAGATTTGAACCTGCAACCCTTGGGACTCCGGCCCTATGCACAAACCCCTGTTATCCCTAGTCTATGATGACGTCCCAGGAAGAACACATGATTATCGCATTGACGACAGTGGTTGTACCTCTAGAGATAAAGTGATCACACACAACGACGGCTATTTAATTTCCCCGCTAGATATCAAGGCCAGGATTTTGCCTTGCTCATATAGAAAGGTTATGCAATTGCTTCAAAAACCGACTTTCTAATCGAGGTCCAAAGGGTCGATAGCCTTATACCATTCGACTCTGTTCGCCGAGATCAGAAAATGTCTGTGAGTGTATATTAGACTACCCAGCAAAACAATGAATTTTTGGAAACTCAATCGGCCCACCCCTGAGTCGAATGCTAGTGCCACCATGACTCCTTACTCCCAATATGAAGCAAACCGGACCAGTCTAGCTACCGGACCGACGTGCCTGAAGTTTGTATGGGATTTTTCAACAATTTACATGGCAAAAATCCACAAGTTCGCATTTTTACCGCTAGGTGGCCCGATATGCATCAGATTATCATTACAAGTGAGAATTAAAAGCATAATTTAATTGTCTACAGCTTTTTCTAAGACTTTAAGTCAATCCGGCTTTGTTAGAAGAAGTTGTTAAACTTTTAACGAAGTGATGTCTGAGCCAGTTTTGCATGGGGCTTTAACAGCGCATGGTTAATATAGTGGGACATGGTTATATGAAAAAAATAAAATTTGGCTCTGAGTAACTTTTTGGATCCCATTTAGCTCCCAGAACAACTCTGCAAATATTTAGCTCGATCAGTGCAACTATATTTTTGCGCCCGCGGTTTAAAGTTTACATGGGATTTCGTATGGGGAAATTGTTTTTTGCAAATTAATTCTCCCAAGAGTCGCCCGTTACCTCCTAAAAATAAATAGATGTCTGATTTTTATAGAAAATTTGCCAAGGAAACAAAGTCTAGAAGACTGCAAAACGATCTGATGCTTGTGGAAAAAGTTATTATGCAAAAACCGATTGATGCCCTGAAGAGTATTGAAAATTACACTTTTCATAGCTTCACTGCTTCTGACGGTCTAATTATATACAAAATTTTTAACTTTCTTTTATTATGTACAAAAGAAGCCTCAATTGATCACTCAAAACCTTGAAAAGTGGCTAAATTGTGTAGATCAGGGTTGTTAACGTTGAATTCAACCAGGGGCGGCGAAACACTTTACGTCCGAGTGGGTAGAAAGCATAGGGTGAGGGGTTCATTAGTAAGGATTTTTTTCCCTTTTCGCAATGCATACGCTTATATTACATTCACATTAAATCACGTTCGTTTATGCAAGTGGAATTGTGGTACATCGATGTTTTCAAATGTGTGTAGTGCGAGATACATGCGTTGCACATCTAAATTTTTTGAAATGGTTCAAAATTTCGAGTGGGTAATTACCCACTCGGTTATTTTCGAGTGGGTAGTACTACCCATACTACCCACGCTTTCCGCCGGCCCTGAATTCAACTTTACCGCCGATAACCATGAATTTAGCGCCATTATCGGCGTTGATTTTCACGTTAATTTAATCGTCATCGTCAACGCACTTCGTTGAATTCAACGTTATCGTCATCGGAAATTTTCGCGATGAGTTCTGTTTAAAGTATTTTTTCGTCAGAGAAATTGTGTAATTTATGCACATGAAATTTAAATTTATATTTAGAAATATTTTTGTAAGAAGGTATACTTTTTATTTTATTTAAAGTACAGATTCTGAGGTTAGTTGTTGGAGCATTCTTAACGTAGGAATAGACCCAAAGAGAAAAATCCAAATTGCGCGATCTCGATGGCCAGTAGACGTCTCCTTGGTACAAGTCCACATGTAATGGCAATCGATCATGCAACGCTCGTGCCCCATGTTCAGCAACTGAATAGCTGGTTGCGTCATACTATTGAGAATATACATCAGCCAGAGCTGTGTTAAAACTATTCGGCGCCCCTGGGCATTATTGTGGTGAGGGGCCCCTATAATTGAACTCGTGTGAAACTGCTCAATACATTCAATGAAAATGATTACGTATCATTTCGCTGAGATGTTTAAAGTTTCTAAAATGAAACATATTGTAATGGCAATTGAAAAGGTAACAGAACATTTGAAGGTTAGAAATATTCGAACGAATTTCTCTGAGCTGCATCCGCATAATATAATTAGCCTTTATTTTTAAAAGACCTTTCCTGATTCTCGCATCGCTTGTGCAGGATACAAATAATGATTATTTGTTGCATTGTATCCTTTTGAACGAATTGAGTTTGTTACCTACTTATTTCGAATGACGTTCAATGTAGTCAAGGAAGATGTATAAAGCGAACTGAGCTATGTACACTTAAAGAATAATAATAATTTTACATTTCCATAATTCGCAGGAAGAACTTTCAATGCTTTATCTAGTTTGTTTAAAATTGCTTTCAAAGTGAAACATGAATATTTTGCGAATCTATAAATATAAACTCATTTTAAGACCAATCGTTTATGAAAGAGAATCGAATATAAAATACTGTCGCCCATAATTTGCCTTCCGTTTGTCGTTTATCCGTAAATTGAGGTTATGAATTGAATATCGGTGAATTGAATATTATTTTCAATTCTTTTTTGAGGCTATGAATTGAATTTGGGTGAATTTATTACTACTTTTAATTCTTCCACAATATAAAAACTTTATTCATGGTATATTTTCCATAATTCAAAAATTCTCACGAAGAGCCTATCTTGGGAAAAGCTGTTAATATGAAGGTAATTATTAAATTTATTAAATATTTGCCGGTACCAAAATTCTCAACAATCTGTTTAAATGCAACGAAGCTACTGCTTCGGGAGTGTACACAAGCCGGGTGGCATTCCGCATCTCGATTCGAGAGACTCGATTCGAAACGTTTTGAAGTCGTTTCGACTAACTTGCGGCATTACGTATTGCATTCGACCAAGCGTTCGAGCTTGTTAGATTGCGGTACTAGATTTCGACTGCCTGTTCGAGCGCAAACTGTCAAATGAGAGTATACACTGAGAAAACATATTTTTAATTCTGCTACGAATAAGTTTCATAAAACCAATTTTGGTAAAATATAGGAATTGTTTTGATTTTATTTGCGTTTGGATTATTTAGTTTTTAGTTGCTTGTTATCGAAATGTATACGGATAAGTTTCGCAAATATAACATTTTTTCTAGCATACAATAGGGGTGAACCCTTTGAAATAAAATCGATGTTGTCAAACATCGATCCAAAAAGATCCGATGTAATATGCAAATATGATTTTTTTTCCTTTTATGCACGAAAAAAATTACCCTTTTCAAAAATATTTATACTATATAAAACAATTGATAAAAGAACGAATCATTTCGTTTCATTCACGAAAATTAGTTTAGATATCGACGATAAGTTTTATGCACCGTACGGGCCAATCAACGTCAGATTCACAAATAAAATTTTAGTTAATTCTAATTTTTTTTAAAAATATTTGACAGGTATTTTTGTTATGGCTGAATATAATATTTACTTTAAGGTATGAGCTTTCAACTTTTGAAGTTAGAAAAATTGAACATTTTTCAATCGCTGATAGCTCGGAATGTATTTGATGCATGGAACAATATTAACTGTGGAAAGTTGCAATTTCGCATGAGCTTGCCGGTAAAATTGAGAATTTTTTTTAAAAGTTGGATCAATTTTTTTGCTTATTTTTTCAAATAATAAAAATCATGTTAAAAATATTGTGTAAAAATTTTGCCGTGGATCTTAAAATGTTTTTCGAGATATTACAATTATAACATTAAAAAGGGCAATTTTACATTAAACGACATGTTATGGGCCAGCTTTAATTGAAATATCTCGTAAATTAATAAGGTTCTCAATATAATTATAAATATTTTCATAGAATAAAAAACTTATTAGTCCAAGCTGGTTTTTTCAATATGTTGCTAACATTTGCAGATTCATAACATAAATAACAAAAAAACTATATCAGATTTTTATTGGTGAGCTCATTCGAAAACGCACTTTTTATTATTAATAAATTTTTCCGTACAACGAAGAGTTTCCGAGTTATCAGTGGTTGAAAAACGGTCCAATTCATAAAATTCAAAAACTCATAACTTGAAAAAAAATCTATCGTATTCAGCCTAAACAACAAATAGATGTCAATTGTTTTGTGCTAAGAATGCAAGAAATTTTTTTGGTAGGAATTAAAATTGTGGTTGTAAATTTGACGTGGAATAACCCGTACATTAAATATGTAAAACTATTCAACTTTTCGTTCACCAAGATGCCATTTTTCCAGTTCGTGAATTAGACGAAACGAACTATTTACAATGCACGAAAATGCTTCGTTGCAGAAAACGAGTAAAGATTTTGTTCATCGTATGATAATTTTAATTGCACCTAAGAATTTGTGTCAGCGTAAACAAAATTGCAGTTTGTTTTGTTTTTTTTCCGATGAGCGTCAAATTCACAGAATAAAAATAGTGATGGTGGTAAATAAATTGACCCAAACATGTTTATAATTTGTTCACGTCACTCACCCTCACCACCTTTTTTCAATACTTGGGCATTATTTTAGTTTGATATAGCTGTATTCTTGAACTTCTTACCACAAAATTTTAATATATCTCGCTGTTTAAGTTTAAGCACCGAAACATCGAAATGCCTAGCAGTTAGTGTCTCTTATTCGGACCTTAGTCGCATGATGGAATGTATTATCTGCAGAATGAGTTCTTTACAATTATTCTTAGATTAAACATATTATTTAATATCTAGATAATTATACCAATTTATAGAATGACATGAAATAAAAACACAAATCATAATCTCGAACGACAGTCGACAGCAATAAAATTATCGAGCAAATACGCTCGACTCGAGTCGCTTTTGAGTTAGATTGTTATGGTTCCATAATGCCAACACTTCTCGATAATCTAGTACTTCTTCGAGCGAAATCGAACGAAAGTTTACTTTCGAGCTCGGTTCGAAATACATAATGCGAAACAAGGTCGAGTCGATAGAATTTTGATCGAATCGACATGCGTAATGCCACCCCTGGTTGATTGCTGTTAAAATGTTGATTTCTAAGTATTTGTTTCATTTCGTGACTATGGCAGACCACATATGTAATGCATTTTCTTTCCAATTAAAAAAAAACAGACAGAAGTGATACGTTGGTGCTGATATTTTCAGGCGACAATACGAATGGCTTGGAGGAGTTTGGGTCTACTTGATAAAATTATTTCTTGCATTATCTTGTATTATCTCACCCATATTCATTTCGTTGGTGATATGGCGTCTTTAATTTTTTTAGAAATCTTTTAGTTGTACTCGTATTTGGATCCTTTTGGTAGTCTTGTATTGCAAACAAAATCTATTTACCGCCTCCATAATAACATAAATAACATAATTGCGGCCCGGTGTGTCCATGCATTAAGGCGGTTCACCCTTTCGACTTAAATATAACTTGAAAATGTGCAAATTAAAAATAGGTTTAAGTTGGCATAGTCTGTGCGAAATATTATTAATTTGAAGACAGTATGTTTATATAAAAATATTTATCTACTAGATAGCATAAGCACCATTCTATAAGTAATCAAAACAGAAATCAACGCAGAATTTTCGTTGACGTTAACATTACATTCATCGAAGTGCGTGGACGATGAACGATGAAATTAACACCAAAATCAACGCCGTTGAATTAAACGGAAAAAAATATCGATTCAACGATATCGCGTTGAAACGATAACGTTGAAGTCATCGCATTAACAACCCTGGTGTAGATAAACGATTTAGACACATTAAGAGAGGATTAAAACAAAATTGCGTATAGTTGGACAACCAACAGCAGTGGTGCTACAAAAAGTGAATATTTTATCAATCGTCAGAGCATCAATCGGTTTCTGCTTAATAACTTTTTTCTTAAGCGTCAGATCGTTTTGTGATTTTCGAGACTTTGTTTCTTGTTAAATTTCCTATAAAAGTCACACAACGATTTATTTTTAGGAAGTAATGGGCGACTCCTGGAGGAATTATTTTGTAAAACTTAATTTTCCCATACAAAATCCCATGTAAACTTTGAACAGTGAGTGCAAAAATATAGTTTCACCGATCGAGCTAAGAATTTGCACAATTGATCTAGGACCCAAATGGTTCCTAAAAAATTGCTCGGAGCCGGAATTTAATTTTTGTTCCATCCTAATGGTTATGCATCAGTACTCGATTTCCACAAGCTATACATTTTTGTGAAATAATGGTTAGGTTTAGCTCAATAGTATATTTTGAAGAATTTTAGTACATAATACGAGTCATGCTTTGGTTGCAAAATTTTAGTTCCATCTGTGACCGCATAGAGGGCACCAACTCTAACTTTGAAGAGAGATAGAGTATGCTCAGAAGAATTACTGCAAAATGCTTGTTCTACAACTTAGTGGAATACACCTAATTTCTATCAATTCAACTACTTAGTAGTTTGTTCCTTCAGTAGGGTTACACCACCACTCCTTGACACACCACCAGTTCTCCACCATCCACACAGACTGGCAATTTCTGCATGGCAATCGGAAAGCTGGCTGTGAGTTGAAACTTGGTGCTCTTCCCCTACGAAAACAATCTTCGGCTCTCTTGTGCTAGTTCCCGACGGTGGACCTAGCCTACTCCGACGGAGAATTCCCCGGAGAGTCCCTGTCAGGTCCCTGTTCGGTGCCATTTAGCACCGCAACTCATTTAAGCCCATCTCGTTCCATTTTGCTCCACTTCCCCGATTAGCCATTCAGCTCCCGCTCTTACTTGTTCGCGAACTACTCGGCATAGTCCCCGACGATGGGTCTAGCCTACTCCGACGGAGAATTACCCGACAAGAGAGATTCTCCTGAAGCCGAGCGGTAGATTTCTCCCGATACCGATGTGAGCGATTTAGCTCCCCACTTCATCCCGATCTACTCGTCTAGTCCACGGCGGTGAACCGCCTACTCAACGGGCCAACCAGTAGGTCGTTTTTTCATCACAGCACTTTTTTGGTTGCTTTTGGGGTCCCAAACAGCTGTGCAAACTTTGGGGTCGATTGGTGTTGACCCGGCGTAGCGCATAGCGTTTGAAATTTGTATGGAGATTAGTATGGGAAAACCTACATTTTTGCATTTTTAATTCTACAGACTACAATTCTTCATGTAATATGCCAACAAATAGATAGAAGTATAGTCCAGGATATGCTGAACAACTTTGCCGAAGGATGTATAGTGTTAGAATGTCTCTAAGCCAAGTTATAGCTGTTCAAAGTTCGAAACATCGAACTAAATGCCAAAAATCAGTTTTATTGCCAACACTGCGGGTGTACCAATGAAATTTCATATAGCATTCCAAAATAACATTATATATTTTATATTTACCACATTGGTATGTTTGGATGAATTATTCAAAAGCCTTAGCTCAATTTCATGAGTGTAGGTAGTTGAGCAATAGGGCGTAGTGAGGGGTGAGGGGGGGACTTTAATATGTAGAAATTCGAACTGAAATGTTGTCGAGTTGGAATGTTCAGACGAATTATTTCAAAACAATTACACAATGTCCTACGCATAATAGTAACGATGTAATAAAACATACTGAATCCTTTTGCCTTGACTTTTATCAATAGAAGTTACGTTACAGACTGAATCAACTGATGTCGAGTTGATAATTTTGATAAAAATAATAATACAGCGAAAAAAAACAGTAATGAAGGAATCAGCCGAAATTAGCGGGTCCGCATCAAACATCAACGGCCCCAAGTGACTTCCTTGGGGTACTCCTGACGTAGAAGTAAATGTGGGTGCCTGACAATCTCCTATGACAACCACTATTTCTCGACCTGAATGGTAGGATCGAAACAACTGCAACATACTACCGTTAATTCCAAATCTCCCCATTTTAGCGATTGTTATGTCATGGCAGCAGGGCCGCAGAGAGAAACTACGGGCCCGGGAGGTCCTACGTACGGGGTCCCTACCACTTTGTATTGCCTGAGTACAAAAAAGTCAATGTTTGAAATCCATTTGGGTTCACTGATATTATGTATAGTACACTGAAATTTTATATTTATGTACCATTTTTTGCTCTATTTGTTTGTAGTGCCAATGAAGGTAAAAAAAGGAGAATTTTTTAAACTTTGGGAGTTTTTAATACCTCTTCGACAGTTTTGGTGACTTTGAAAAGCTCCAGTTTTGTTAATAGTATTTATAAAAGTAAGGAAATGGCAAGATTAAAAATGCAAAATTACAAAAATTAAAAATATCTAAACAGTGATCAACGGCAAAAGATAAAAAAAAACAATAGTAAAACTAAATATTAAAAGAATGTACAAAAGAGCCAAAAAAAACAAAATCAACCAAATAGACATTAATTGTCAAAAAATGTTTAATCGAGAAAAGCCGAAACAAAACCTATAAAAAATTGATAAAGGAAAACAGGAAACTAGAAAAACATATTGAAAAGATTAAAAAAATCGAACATTATTAAACAAATGGTGAAAATAATGAAAAATCGATAGGAAAGTAGGAATAAATTTTAGAATCAATGAAAATGAAAAAAAACTACTAAAAAGAATACAAACATTAATATAAAAAATGCATAAAACTGAAAAACTTGATAAATCAAGAATAATACAATTTATTCAACAATTAAAATAAAACATATTTAAAGCAATAGAAAAATAAATAAAATGTTAAGAATGCATACAACTAGAGGAGTATATACAAAAGACAAGAATAAAATAACCATAGAGAAATAAAAAATGGACGAACCAGAAAGTTTGGACTGGAAAATTTAAATGATGGAAAATTTAAATGATGAAAAGACGAAAAAGTAAAGAAAATTGGAGGTATTGAACAAAGTCGGAGCAAACAGACAAAGTGGAAAACAAAAAATAATAGAAAAAAGACATACTATAGAAACACAAAAATGAAGATATTAACACGAAAAAAATGAATAAAATGGATATTATTTAAAGAATAGAAAAAGTACTAGAAATGAAATTTGAAATAAATTCAAACAACGAACTAAATGTAAAATTTAGAAAAAGTGCGCTGAGCGTTTCTTTTTATTTCGATTATAGAGGTTTTAACCTTTAGGTCATTCGCCTCTTCGGATTAGAAAAATCTCTGATAATAATTTCTAACCCAATGTACGGGGTCAGGGCTCGAACCTAGGTGCGCTGCGTACAAGGCAATCGATTTACCAACTACGCTACGCCTACTCCCCGCGCGCTGAGTGTCAAGAAAAGATAAATGAAATGTTTTTTAGGAATAAAAAAATCAATTTTAACGTATAGGAAAATGGTCAACTGAAAAAGTATTTTGAAACTAGGTTAAATGGAAAACATGAAGAAATAACAATAACGAATTAAATCTTAAGCAAAATGTATAAAAAATAAATAAAATTATATTAAATGAACGATGGGAACAAATAAAACTACGATAAACGGAAAACTAAAAAATAGAAAATGAAGAAGAAAATAGGAGAAAGAAAAAAAATTAAACAATAAGACAAATTTGAATGAATTTGAATAAGTAAAATTGCCTTGAGAAATGCAAAATAATATGACAAAAAGGAAATAGGAAAAAGGTTATGACAAGAATAAATGTAGTAAATAGACAAATTCTAAAAATTAGATGGAATGGCAAAAGAAACAAATGAAAAAGCAGGGTATCAAAATATGAAACAATAAGAAAAAAAATAAGGAAAGCAGAATTTTCTCTAAAAAATGCGAATAAAATCAAATAACAGAGAAAAAACTATAAATTAAAGTAAGTGATAGTGATAGCACAGAGAACAGACGTCCATCTTCAGCATTCAACTTGTGTAAAATCTCTAACGATTTCGAAGGTAGTTGGGATATCCAAACCAGGTGCGCTACTGTCGTCATGTTTTTTTGTGGCTGAGTTCGACAGAATTGACGGCGGTTATTTCTCAAGCCCAGTCAAACTAGTCCGGAACAGGTTCGGACTTCCAGCATGAATTCCAGCTCAAATGCATCAACCGATAGAGTCGGAATCGGTTGTTTTCTTTGAGCAAGATTCCATACTGAATCCATTTAGGATTTCGAACCGGTTCCGGAATGGATTTGACGGATAATTGGGATAGGTTGGTGTGGCGGCGCTAGTGTTTATTGTATATTAATTCAAATGTTTACACACGTTTTTTAAATATTTTTGTTCGATCATGGATATCTGTTCTCTGTGGTGATAGCAATAGAAAAAAAGCAAAAGTGAGGAACGTAAAAAGATGGATAAAATAAAGTATGCAAAAAGATTAAAAAAGGCAGAATCTTACAGTTGTAGAAATATACATACAATCCACAACTTGAAAAAATAGAAATTTTAACAAAATAAAGAAAAACATGTAGGAATAAAAAAATGAAAAAAAAAATGAGAAGCATGGATCAAATTTTATATAAAGGTTTTGATTGGATTTTACGCTATGCTGGTTTCGAAAACATTCATAATCCTATAAAAACATAAATTATTCTTTTATTTGTTTTGGTGTGTTAGCACAAGTTTAACTTGCTACATTAGTTAGCTAATCTTGCTAACTAGTTGATTTAGTTTGGTAGCAGAGTTAAATTTTCTCTACGAAATCAAACACAATTTAGCAATTTAGTTGAACGTATGCTTCTTAGAATCATTGAACTGAGAGATCTTCTCTGCATGCTCCATGACATATAAATTCAAAACAAAACTATTAACACTATATTCGACACGAAAGGGGCTTGTTGTGCACGCAATTTGCTGTTATAATGCAAATGTTGATAAAAGGCCGTATTTGAAAGAATTGTAAAACGTATTTTTTTCCATCCCTGGCCTCTTTGCTAGGGGGAATTGGTAGTCGAAAATCGCCGAAAAAACTACGTCATTTGAGAATGACCCCTTTACAAAAATGTTTCGGTATCATCTCGTATCTGAATATATTTTTTTATAGATTTTGTGTCAATGAACGGCAAACCAAATATATTAAATTTTAAATTTAAATTTTTGGATTAATTTCGAATTCGTTTGGTACACTGCTGGTCAATAAAATAGGTGTGAGATAAAAATACATGAAATTTGAAGTTTTCTCTAAAAATATTATTATATTCAAATATTTTATAGTTAGGCACAGTCGTAAATATGAAAAAGAACACTTTTATTTGTATTTTTTTTTATTTCGATTATAGAGGTTTTAACCTTAAGGTCATTCGCCTCTTCGGGTTAGAAAAATCTCTTATGAAAAGTTTCTAATCCTATGTGCGGGGTCGGGACTCGAACCTAGGTGCGCTGCGTACAAGGCAATCGATTTACCAACTACGCTACGCCCACCCCTATTTTGTAAATTAAATGTTATGCTTTATCGTAACTCTTTCTTCTCCATGAAATCCAAAAAAGTACCTGGTCAATGAAATAGGTATATTGTAATCCATTGCATTAAAAATGTTCAAATCCAATGATTTTAAGACTTCAACATTTTAAACAACTAGTAGCCTGTATAAGCTCCCTTATTCAACCAAATTTTATCCAGTTATCTTGGCATTGAGTCATTCAAACGCTGATTAGTTTCCGTTGGTGTAGGGTAGCATTCCTTTTAAGCTGCTTCCCACAAACGATCCATATTTATGAAATTTCGATAGAATAACTTCTTTTTAGGTACATTCCGTAAATTTTCTACGGGATTGATGACAGGAGATTGGCAGGGTCCGAAATTATAGTCACTTTATTATCCCGAAATCATTCCTTTACATACTTCGATGTGTGTTTTTGGTCAATATCTTGCTGAAACTGTCATGTAAAGGCACGTTATCTTTGGCATAGGACTGCATGACATCCTTTAGGGTATCCATCCTTTAGCTTTGCATTCGAATCTTGCCATTATAGTGGCGTTGCGAAGAATTGGACCTGCGCCATTCCACGAAAAGCAAGCCCCAAACCTCATTGTTCTCGCCTCCGTGCTTTACCATATTTTGCGTGTGTCGCAGATCAAACTGTTTGCACTTTGGACGTTTAACGTTTCTTTGTGCATCGGGGGAAAACAGGTTTACCTTTGAGTCGTCCCTCCGAAGGATATGTCGTCATTTTTTTATTCCTTCTGAACCAGGCCCATTAACGCTGTTGAAAAGCAAATTGCATTTTTCTTCAAAGGCTTTGGCTTCGAAATAGTGGAACCTTCTTAGCAATTCTTTCTGGAAGATTGGAATTTTACGGCCTACAGCGAACTGTTCTTAGACCTACCACTTTTCCAATTTGTTCTGATTTGGTCTTGGATGACGCGAATGGATCAGATTTCGCTAAAATTGCAATACGATGGTCAGCTGCTGTCAGGGGCGGATCCAGAAAAAAATTTCGGGAGGGGTCTGAAATTTCGAATTTAAAATTATCATTGTTAAATTCGTAAAACGTTATTTAACAAATATCAGTTTTGTTGAACAAATTTAGTTTGAAATGATTTTGAGTTTGAAATTAGTATAAAATTGAAACAAATTTAAAATTTCTCAACAAGTTAAAAAAAATTTGGGGGAAGGGGGGGGGGGGGGGGATCCGCCACTGGCTGCTGTAGATGTTTTCTTGGGTTTTTTTGCGTGTTTCCTTTTGTCAAAGGTTTTAAGGCATTTGCAACGAAGTTTTCGGAACGCCCGCAGTGTATTCGCGATTTATTTATACGTCTTATCTTCTTGAATAAAGTTTCTTAGCAAAACTCGTTCCACTTGAGTACAGTGGCTCGACCCATTCTATAACAAATCTTTGACTTATTCAACATTTAAATACATTTATTATCACGCAGAATTCAAACTTCATCAAATAAAACGTATAATGGAATTATGTAAAATAATAACACGTTAATATATTTCACACACCTATTATATTGACCACACGAAAAAGCCTGCGGTAGTCTTGTTTTGCATCTTGACAAAGATTGCAAATATAATCAGCGCCAACAAGCCACTAGTAACTTGACAGATTCCAAGGCTTCTGTGTGAGGTAGGTGTGATTGAGACTGCTGCAACTTGGTATGCGTAATTGAGAGAAAAACAAAATAATCTATCACACACCTATTTTATTGGCCAGCAGTGTATATCAAGAGTTTTTGATGAGTCATTTGACCAATTGAGCTCACAAATAGAGGTAGGGTTACCGCCTCTAGTGGTACTTTGACCAGCAGAATTTTACTGAGCAGGGGATATACTTCAAGAGACACAAGGGTCGTTGAAATCAATTCGAATTTCGAATTAAAGTGATCACTCGACAGAATTTTGGAGCGCTTCCATTGCTTTTTATTGTATAAAACGCTTAAAAGCAAATAAATGTGCACTTTTTTCATATGTAGCTCGTAGCACTAGGAGGAAAAATATCTTATTTTGGTCACATTCACCGTAGAGTGTAAAGTTTTGGTAACGCACACCACCGTTCTGTGCCGTTCACATTTAGTTGTATATTTTTGCATTTGTTAAGAGTTTTGTTGATTTAGTTGGATGTAGTGATTCGCTGTCTCGGATATTCACATGGAATCCAAAAGCTCCAACCACTCTCGCTGTGAAGGATAACCCGAGCGAGCTTTGCTCTGCTCGTCAGTAAACAAATACGGGGTGTGAAATCACACTTCAGTTTCTTTCGAGAATCTTTGTGAGGAACATTAATCCATTTAAGCGGAGGTTCAATGGGGTAAAGTAAACCCAAATGGCACTTTTAAAATAATATTTGTCAAAGCCAAGAGACCCTCCTTAACAATTAGGGCCTGCAACCCGAGGATGATGTTTATGAGGACTGGGTGCTGGGTGATTCCTGGTAAAAAAAGGGCAACGCAAAATTGCAAAATAATCCAATGGATTCTTCCGGGCGAATTCGGATTTACCTGAACGAAGACATGGAATTCAAAAACCGGTGTGGCAACCCTAAGCAGGGCTTGTTTCTTTCAATAATTATTTTCGATACTAATTCAGCGCTTTCGAAGATTGGAAATTAAATAAATAAAAAAATCGATTTCAAATTGGCGAAATTTGAAGACAACCTCATGACTTCCAATCAAACCATTTAATTGTTTAACCCTTACAAGTCTGATCAAATTTGTGTTTCGATTATAGACATTTCAACCTTAAGGTCATTCGCTTCTTCATTCAGGTTAGGCATTTTCCTATAACAAATCTCTATTCCTGTGTGCGGGGTTGGGATTCGAACCCAGGTGAGCTGCATACATGACATTCAATGTACAAATTCCGCTATGCCCGCTCGAGTCTGATCTTATTTCGATGCGAGATTTACGTTGATATAAACATAGTTGATATCAAATATGAAGTAGTTTTGAATTTTCGCCATTCTAGTTACACACGATATTGAATTTTTAATTGAATTCTCAAATTAATTTTTGTCGAAAAAATATTTGTCAAAATTTTAGTTTCTGTTAAAAATGCGGCCCCCTTCTAAACTCCGGGCCCGGGGGGAAACACCCCGGTCCCCCCCCCCCTCTCGGCGGCCCTGCATGGCAGGTTAGTCGTTGTCGAACACCCAGACGTGAAACCATGTTGATCGTCAATTAGGTACTGCTTGCAGTGAGCCATAATCCATAATCACCAGCTCGAATAACTTCGAGACAGCACTCAATGAAGTAATTCCCCGGTAATTATTGACGTCTCGCCTATTACCTTTTTTATGGATTGGGAACATATTCGCAGACTTCCAGCAGGATGGAAAGATGCCACTGGAAATAGATGCTCTAAAGATGCGAAGAAGTGGAGTCGCTAAAACGTCGATGTGCCTTTTCAAAAGTACTGAAGGGAAGCCATCCCGGGAAGGTCCCGGATTGAAAGACGATTTTAACCGAGAACAAGCTCTGGTAATCATCGTTTCATTGACATCTATAGCGCTTAGAGTTTTGCTCACAACCGGAACTTGACTAACAGCAATTTCAATTTGATCTACTGTTAAGGCCTCATCTGTGAACACCTTCGCGAATTTCTCCGAAAAAAGTCTGCACAAATCTTTGGATGTGGTAGCTGTGCGCCCGTTGAAAGTCATAGACGACGGCAGTCCGGATTCCTTGCGCTGCTCATTCACAGATTTCCAGAAATGTTTTGGGTGCGATTTGGGATTACGCTGAATGTTTTGCTGATATCGAAAGAAACAATCCTGGCTAGCTCGTTTATAAGAATGGTTGAGACTGACGTAATAGTTTCTAAGTGGAATTGTGCGATACTTGGTAAACCTCCGCAGAGCAGCTCTCTCAATGGACTTCAGCCATCGCATCGTGCTCGTTTGCCAAAGAGGGCCGATTTGTTGATGTTGAACTATCTTCGGGACGTGCCTGTCAATAATATAACCCAAAACGTTGGAAAATGTTTGAACTGCCGTATCAACATCTTCGGGGTCCAGAATATTTAGCCAATCGAGAGTGGCGATGACGATGACGAAACAGTAGATAGGAGACGTCTCGTGCTGCTTCTCGGGCCGCCGACGTTTGGCACATTCCTCGCAATTGCCGCTATTGTTCGCCGCTTCGCCGACTATTCACGGGCGTAGTCAACGTGGTTGTTAAATCTCAACCGGTTGTCGATTATCACTCCCAATTGCTTCAGTGCACACCTCAATGCAATCACGTGCCCTCCGACGTCGATCTGCATCCGCTGAACCAACAACTCTTGTGATGAGCTATTTGCAGCTTGACCCCGTCCATCCAGCTCTCGATTGCGTCTATTGTCTCCGTCACCGACACCTCCACTTCTTCAAGTGTCTC
This sequence comes from Topomyia yanbarensis, assembly GCF_030247195.1. NCBI lineage: Eukaryota > Metazoa > Arthropoda > Insecta > Diptera > Culicidae > Topomyia > Topomyia yanbarensis. Next base: position 457,228,174 of record NC_080671.1, read on the forward strand.
ACCCGTCACCGTTAGTAACACGTCGTCCGCGAAACCCACGATTTTCACTTTCCTAGGCAGCCGCAGCGTTAAGACACCATCGTACATCCCGTTCCAAAGAGTTGGACCGAGAATGGAACCCTGAGGAACGCTCGCTGTGACTTCGCTCGTCTCGTACAGCAGCACTCTGCTCTTCAGGATCTGGCGTAGATCGTCGGGAACCCTCATTCTGTGTAGCGCTGCAGCGATGGCTTCCCAGCTGGCGCTGTTCAATGCATTCTTCACATCTATCGTGACCATAGCGTAGTATCAATCTCCTCGTCGCTTCTTTTTAGATGCCTTCTCGGCACTCTCGAGCACTGTTCGAATCGAATCCACTGTCAACGCTCCTTTGCTGAACTACATCTTGGACAGTCCGCTCACGCCTTCCGTAAATTTCGTTAACCTGTTAAAGATGATCCTTTCCAGGAGTTTTCCGAGTATATCCAGTAGGCATATGGGCCTGTACGAGGCCGGATCGCCCCGTGACTTCCCTGGTTTTGGGCAACAACACTAGCTTCTGGACCTTCCACATTTCGGGGAAGTTGCTTTCATTTAGACACTTTTGCAGCACCATCCTGAACATGTCCGGATATGTCAGGATCACAGCTTTCAGCACCATGTTTGGTATTCCATTCGGACCGGGGGCTTTCTTTGATTTCAGGCGCTTCTTGTAAGGTCAGCCGCATCCACGTTCTCGGTCCCGCCGTACGGCCGAAGTGCCTCAACAAAGAGGTATGACAACCGGTTTCCGATCGATCAACTGCTTGGTTAACCGCTCCAGCATTAGGCGGAACTGCTCTATTGTCCACCTTGGAGGAGCTTCTAAAGTTAACGGATTAGACGCTATTAATTTTGAGCACGAAAACGACGACGTCGGTGTTAGGTCAGACCTTAGTCAGAGTCTTAGTCTTAAATGAAGGGTACAGTGTTTTTCATCCCCAACATACACCCACCCTGAAAAGCCTGAATATTGCTTATTGCTTTGAAAGTTGGATTTTGATGCACTTCGCTATAACATTTTTTTCACGGTTGCCAAATGAAATGATATGAAAACGACAAAAAATTAACTTTTTCCATCAAATTTATTGTAAAAACCGGGATACTGGCAGCCATGCTAACCTTCCAGCTACTAAAAGTAAGAAGAAGTTTGATTTTGACACTTTTCTATGTCAATAATTTGTCAGGTCGAAGGAGTTGCACTTTTGATCACACTTTTGATTCATCACACTTTCATACTGTGCAGTTCGATTTAGTGGGAACTGTGCAATAAGTTACCAAGAAAACAACATTGAGCTAATGCTACTCAAGCATGATATTTTTGTCGTGACTAACGACTTACTTTTCAATATAGGGGCCCCTTTTCAAAATTTCGGAAGAAAAATGATGTAAGATTTTGAACGCTTATATCTTTTGTTGTACTGCATGGATTTAATCAATTTCTTCGGCATTTTGTCGAAAATATTTGTACCAATGTTGTATTAAATTTTGGAATATGTAGGACATTCATTATCAACGGAAAAATAGTGTTTTGAAAAATCTTACGAAAACGACTCCGAAAAGTGAAAATTTTCAGCCCATTTCGCACCGAGCCGTCAATATGGTGCACCAACCGAACAATAAAATGATGAAAAGTTTTAAATATAGGTTCACTACATGTTTGTTCCTATGATTATTCGTATTGAGTTGCTTGACGAGAGTAGTTGGTGGGGGAAAGCCAGCATATTCGTTTTGGTTATACCATTGGAAGCCGGACGGAAAGGAAAGGCTCATGCAAGGCGAGAAAGCGATAGTAGGGCATATTAGCGAAAGCGTTACGTACATTTTGAACCTTAATAACAGGTTTTGGCAAATCCTTCGAATGCAAAATGGAAAAAGAATTTAATTAGAAGGTTTCTTTTATTAACTAGTATTAAGTTTGCGCTTGTTAATTCTGTACTTTACCAGTGAATCATAAGAAAATGTTTTTCTAATCTACAAACCCGAAGGTTTTTGAAAATCCTTCCAAGAAAATCAGTGAATGTGGCAACTAAGCGAAAGCTACATCAAAACGAATGACGAAAATATTTTCATTTATCGCACAAAAGGAGGGTCTTTCATCTGCATCGAAAAGTTAATAAATAGGAACGCCTTGATGCAAAGCGTGCTCATTTGGTGTGCGCTGCGAAAGGGGAATGATCATATGTGTGTACGCAGTAAAAACAATCGTCGGCAAGGTTTGAATCGTTTCAAAAGATTCTCGTCTTGTATCAACATAGTTGCGTTGCGTTGCGTTGCGTTGCGTTGTGACGATGATTTTGGCGGATTGCACACTGACTTCATCATGTTTGACTGCTGATTATCTAATAAGAGTTGCTTAGGAAATGGTAAGTAGGAATTCATACCAATCCTACCCACATTAAAACCTCAACAGCATGATAGCCATCATTGCCGGCCGCCCCCATCTTCATCGTTCACGGGGAAGGATAAAGGATAAGGTAGACAGGAAGTGTTGATGCTCCACCTACTTAACGGAAGGACGACGATTCATCAGACTCTTCCATAGGTGTCGCGGAGTTGGTAGTTTGGAAGGGTATCAGGTCTAGGATTCGCTCCAAGCAAGCGATGCGACCTATAAAGCATATTTTATTAGGTAGTTGTTTAGTTAGTCTTCGAGTGCACGATGACTCGAAAAAGAAAAGATCTTGTTTAGTTTTTGGTTCTTTTTAAACTCTGGGCAGCCGGCTACCGAGAGTATTCTATGTTCCCTAGACAAAAGCAATTTGAAACCGACCGTGGGAGTATTGCCTAGGTAAGCTAAACTTATCTGCGTAATGGGCCGGATCACTATTTATTGAAACAGTATTTAGACGGAAATTGTTACTTCTTCTCCACGATATATTTATTGGCTTGAAAACCACCGATTGATAACACATTATACAGGCAAAAATAGCGCGAGATGTTATAAATCAAGGAAAGTATTTCTTATTTTCCATATCGGATTGTTTGTGGAATACAAGTATACGAGCGATAATAACGAACACTGAAGGGAAATATAAAGGATTGTTAACCTGATGCACGGGCTTGTTAGCAATAACGGAGCTTGAAATTAGGTTCATAAAAACAGACGCGGCGAATTTTCAATACGTATTGACCCGTGATCATCGATACTAGTCAGATTAGTCGTATTGGGGCTAATTTCCGATCAACTATTAATTTTTACGGCAATGTTTTCTCGACTAGATCTGTTCGCACCCTCTCATTCTGCTACTATCGGCAGAAGGCTGATAGCACCCAGTCGTCGCCGGTCTAAGGACCAAATGTCATCAATAGACTTAGACTCGCGTGGAGGCATGAGATAGGAAACTTGTGAGAATTTTGTTATCCCACCATTTGACGACCAAAAGATTCTCGTCTTGTATCAACATAGTTATCTATAAACCGTTCATATTAGGACGAATGCAAAATGGAAAAAGATGGGTTGGTAATGTATAGGACATAACAGGGGTGTCGTGATCACACTTCGAAGTTATTTCAAATCTTACAAAGCATAAATTGACATAATTTCAATGATTTCATTGATATAGGAAATGACAAATTTTCAGGTCAACGCGGCAATAACTTTGAAAGTTATAGAACAATTTTTTATTTTTAGTTATTATATATTAACTGTCATCTCTTCCAAACAACTTAACCTTCTGCTGCCAACCCCGTGGTTTTGCAGGGTTAAGGAGAATCATTGTAAAATGTCCAATACATGATTTTATATTGTTACCTCCACTAAAACACTTCAGAACACTCCCACCTGTCATACATGTACATTGTTTTCTTGTTGAAATCATTTTATGAAATTATTGACCTGTATTCAATACGGAGAACTCGGTAATAAAATTGTTTTACTGAATATACTAACGAACGGGATCCCCAGGAAAATTTCGCTGAGCCCGGTGAATCGAACTTAATGCGTAAAATTTTGCCATTTGAAAGAGATACAAGCAGAATATTAAGAACATGATCATCGCGGTTATGTCCCGGACATTACCCGCCCCTAGTTTTTCGCTAAGCGTGTCCATATCTGTACGCTAGGAAAAAGATTCCGATGGTTATTTCGAGAGATTTTAACATTGATATTTTAAAGCAAGAAAATATGAAATTTGAATGAATGTCTCAACGAGCTTAGAATCTAGCGTATCCCCTATCAACGCAGACGCCTACAACAAAGGTTCTTTTCAGAACCACCATAATTATTATAAAGAATAACTCGAAACATTCCCACATATTTCATTGAGTATCATTCGATTTGAATTACAAGTCAAACGAGTAGTCACGACACTCCGGTTATGTCCTAGACATTACCCACCCATCTTTTTGTTTCAACTGTTTCAGCGTTGACACGTAGCTTATCAAGTTCGTGGCTGGCGTGCCATTGTAGATAGGTGCAAGGTGTACTAAGAACTTACTAGACAGTTTCATAATTTTATTAAAAATAACCAGCCATGTAGTCAAAGTTTGTAGAAATGAGAAAGGCACAATTGCACCACCAGGTGGATTAAAACAGGTTTTTAATTAATTTTTTTCTTGAGACTTTGACAATTTGACAATCAAATAGTTCTAACGAATTGGACTGGTGAGCAGATCAAATCCAAGCATTATCGAAGGTTTGGGATTCTTATTACACCGCCTGAAAAAGGTACATCGATAGATGTTTGCTTTTTGCCCTCATGTCGCGCGCTCTCGCCGCAGAGACGTGGTGTATAGTTCCACTTGTCAGTGCTCGTTGATTTCCTCTTACAGAAGAGACGTACCTAATGTGCTGTGACTAACGATGATTGGCGTTGGTTGTACAATGACGGTGCTGATATTTTGGTGATAGTCGGGGTCTTCTGCCGATTAGTGGCTTTTGCGTCATATCTGGTATCGCTTAGAACTTGTGAATTGGCTGATCAGAAAATATTCTGACACATTACACGGACTACGGGGTTTAAGCATTACATTCCGCTAGGACATTGCCAGGGTGGGGTGTAGGCCGTAATTCCATTCACGCTATGCTCCTATTGTATTCAGCACCCCTGTTACCATGCAAACAGGCTCGCTATCGCCACAGGGATGTGGTGTATGGTGTTACCGTCGGTGCTCGTTGGTTGCCTCGAGACGTACCACATGGGTATACGTATGGGGCTGATATTTTGGTACTATGCAAAGGTTACTGGGGTAATTTGAAAGCCGAAGAATGAGGTCTTACCTGGTATCAGTTCTACCAAATAATTTCACAACACAACAGTTTGGTAGGTAGTCCAAACCCCTGGTAAAGTTAATTACCAGGGGTTTGTAATCCAGTTCGTTAGAAAAAATCGATGGCCAAAAAACTTTGACAGTCTCAACAAAAACTTTTATTTAAAAATAAGTCTCCAATTTTTTCCTAATCTTCTATTTTTTTATGTAGACAAATTTTGTTCAATACTTAATGCTTTACTTTGACATAAGATCTCGACGTTTCATGCATTTTGTCAAAGTTTTTTCATTCCTCTACAACTTAGTGGAATAACATAATATTGCATCTTTCGTTGTTTTACAGTTATATGAAGACTTTTTTTCAATAGATCCAATCTACAAAAGAGAGCTTCTCTTTGTTTACTTGCTCTTCCGCTAATTACTCGGTCACCTTTCTGATTTCTCTTTAACTGCTGCATAATAAGCTAGTACAATCCTAGGCCTTTCGAAACATACTGATAAATCTTGAGCGTTTTTTCAAAACGTCATATCTGCAATGAGTTACTCTCTTTGTTTACTTTCTCTTTCGATTTTTACGGCGTCACTATAACACTTTTCACTTATTTTACAGTACAGATCGAAAGACGGTGTTTTTAACTGGCATATTATGCAAAGAGTTGAGGGATAAATGTTAACGTGACCGAATTATTAACAGATGAGAAAGTACACAAAGAGAGTAACTCATTGCAGATATGACGTTTTGAAAAAACGCTCAAGAAATATTTAAAAAGTTTTAAGGTATTGCAGTAATGATCGAAAGAGAAAGCGAAAAAAGAGGGCTCTCATTTGCAGATTGGATCTAATAAAAAAATCTTCATATAAGGTTTTCCTAACTCACAAGTGATTCACCAACATGAGATAAGCGTGAGTACACTCTTTGCAAAAGTTAAACAGCAGTATCCAACTTTAAACGTTAGCAACTCTTTAACGGTTGGTTGAGTTGCCTTGCAGTCTTCGCCAAACGTATTCGGCATATCTTCAAACGCTTAACTCCATCCTAGGTCCCTGTTAGGACGTTCACAGCGACCTCTAGCGACATTTTTGTGAATTGCGTATATTTCCCCATATATTTTGGCCAAAAATCCCATGCAAGCTTTAAGCTTCTTGGGGGAGGGGTTAGAGTTAACAGACTTTGCTCAAATTTGGACCGTGTCATTTTTTCACGATTTGGAACGATGCTGAGAGTGTAGATTGCGAGATTTTTATTCATATAAATTATTGTCACCCTAATGTACATGCTTGCAACAGTTTATATTAGAATAAGTGGCCTCGTTTTTGTGGAAAGATTGAAGATAGGTTCATGCTGTTAAGAAATCTCTTTTTCACGTAAATATCAATAAAACAGCAATGATAATTGTTTCCCTGTGAGACGAGTAGATTTAGAACCGAACCTTGTCTAACTAGATGCAGGTCGACATAAACGTAAAGTATATTCCTCTAGAAGTTAAAAATCAGCTGGTTACCCTAGTAAATAAATTAAACCTAATCAATTTAATTTCCTACCATTCTTATTTTGGTGGTGAGACAAGATTCGGAAACCTTTATGGATGCAGCAAGATTAGAAAAAGTTGAAAATCACTGATTTAATTCGTATATGTCCAGTTTATCATTCAAGAAAGTTGCATTTGAGAATTACAAAAAAGCTAAACTATTGAAATCTTTGAATTTAGTAACCCGAACTGCTCTTGAATGATAACATTCACTACGCTACCCACCTTTTCACGTACCATCCTCCTCAACGTTTCTAATGCTTCCACACCGATCAAGCAACCCATGTGGCACATTTCCCCAAATCAGCTGTGTATGTGTCTCGCTCTCCGAAAGCTCCCGCTAGCGCTCTCTCCATGTAACATAAAAACGGTCACACCACGCAATCACATACCGCACCGGTTTACCACACCAAGCACGCAAAAAAAAACGACGGATAGTGCCGGAATGTTGGACAACAAAACGTCAAAATATCCTCTCACGCTCACGCTGGCGGACAGCTCGCGAAGAGAGATTCCACCGCCTCGCGCGATCGACCACACTTCTTCAGCAGTAGTGCTTGTTTTCCAGTTGCACACAGTGGTTGTGTTTTGCGTGCTTTTCGAACGGTGACGTCGCGACTCGGGACGGGTGGTGGTTCGAATCAGTGAGCGAGCGGGTTCTGTGCTTTTCTATACGTTGAGGGTGACTGTCTGTCGTCTCTCCTTCAGCGGTGTGTGAGTTTTTGTCATACTCGTATACCTACTCACGTGCGTTTCGGGTGTGGAGCGATACAAATCGGTGAGAAGGTGAGAGCGATCGCTCTCATTTCGCGATTGTGTGGTGTTACTCACCATTTAATTGGATGGTAGTCGTGAGCTGGCTGATGATTACAAATGCCGATTGTCACGGCTCGGTTAATTTGACGTAGGGATACCCGCGCTCTCGTTTTTACCGTACGCAGTTATGTTGTTTTAGCAGCGGTGTTTGGTGTTTTGACGAAGAACTTTACGCGTGATAGGGTGTTTAATTCAACCTCTCAAGTCTGTTCTAATATCAATTCGGCGTAAAAAAAACAAAGAAGAGTTACTTCCCGTACAAATCTTCAAGGTGAAGGTGGAAATTTTCGTGGTAAACTACAGAAAATCAGTGGGACAAATTTCGTCACAGGTTGACGCTTTTCCCTACCAAATAAAGCAAAATTGCGTGATTTTTGTTGTGTACGATAGTCGGCTAGCTGAGTGAGCGACGGTCAACGAAGAGTGAACTCAACAGAGAGTGCTGGCTGCAAGAGAAAACAACGTGAGTCGCTATAGCGATATGTGAACACAGTTTTCTCCGTGGTCGATGACAGCAGGAGCGGTGGCAGCGCAAAAAATAGGGAAATCTTGTGTTATTCTGTGTGCGGTGGTGTTGCCCAGCCTGGCAGGCTTTTGAGTGGAAGAATTATCGGTCGTTCCGGACGGTTCGCGTTTGTTAAGTTTTAGTGATGTATTTATTCATACAATCGGTATTCATTTGATTTATTGTCCGTCTGGGGGAAACGTCTGACGGGTGAAGAAGTGAAGATTCTGTGATTGCAGTGTACTCGTTGCTAGGAAAGTGAATTGTAACTTTTTTCAGTGTTGTGTCCTTTTTTTGTGTGTGCCCCTAAGCAGTCGGAAGTCCCGTGGTTAGTAAAAGAATTATTGATCTGGTTGCCTGCTGAGGAGAGCCGGGAGAAGTTTGTCGTGTGTTCGCGAAAAAGAGTGCGAAGTTCGTGTGTTCTCGTTGAGGATTGCAACCGTTTTTTGCAGCGATTATCGATCTCGGAGTGTCCCACCGTCTATCCATATGGATTAGAGAGAGAGACAGCGATTTCACGTGGAGTTCTATGAAATGTAAGTACACCAACTAGCTGCTAACATACATGCAAGTACATCGGAATGCTGCCCAGCCCACCTGCTGATTGGAATTCTGTCGGGACACGGCCTAGCTTGTCCGGAATATTGTCGAATTTAATTAAAACATAAACCAGACTAATATTCTAGTGGGTGGACAGCATCCACTGCCTGTCCACCGGCTGGGCAGGACTCTACACAGGAATGTTAGTCTGGTGTGGTGAGCAGTGGAATGGAATTCCTGTACATTCCATTCTGCTGCAGTCGCGATAGTTATTTCCCTTGACGACGACCACCACTGCTGCTGCTGCTGCTGCTGCTGGATGTAATCGATGTTGGAATCATACGTGTTTCCTCTCTTTTTTTCTGGTTTATTATGCTCTCTCCCTCTCTATACTGGGTTGTATTTTTGCTGTTGACTTTCCGTTTGTTTATTTCAGCGAGATGATCGCTGGGTGGGTGCGTGTTTACATCGCGGCCTGCTTCGATGTGTTGGTAAAGCTCCCACCTCGATGCGTGTTTGACGTTTTACGTTCGCAGTCCCGCAACTCACGGAAAGAGGATGGTATGCAGTGGGTTCGAAAAGTTGTGGTGGTTATGAAGTTCGTATAAATATTCCACATGCAATTTTGTCATGCCGGAGAATGATAGCGATCAGACAAAAATATTCACTGGGTTATGGGAAGTGGTTTGTGGGAGCTAAACGATTTTCGGGTACAGCAATAATGCTCAAAATAGCTGTCTACACTGACAATACATGAAAGAATCCACCTGAATTTGGCTGGGTTCGTCAGTTACGATGTAACTTGCATTGAGATATAATTTGGAAGAGATGTACAGCTTAAAACGCCTATGTAAATGGTATATCTGTTTTTTGTGAGTTTTTTAGATTTTTTTTGCGTTTTGTTTTAATATTTGATCTATTTCATTATTATCACAAATATTGATAAATTGTTTATTACTTTCATTCTTTTAAATCTGTCATAGACATTGGATGAACTGTTCAAACCACAAGCGCGTCTCGGAATCCAAGGAATAAACTATAATACTTGTTTTTATACATCGATGCCTTTAAATATTTTCTTTAACATCAAATTTAGTTCAATTCAGTAGGCTGACAAAAGCAAAAAAGCTGACAAAATGGAGCCTTTACTGCGTTTTTAAGGAAATGTAGTCTGTAGGTAGTCGGTTGCCGAGAGTAATTCACACATTTCCTTATTTATAGTAATTCCACCACCAAATTTATTTTTTTATCATATTAGAAGTAGATTTAGTCCAATGCCGAGGCGATTAATTGTAATGCCGAATTTAAAATCTGAAATAAACCACCGGAAAGCTGATAAATGCTTGGGCATTGCAAATGTTACTAATGGATTTTGTTTCCGGTTGTTAATACAGTGGAGACCCGATTTTATCAGCCTCGATTTTATCTACCCATTTTATCAGTTTTTTGAGCTACTGGCGGTGCAATCCATTGCGCGAGTGGCTATACGCCTATTAGAAAAAACGGAAACAATTCGAGCCTCCCCCTTGTTATTCGAGCATCTACTCGTATCCAGGAACTGACGGGTAACACCCTACCAACTGTAGAACAACTACCTACGCGAAGTAATCGTGTTTGGCATGAACCAAAACCGTCAATTGTCTGGGATGTGAAGGAAGCAGTACCCGCCGGCGATCCTCCTGAGAAAATTCGGACCATTATCCAGAAAATTCTATCCAGTCAATTCCACCAATCATCCGTGTTATACACTGATGGATCCAAATGCGAGAACACAGTGGGCCTTTATAGAGAAGGAATGGGACGGATGCGCAGCCTTCCACAACACTGCAGTGTTTTTTTCGGCAGAAGCTTTTGCTATCCGTATGGCACGGTCCCAAACATCAACGATTTGGTAATCCTCGCGGATTCAGCGAGTTGCCTGTTGGCCATAGAGACTGGTAAATCTAAGCACCCTTGAATACAAGAGATAGAAAGTATATCACGCGGTAAATCTGTCCGGTGTTGCTGGTTCCCTGGTCAGGCCGGCATTCAAGGCAATCGACTGGCCAACGGGGCGAGGAGTAAAGCAGTTGTCGACATACCGACCACAGCGGAGGATGCCTTAAGACCTGTGCGATCATCCATACGACAACATTGGGATGAACAATGGTTTGCTTCCCGAGACCCAAAACTCAGGGAAGTCAAATTTGATCCGTACCGTTGGAAAGATCGCGATAATGGGGCAGAAGCTCGGCCATACACGATTAACACACGATTTTTTGCTCAACAAACGCCTCCTCCTATATGCGACTGCTGTGGAGTGATAGTCGACGTCCGTCACGTGATTCTCCGGTGGAGAAAATACGACGATGCTAGAAGGATGCATGACATAAATTCGACAAGTCTGGGAGCTGCTTTAGGCAACGACGCAGACAGCGAGAAGAAATTGCTAAACTTCCTTAAGGAAGCGAATTTATACAAACAATTGTGAAGTATAGAAATTAACATTATTTGTGAACTGAATTGTAGAACATTAAATTAAAAGCAAAAACTGACCTTCGACACGAATGCACCGCTCTTCGGTATAAAGTGTCATAAATAAACAACAACACCCCAATTTTATCAGCTTCATACAAAAATTGATACTTGGTAGTTTGATGGGCTCTAGCAGACGAACCAAGTTGAATTCGAGTAAATCCTTTCTTCTGTATATTTTTCTTATCTTAGCGATCCGAAAAATGCAAAAATAAAAATATTATTTTTTTAAAATTTTGCGCTGCCAGACCCCCTCAAGGGGAACTTAAAGTAAATAATCAGAAAAGGTTGCAAGGCTATATCTAAGGAACAAAGAAGAATATTTTAAGAGCTTCGGTTTATTAAAAAGACAAAAAAAATATATGTCCCGATTTTATCAATTTCTCTGTTTTATCTGCAGCTTAAAATTCGCCAAAGGGCTGATAAAAACGGGTCTTTACTGTATCTAAAAACAGGTTGATGTTATTAATCCAAAACACAACTAAAATACATTGTTATACGAAAACCCCAGACACTGGTTGGTTTGCCTGCAATGTCATCATTTGAGAGGATCTGTTTTTATCGAAATTGGTACCATATTCACATATTGTCTTTCAAGGAAGTTGCTTGGAGCAAATTTTTAAAACGTAATCGCATAAAATCTCGATTTTTTCTGTGTAGCTTCGGTTTGCTTACTACCCTTGATTATTTTTTGGAGACTATTTCATTCTTTTCGTTCTGAAATAAAAATTGAAAAAAAAAATCGATTAAGTATGTTTCAAGACATCAGATGATCATTGCAGTGTATATAAGGAGCAAAACTCCCGATAACCGACTATCCGAAGTTTAAGTTGCTCGTTTAAAATTCTCGGAAATTGATTACGAGCGCCTTTCGTACATATTGCAAAGATCATATTGTTAAGATCATACTGTCTACCATAACATACCTTCATTTCCCATTATGCTAGGGGCGATGCAGAGGTAATCTCGGTTTCTATCAACAGCGAGTGTGGAACTAGTACTCCTTCCTTTCTCCGGTAGAACAGCATTGGACGTGGTCGGCGTTGTTGTTGTGAGTATGATTTGCTCCTCCCAAGCATGATTTTTTTTGTCCATTGTGGATTTTCACTCATTCGGTACGTGTGAAATGTTTCGCCTAATCCAGTGACGGTGGCAAGCATCACAGCTATTCTACATCTTCCTTTCTTAACAGTCAGTTAATGACACTGTTCGAAATGTATTCTTCCGGAGCTCCAATCCTTTGTAGATAGAACATAATGCGATGATAGATGTCGAAATCCTAAAATTTCACCTGAAACACTGTCTTCGGCAAAGATATTTGGTAAACAATGTAATCCCAAATATAGGTTTATGTAACATTTTGGCTTGGGACATAAACGATTGCTAAAATAAGAAAACGATCTTAAATTCTGTTGAAAATCTTGTTAAGATATTTTTTCTTCGCGAAATATTCTTAGCATAGCACACTGTAACTTGAAGTTCTTCTTGTTCTTACGGATCGCTATTGTGTATCCGTCTTTTTCGACATTCCCTTCTTTACTGGTGGAGCCGGTCGTTGGTGTCAAGGCACTAGGTGTAATCTATGTTGACTGCGCAGTCGTTTCTGGTAGTCGTTTCGCAGATCCTTACCCCACCATCGATTGGGAAAATATTCTGGATCCCGGAGATGTCGTAACCGCAGTTCAAACTTTTTCAACGTTCGACAAGCACGTTCCGAAGAAAATTCACCATCGACAAACATCGCATCACACCATTGAAAACGAGTACGCTGCGACGACTGAAGTCGGTCAAGATAGATCCATTGCTGAGGTTTACCAAGTATCGCACAATATCACTTTCGATATCAGCAAAATATTCAGCATTATCTTAAGTCGCATTCTAAATTTTTCTGGAAATATGTTCAATGAGCAGCGCAAGAAATCCGGACTGCCGTCTTCTATGACTCTCATTGGGAACACAGCTACAACATCACAAGACATATGTGCACTTTTTTTGGGAAAAAACGTGCGAATGTATTGAGGCACGCACTATTGAGCAAACCGAGCTCGTTGCTAGCTTAGCTCCACTTTTAGGCCAAATTTTGAGTGCTATCGATGTCGATGCAACGATAATTACCAGAGCTTCCTCTTGGTTTAACTCATCTTTCAATCTGGGACCAGACGGGTTCCCTTCCGTTATCCGGTTCCTCACATCTTTGGAGTATCAATTGCTAGAGGCATGTTTCCATCTTGCAGGAACTTCACGAATATGTTCCCAGGTCATAAAAGGGGTGATAAGCGAGGCGTCGATAATAACCGTGGAATAGTGCTGTCTCGAAGTTGTTCGAGCTGGTGATTGTGGAAACTCTTCAGGCTCGCCGTAAGCAGTACCTAAGTGACGATCAGCACGTCTTCACTTATGAACGCTCAACAGCGTCTAACCTGCTGTGTTTAACATCCGACAGGAATTAACAGGAATACGTCAAGGAAGCCAATTGGGACCATTGATGTTGCTGGCATACTTCAATGATGTACATTTAGTTTTGAAGATGCCGCGATTGTCCTTCGCGGATGATCTCAAGATTTTTCATCTGATTCGTTCCAATGAAGATTGCAGATTTTTCCAACATCAGATTCAAGCCTTTGGTGATTGGTGTATCACGAACCACATGTGTGTAAACCCGAAGAAGTGTTCAGTGATATCATTTTCACATTATAATTATACATCACGCAGAAGTATTCGATTTATTTTAACTATCGTTTACTAGAAACATAAATTGAGCGCGTCAGTCACATGAAGGATCTGGGATTGTGGATGCTCAATCTAAGTCTAAACAACACGTCTCTTATGAAGTTTGTATAGCCTATCCAGCACTGGGATGAATCTTCAGGATGGCCAAAATTTTTACGGACATCTATTGACTCGAATCACCCTACTGTTCTTTATCACGATCAATCCCAGAATTTTGCTCTGGAGTGTGGAGTCCATAACCGGCGTTGAGAGAATTTAAACCGTACAACATCACTTTTTTACGTTTCCGTAGATTGCCTTGGAGAGATCCTGTCCGATAACCTAGCTATGAAAACCGGTGTCAGCTGATTCAACTGGAGTCTGTATGGTCAATGAAATACATCAAGAGCTTTGATCATTGCTAACACTCTGCCAGATCGTATAGATGCCCCAGCTATTTTGGAACAAATCAACATAAACGTCGCACCACGAGCGTTACACAACAACATTATGTTCCGATTATCATTTCAACGCATTAATTATAGTATGCATGGAACCATCACTGGTCTACAAAGAATTTTCTACCCGGTCGCTTCATTTCAACGTTTCTCGACGCATTAACCGTTCTTTGTTAATTATTGTATGAATATTGCGTTTGTGTACGACTTGATTGTTAGAAATAAGATTAGTGTTATGGCTAATATCATTGGGACTTGAACATTTCTGTTGATGTATATTTTTTTAATAAATTTAGAATCCTGGAGAATTGCTTTCCGAGGCTTTACGTCAGTCACTTAAGCTGTTATTTCATTGCCAATTATCAGCCCTCTCCCCATCAAGCTTACTAAGCCTAACCGTTTATTTCTTCTAAACCGTAAAGATCGCTGAATGCTATGACGAGTAAGGTCTGGCCATTGACCAGTTTAAGGAACATTACATAGAGGATAGTTTTTAGAAAAGATAGAGCAGTAGGCTTACGTGTTTGTCGTGTCCTCTAGTTAATCTAATCCTGCGGAAAATTTTTAATTTCAATATCGTTATCATATCTACATTGGTCTAGGTACTGATTTAATTTTACGTCCCTCATGTGCGAAATGGATCAATCAATCAGTAGTTTTCACCAATGAGAATTATTCCTTTCAACTAATCTAGATGTTAATCTGATTGATAACTCTTATTTTAGTCGCTTATACTGGATGTGAATTGCAAAATTCTTCCAAATAATCTATTTGAAGGCGAGAGACGACCCTCTCTAACGAATCTGCGTCTATCCCAAGGACAAGAGGAGATTTATCTAGACTCTAGACGCTCCATCTATTGTTCTCTATCTGCCAATCTTGCACACTTTCTTTAGACTAGACATAACCAGTCGGCCATGCCCTAACAAATCAAATAATGTATTAGAGCGGACGATAATAAAAAAAATCATGTTTTGCGATGAAACGCCAAACCTGAAATGAAGTCCGCTAAAACAGTTTCAAAGGATTGTAAGATATACGGAGTGTTTGGTTCATTATTTTCGGGGAAAAATCATTGCACACATGCCATCAAATCTCAACCGTCACAGAATTATTTTTCTGTGAATGACCTGAAGGTCTTTAAACACCTCTAACTCCAAAATTACTTCGCATTTTAAACCCATTGGAAAGGAGTGAAAATTCCCTCTAAAATGGCGTTCTCACAAATTTCAGATAACAAGTTCAGGTAAACCTTCAAAAGTAAAGTATGACCAGTTTTCGCAAACTTAAATAGAGAACCTCATCATTTTAATGATTCAGATTGCTCGTCCAAACAAACTGCTTAATTTGTTCTTTGATGTGATACACCTATCTTTTCTCGTTTCCCGTTTTTTTTTCTCCCAAATCCGCTCCCTGAAAACCTTTTGGTTCATAGCACACCGTCGTATACAGCAAATGATTTCTTGTCCGTCTACTACCAGAACACTCGTGGAATGAGAACTAAAACGCATACATTCTTGCTTGCCCTCACTGCGACTACGATATTATCGTTCTCGCCGAAACCCGGCTACGTGTTGATATATTAAATGCTGAGCTATCGACGAACGCAACTCTTCTACCAGTCATCTATGCCGCGGAGGTGGTGTTCTTATAGCGATAAAGATAAAGTTAACTGAAACTGTAATAAAGTTACCTGGATGTGAACATTTGGAGCAAGTTGTCGTACGCGTTTCACTGTCAGGCCGATCTTTATATGTTTGCTGCATTTATCTGATACCTACATGTTCAACTATCCCTCCTCAGCGTTCCAGAATATTTTTGAGAAGACCAACCGACAAGGCAATCTACTTGTTGTAGGCAATTACAATCTCCCTCATCTTCAGTAGATTTTCGATGACGATCAAAGTGCAACATTCCTGAAAATGCAACATCGGAACAAGAGATGGCTATCACAGAAACGCTGGTCGCTGATGATTTGTATCAATTCTGCTCTCTTTGCAACGTGAATGGACGGGTCCTTGAGTTAGCCTTCGTCAACGACACGGACGTGTTTGAATTGATTGAGCCTCAGATATCTATACTGAAGCTAGACCCTCACCATAAACCATTCGTTCTAAAATTTGATACGCGTTCTGATGGTGGTGACGGTTTTGATACAATTAACGACGACTTTACTCGATGCAACTTCGATTAAGTCTCAGTGGCCATTGGTGCAGTCAATTGGCGTGATATGCTGGATGGAAAAGATCAGGCAGTTGTGGCGTTCTACGAGGCAATATATGAGATTTGTCGTCGCTGTGTACCTAAAAAACGTACCAGCAGAAAAGTAGATTATAAGATTCCGCAACGCACTCCGGAAACAACGAAAGCGATACTTACATACTTACACCGACGACAACAAAACGTACAGCTTCGTCAAATAGAACTGAAATATGAAACGGTCCGTAACACTGCATTCGGTGAATATCTGAACCAAGTACAACACAGCCTTCGAAATAATCCCTCGACATGCTGGACGTTTATAAAGACCAGAAAACGATCCGGAGGTATATCAGAAAATGTCTATTTTCGAAACAAAAATTCACAGTCAGCGGCACACTTTCGACATGTGTTTACCAACCCTCCTGTCTACTGTCTATCCATCGCAACAGTATCTTGAAACATTACCAACGTATGCTATCAACCTACCTCGTCCTAACGTAAATGATGCCGATGTATTCAGCGCTCTGTCCAGCGTTGATCCGTTGAAAGGGCCTGGTTCGGATTGCTTGCCTCCTGCGTTTAAAATGCATTGTGCCCGAGCTCTCTCTCTCTGCACCAGTAAGCATTGTAAAAAAACATCCAGCCACTTTAAACTTGATGACGTGCGCAAGTTTTCTGATTCCAGTTGTCGAGAAGCGTTAACAAGTGGACGCTAAATATTTTGATTTCACGAAAGCATTCGACAATGTAGCCCACAACATTTTTGTTTTGAAATTGTATCGATTAGGTTTTCCTGGATTGGTAACCAGATGGCTGCATTCCTACCTCTCCGAGCGATCCGCTTTCGTTAGAATCGGTACCACACGATCAGGCAACTTCGAAACGCCAACCGCTGTGCCTCAAGGAAGTCAGCTAGGACTACTTATCTTTCTCCTATTCATCATCTGGTAAACTGCTCTACGCTCAGGACTCGACTCTGTTGTGCTTCAAGATAATATAAACAATATTGAAGAATAGTGCTTACTACTCGGCATGCAAATCAACGTCGATAAAAGTAAGGCGATAAGTTTCGGGCGCTTGGCAATTGTAAGGCGCTGCGAATATACCTTTCAATTATATGTCATCGAGAGGGTGGATTCTATCCGTGACATTGGAGTGTTGTTCGACAGAAAACTTCGTTTCGCTGACCACATTACTGCAATAACGGCGAAGGCTTTTGCAACACTGGGCTTTCTGAAACGAAACACAGTTGATTTTGTGGATTTCTGCGCGTTGAAATCAATATACTGCACACTAGTCCGGAGCAACTTGCTGAACGAGTATACAACGCCATCCAAAGTAATCGGTTAGAGCGTGTTGAGAGATGCTTTGTACGAAATGCTCTCAGAAAACTGCCTTGGAACGACCCTATACGTATAGTAGATGCATGTTGCTAGATTTGACAATGTTAGAGTCTCGACGCACTTTCTTGTAAAGAATTAGTCCAGGTGTTTGCGTTTCGACTTCGTCTCTTCAGAACCACGGCACTTGACCAATGCACCGGGCTGACGCTAAGGCATAAAGATGGTTTTAAACCAATTTTCTCCAAGTCAGTAGTAATCTGTACGGTAATAAATAAATAAATAAAACATCAAGTCAAGATATTAAAGTTTTGTTTAATAGAAAATAATCACCTAAAAGATTTAAAACACAAAGTAAACTTTTCGAGTTAGAGGCATTTGAAGGCAAACGGATCAAGTACAGAAAAAGTACAATAACTCTGTAACGGTTAAGATTTGATGGAGTTGTAGAACGATTTTCCCCAAATATGGTCCTCTATCACCCCTCGAGAGATTCTCAACCATTGAAAGTGCTTATAGAAAACAGTTTCTAATCAGGAAATTATAATTTTCATCGAATTTAAAATTCTAATAGGCTAATGACACCAAGGAATTTTCAAAAAGGGTGGTACATCATGGGGATCAATATTCGGAAAGGGTTACATTCCAATTTTTTATCCGCTTCATTGTTAATATTGAATCTCTAGAAAAATCTCTCAGCCATGCATTCCACGCGCGTATTTGCTATAACACACGCTGTTTTCAACCTATCGGCTACAATTTTCGAATCACTGACATCGATAAAAATACAGTCTAAACAATACACTCTAAACTACTCCTACCCAAATTTTTAAGAGAAAATACCCAATGTGTCATTTTCAACAGCGTTTCTTCCTGTGATGCAATTTGATGTGGAACACGCTTTAATAGTGTTTTTCTCGAAACCGCGTTTTTCAAATTGGCGAACACAATATCTCAAAAACTATTCAACGAATTTACTTGATTTTTTATGCGGATGCCCAATAGGTGTAGCCTGTCGATGAACCACAGAAAACTGAATAAACATTTTTTCTCCCTGTTATTTTGAAGAAAAATGAGCGAAATTTACAGTAAAATACGAGATTTTTCGGTTTTCATGAAGCCATTTTCCGAAACTCGAACTTTTTTTTTCTATTTTTTGTGGTTCATCGACTAACTACAAAACTTATTGAATTTCCTGTATCAGACAATTTTATCGAGAGTTATCGTGTTCGCTGTGGCTCTCCTCGACTTGGAAATGTTTGGACGTCTACTCTTGGAACGCTTGCAGGTGTCGCTCTGCGTGACTGAAAATATTTATTTGAATATATAAAGCGATCCTAACATTACACAAAAGATCCATTGTTGCCTTGCCTTCAAAATCGAAAAACAAAATAACTTTCGTTTTGAGCACTTTGCAGCAGACGTTTCCCTTAAAAAGAAACCAACTAGCGATCAAGGTGCATACCGCCCTTTTCCCTTCGTGACGCAACTTCATCCGAGCAGGCCGTTTGCTTCGATGTGTTTACTTTCG
Organism: Topomyia yanbarensis; assembly: GCF_030247195.1. Classification (NCBI taxonomy): domain Eukaryota; kingdom Metazoa; phylum Arthropoda; class Insecta; order Diptera; family Culicidae; genus Topomyia; species Topomyia yanbarensis. The sequence goes on from NC_080671.1 coordinate 457,247,547, forward strand.
CACGTTTGTTACGATTCACAGCTTCATACGAATGTGTTGACTCTAGGGAGTGCTAGAGCTATGCAGAGGTCAGGCTAAACTCGAAAATACCACAACAACTCAAACAACAAGACGCACAAGTCAAAGTATAAAAATAGTACACAGCCAATGGCACGGAAAAGTAGAAACCTGCCCACCAATGCGGGGGCTGAACCTCCGGCCGGGTCCCATCAATGAAAAAAAAATGAATGGATGGCCTCTGTTGATTCCGTGGGTGCATTGCACCGTCTCGCCGCCGCTCATCGATTTGGACCGGCCTCGCCAAGCAGCTGATTTGTGTAACAACACGATATCGGCGGATGGTTGGCTGGCTGGCTAGTCGATCGAAAGCTGCAACTCTTCTGCTGCGCTTGGCACCGGGAAGCGATGAGCGAGAAAGAACGGGTGTGGAAAAGCATCCGAGTAGGCTGAAATGACGGGTTGCTGCACCAGCCGAAAACGGGCGAAGCAATCATTATGTAATGTTGCGTCTGGGAATTGGATCAACGGGTACCATTGTTCGGGAGTAGCGTTTTGGTTAGGCAAGAAATTGATTCTGACTGTGCAGTTGATTTGATCAATTAACGTGTCCCATGGTGTCACAAATTGTTTGACTTCCAATTCACAGCACCATCTCATATCGCAGAGGCTAGAATTCAAGCAGAAAACTGTTGCTACTCGGTCGCATGAAAACGAAACGTTGACGTAGTTTTTCATTCTTTCCGTTCGTTTCGCATCGTAGTAGGTCATACGTGTGAGAAAATTGGGAAAACGTGTCGATGAGATTGCCAAAAAAAAAATGGAAACAACCGGGCTTCGGAAAAAATACTACGCACGACCATCAGAAGCAATATGACAAACGAGCGTCCGGGGAGACAAGGTGGCAACACTTTTGAGTTGCTGGTTTCTGGTTTCAGTTGCCAGCATAGGTGTTGGTTGGTTAGTTGGTCCATGGCTGGATATGTTTATACGGTCCGCGCTCGAAGTAATACCGGTTTCGAATCACGTTTCGTCCGCTTCTAGGCGGGTGTTGCTATAGTTGATGAACAGGGAGACTACGCTTCTATTGCAGAAGTGCGAACGAGAGGGTTGAAACTATTCAGTTTTTTTGCTCAGTTCAAAATTGTTTTCGATATCCATTCAGCTGGTGGTGGTCACTGAATGAAACCAAGCTTTGCGGAGTGAATGGAACCAGCGAGGCATTATTTTTTGTTCTACAAATTCAAGCTATCGTGAAGGATGGAAAAATCGAAACAAGTTGTTTCATAGTTGCTGTAATTCGTGTCCTCTTAGCTGCTCAGTCTCACTGTGAATATTTAGACAGTTTGAAAATGCTATTATTTACTCCGAGGCCGACCAGTGAAACTGGAAAGGGAAATTTATGTTTGTCCGACCTACTCATCATAAACGTTATTGGAAGTAGATAATGACCATAGGTGAAATGGAAAAATATCTGGCATCGCTTGATAAGCATTGTCTATCTCAGTGATCTTTTGCTCAGCATGGCATACTTCGATGGAAGAATACCTTCTGTTTCTTAGGCCTTCCCGATACTGTTGATTAGTAGATCTCTGTCGAAGTCCAATGCTGGTGTAGTCCGTTTTTTATACAAAACGTAATGGAATCTAAACTGGTTTTTTGCTAGGTTAGGTTTTGTGTCTTTCACATTCAATATGGTTTTAATCTTAAGGAGAAATGTAGCATAGTAAAGAACAGTAAAGTTCGCTGTTCAAAAGTGCAATTTTCCATTGCAGCTTTTGTCGAGAGTGATGTTGCATTCGAGTTTACTTCTTGGACGAGCCGCGCGACGAATAATGCTAATCTGTCAAGATTTTTCAGAAATTGTTTCCAATCCTGTCAAGATAGAATCGAGGTCTCCAAGTGTCCAGAAATTGATTAAATCAGTAAATTTTATGGGATCAGTACTTCCGAAACCGAAAATGAGTTCGAGGAGCTCGAGCTTTAGTAGACTCTTATTCAGGGTCTGATTTAAGAATTATTAAATCTTTAAATGCGAGAATCCAATATTTCGGGAATAGAAGATTCAAGAAATCCAAGATTGTTGTAATCCAGACATCTCAGAATGCGGTAATAGGAAACAGTCATATTTTCATATTTTAAGATTCCACTTTGTTCCGTCTCCGAACTAGCTGATCGATACTAGTAAATATTTAACCATTTTGAAGCTTGATTCGGTGTTCGGGAGAACTCAGGATCACTTCATTTCCAAATATGTGTCCAATAATTTCAAGCGAAATAAGGGTACACTATTGGTAACGAATTGATGGTCACTTACTTGCTCTCTTAGCTCTCTACCACAAGGTGGGTGTAGTTGATTCCGGTCTGGTTCTTTTAAGAAGGATGTTCCAGCTCTTATCATTTGCTTCTTCGATGGGCATCCTGGTCGCATTTCTTGCTTTTAGAAAGATATCAGCTCATTTGATGCTTGATCGAAGAATTAAAGCACTGTAGTTTAGAAATTGGGCACTTTCAAACACATGCATTTTAAATCTTTATTCCAATCAAAAAATTGAAACAAACATATCATTTTATGAAAATAACTGAAACAAAGAACCGGAACAATCAATTCATTCTTTTTGGGATTTTGACGTAAGTGCTAATACCCTCGGCATGATACTGTACCTTGACGTGGTCCGGGAGCTTTTCTACCAAAGTAGTATTACAGTGATTATATCACAGAAACGTGGGATACGATTATTTTCTTTTGAACTTGGCGTCCTTTATTATCCACTGCCATGGTCAAATAATATACAATGTGGGTTTAGGACCAAGTTCTTTCTGGAGGCACCCTTCTTTTATTGCTATATTTTATTTGTTATTTTTTATTCTTCCCCTTCTTCCCCTTCAATATATTCCTAAAACTTAAGTGCCCCCCTATCTTCTAGCTTTAATTGATCAATATTTAATCTGGTTAAGCAATGCCCACAGTACCACTGCTTAATAATAGCCCTGATTATTGCCCCCTAATCTTAATAAAATTGAACCACTCCCCCTAGTTATTTCTAGTAAAATGTTCCACTTAGTTAATAATTAATTGCACCAACAATCTCCCTTCTAAAAAACATAAAGTGCATTACTATACAAAGAACACACAAAATGACCCGTCCCCTTAATCTTACGAATATTATTTTACCCCCTCTTGTATATGTATAAGCTAGCTGTATTTTTTTTGTTTCATTATATAAAAACAAAATAATATTGAAATGTCTAACCCCCTAGTTTTAAGAAATTCAAAATGCAAAACAAAGAAAAAATGGCACCTTTAACCTAACGCAAACGTGCCTTACCAAATAAACGAATTGAATAAAAAAAAACACGCACTAACACAAATTGCTTATACTCTCATATACACTCACAATCTCTCATTCCACACATACAAACGTGGCCTTTGCGATAACACAAACCTAGCCACAACTGCGAACGCCCGCGATCTCGCCAACATTCAAACACCTGGTAATTAAGTGAACATTTGCTCCTAAAAAATTAATAACGCTGTCTCAAGCATCAACCCACCGCTCGCGCAATCATGAATCGGTCACGCCCGGAAGTCTCTACCCTTGAATCCTAGCAGCCCAAACTCATGCCTTCAGTTGGACCAATAGAAATAAAAACTAGACAAGACGTCCACGCGTGTTCACATGCTTATAAAAATAATGCATCCACGCGAAGCTACATACACACTAGCACACGCGACAAAAACGTCAACATACAAATGCTCGAGTCCTTCGCGATCATCCACGCACAACCACACCCACGATCTCACAAACAGGATACCACCCTGGTGACTAACGGTTTAGCACTTATAAATTCACAATCGCGGTCTCAAGAGTGAACCTCCAAATGCTCGTGTTCGCGCTATCATGAATTGGTTTCGTCCGGAAACCCCTATTTTCGGCCCTAGTAGCATAAGTCCGATGCCTTCAGGTGGACCATTCAAAAAGATGATGCTCATATCCACTAAACTACACGTTCCATGATGACATAAAAATCGAATTCATGCCCACGAAGTCACATACAAATGCTTGAGCCGTTCGCGATCACCCACACAACCTACATCCGCGCTCTCGCAGACATGATAACATCCCGGTTATAATATGAAAGTCTCAGCACTTATAAACATTCAAACGCGGTCTCAAGCGTAAATCTACAGTCCCCCGCACTCGCGCGATCATGAATCAGTCACGTCCGGAAGTCTCTATACTCGATTCCAGAAGTCTAGGTCCATGCCATCAATTAAATCAGTTAAAAAGAAAGCTCTCATATCCACTGGACAGCACATTCCATGGCGACATGCCCGGGAACTCTAGTGATATGAAGTAACTCACTCTCTGTCAGAATGTGATCCGTACAACGAGAACTAAATATCAGAATGACGGTCCGCGTAGTCATCCAAGAACACACGCGAATATGTGAATAGCTACAAAGTTACGAAATCGAATTTACTCACTCGAAGTCACATACAATCGAGCACACGCGACAAACACGTCAACATACGAAGGCTTAATCTCTTCGCGATCATCTACGAACGCCTACGTTCGCGATCACCCAAACTTTATAACACTCCGGTAACAGTGTGAACATTTTAGTATTTACGAAGTTACAAACGCGGTCTCAAACGTGAACCCGCGAACGCGCACAATCATGAATCGGAAATCTTAACCCTCCATTCTAGCAACTTAGGTCCATACATTCAGTTGGACCAATCAAAAAATAAAGCTTTTATTTATTTATCGTTCTACACATACCATCAAATCTCAACCGTTACAGAATTATTGAACTTTTTGTGTAAAAAACTTGATTAACCTAAAACACCTCTAACTCAAAAAGTGTACCTCGTATTCTAAATCTTTTAGTGCCATTGGAAAGGTGAGAAAATTTTCTATTGAATAATGTTCTCATATCTTTCGAATAATTAGTTTTAATTACCTTTTAGTTGTAAAGTAGTTAAAAGTTGGTGTTTTTGATGAGGTTTTTGTTAATTTTCTCAAAATAATGAATTATGACTATAGCAATATCTATTATCCAAAAGTTGGGATTGAGGACGATTCATAATTTGTTCTTCAATATAATATTCCTATCTCTTCTCGTTTCCTTGTAATTTGACTTCTAAACTTTTCCTGTAATTGACTTGAAAGTTCTTAAAAGACTCTAATTTAAAAAATATGCTTTATATCGCTATTATCAGGGCTTCATTGGAAAGCTGATAAAATTTCCATTCGATGTATGTACAGATATCTTTTAGTTAAGTGTACTACATGACTTTTTACTAGTAAAATAACTCAAAATTTGCGTTTTTTGGTGATTTTTGTAATTATTCTAATTATTAATCAACTAAATTTATCGTCACTATTGTTCATTTGTTGCCCCTTAATATTCTCTATAACTTGTTATTTGACACTTTATCCCTATCGCTTTTCATTTCGTTGCAATTTAATAGTTAACACAGCATGGCCTTATCACAAATGCAGTGGGTTCGAAATCGTTGTTTTTGCATATGAAACGAGAAGATAAAAATGATTTTGTTTCGAAGCTAAAAGTGATAATTGAATGGAGTCAAAGGAAGAATTATAGAACTTGCTGAGATGCATTAATTCCATGATAATAATGGTGAAGTTTATTATTTACTATTTTAAGAAAATAACGAAAATGCTAATAATAACACTAACTTTCAACTAATTAACTTCTAAAAGAATACTAAATTCACTTAACTGAAAGGTATTAATACATTTTTCTCTGCAAAATTTTCCAGGCTTTCGAATCAAAATAAGAAAAGGTACAATAAGTGCCATATTTTTTTCAATAAGAGCTAGAATTAGTGAATATGAGATAAAAATATCCAAGTTCAATAACCCAAACACATGAAAACAAGACAAGATAAGTGTATCATGTCAAAGAACAAATTATACAACTTTTCAAGACTAACAATTTGAATTATTAAAATAGTGATGTTAACTATTAAGATTTTCGCGAAGTGAACGAAAAATCGATCAAAATTGTTAAATTTAAAATAAATTACTGTGAAAAGATTACTTAACCTCATTAGCTATAACATTTGAGGACATTTTTCAATAGGAAATTTTTTCACCTATCCAATGGATCTAAAATATTTCAAATACAAAGTATACTTTTTGAGTTAGAGCTATTTTAAGACAACTAAGTTTTTAACACAAAAAATTCAATATCTTAGTAACGGTTGAGATTTGAAGGTATGTGTAGAACGATTTTTTTCTCCAAATGTGACAGTCAATCATCTCTCGAGAGGTTCTTAACCATGAATCAAACACCCTGTATAATCGTTTATTTAATTAATTTAATTTAATTTTGAAGCGGAACAAAAAATCGTTCTCATTTTTGCCGATTTTTATTCATACTCTGTTGCGTTTCGGCTTCGCCTCATCAGAAACCGACACTAACTTATTGTCGGAATAGATTAGCGCCGGCTTGACGCAAATCCCTTAAAACTAAAACACACTTTGTGTTTCAATCGAACGACTGATCAAACGTGATGTCCCGTTCGAGCAGAAGTTCTGTTTATGCCGATGAGACAGAGTGAAGCCGAAACTTGTTTTGGCTTAGCAGGCCTATGCGAAAGCACTATGCTATATTTAAATATGGTATAGCGATTTTTATTGTTTTATTGTTAATTTTTTTATAGTTTTACAAAGCAATAGCTCTCAAGTATAATTTGCGCACAATAACAGCTGTAACAGTAACGTTGCGTGTTACCAATGTATTACTGGTCAGAAATATTTTTTTATTTCAATTTCCACTCCATTTCGTGGTATTTTCATTGATTCAATAAATTCCGTACTTTCACTTACACAGCTGTTTTCGCAATTAAAAAACGAAGAAAATGGTGTATTATGCATTTCTTTTGTTTGCATGTTTACCTGCAAAATTTCCGATCCAACGCGTGGGGTACATTTGTACCCCAGTGCAACGTTCTAGGGTTAACGCGATATTTGTCATGAAATGGGTTTATTTTGTTCGCAATTTGCTATTAAAATGAAAACGTAGATAAAATCCACCAAACATTTTGTAAATACATGTATTTAAAAGAATTGTAAAACATATTTAATTTTTTGTCATCCCCCTGTCGCGTTGGAAAGGTGGGGGGGGGGGGGGTTGTAACAAATGCTACGTTATTTACAAGAGGGAGGTTAGAGTTTTGTGACTAGGGATGTCCGATTTTTTCAGCTAATCGATTAGTAGCTAATAGATTATTTTTACATCTCTATTAATCGTATTCGATTAAAACCAAGAAATAATCGATTAATCGAAGTAATCGATTAGTTTAAACTTTTTTTCTGAGAGCAGAAAGAGAGTCCCAGAAATCAAAAACGTCCGAGATGTAAAGTAAAGTTGTGTAAAAGTTAGCGTCTTATTTGAAAGTGATTGGAATATCACTTGATTGAATTCGCAGCTGTTCGCATAGAGATTAAAAAACAATAAGCTAGTAGCGATATAGTGATATGGCAGCGCTACTGTTTTAACGGATATTCATTCAATTGTTTACACAAATATTAAAAACGTGCTTGTACGAACATGGATGTTTTCTGTAGCTAGGATTTTTGTTATTGTTGAGTGATTGTGAATATGACGATCGTTCCATTCGGTATATAGTAGGCTTTCGGCGAATGGCTGACGCTGGCTTCACAATATTCTACCCAGGGCCGTCTTCAGACTATTCGGGGATCCTGGGCACTCTTGAGCTAAGGAGCCCCTTTTATTGAATAGGTAAAAACACCTGTCGAGAATGAGTATGATCCAAAACTGATTCCCAGCATTAAGAAACCACTTCTACCTCATGCCATGCTGAGACACTCTTTCATGTTTGACCAAAATCAGTCAACCGCGTTGAACATATTTAACAAAATATAGAGTGGTATTCAAAATATATGGAGAACAAAGACTATTCCAGATTTTCACAACTCGGGTGAGCCGCGTACAGTGTAGTTGACATACCAACTACGCTATAGTCTTCCCAGACGGTGTAATCTGAGCATCCAGTATTGCACTTCGCTTACAGATGGCCGAATTTTATATACTAATAACAGTATCCCTATTCAACAAACTGTTGTGTCGAAGACAGCCATAAAATGATCACTATTCGATATTAGAAGAGGTCAATACTGTAGTTGTCGCGTAAAGTTTGTTTAAAATTACTTTTAAAACGAAACAAAAATTACTCGAACCTATCAGTATGATCGGTATCATTCCCTTCAATGCCAGTAAATTAAAACAATCGGAATATGAAAGATGCCGAGTGTCCATAAACGGGGGTTTTGAATTTAGCAAGGGAAAACTGAATTTTATTTCAGCACTACAAGAATATTTTGCTTCTGTGAAGCATATTTTGAATATTTATAAAAATATTTACGCTACCAAATGGCCAAGGTTCTTCAAAATATCCTCAAAATGTACGCACATTTGTCATGACACTTTCACAAGGGCTCTATTTAACTTCTTTTTTGGGATTTCACGAACGTTTACCTTCATGACGGCTTTTTGTACGGCATTGTTGTACAAAAATAACAGTATTGCTTCTGTATCAATCTAAGACTGACCGGGCAGAGTGAAACATGCCAAATCCGTTCAAAAAGTGTCGAGTCTTTGTAAGACCTCAAGTAATTACATTTTGACGCTTCCAGATGGATTTGTCCGTTGATAGACCAAGATGCGAAATGAATAGTTTGCCACATCCGCAGTTCGCTTGACAAGCAAGGTTTTTTGTTGGTTGGCTAAGGTCCGGTTACTTTCACACTTTGTACCAAGTTTAATATAAAGAATCTTTACCAGAATTCATAAAACTACTCATAGATGTAGTGTCTGCTGGAAAACGCATATAGTGTATCTAAACCTCTCCTTCTCTTCAGACCGTTTGCTGCCGGTACTGTTTTAAGCCTTTCCTTGCTTGAACTCAAGACAATCTAAGAGTAATTATAGAGCGAATCCGGCGCGAATGCCAACGTTCAATTCGTAATCCCGCGATTGATCTAATCTTTCCAACGGATTTGTTCAAACTATTCAAAGATATCTCGCGTTTTTTGTAAACGGCCAATAAGCATACTGTCAAAATTCACTTTGAAAGAAAATTCCGGACAAACTGTAACTCGCCGAGAATGGATGTTAACATTTTATGAAAGAGAAAAGTTTTCTCTTTCGTCCGCTGTTGTGATTTATAGTCGTCGTTTAATGGAATTTACACAGTATGCTTATTGGCCCTTTTCCAAAAACACGCGGGATATGATCGTGAACGTAAAACGTAATTATAAAAACCTGTTTTAATCCACCTAGAGGTGCAATTGTGCCTTTCTCATTTCTCCAAACTATGATTTAATAGCTGGTTCGTACAATATAACATTATGGAAATGTCTTTCATTCTTATTACACTTGGTAAGTATATATAAGAGCACCTTTTTGCGTTCATCGCGGTATCGGTTTGAATCGGAGTTTTCTATGTGATCGCACTCCACAACCCGTAACTCCGGAGCCGGAAGTCGGATGGGGATGGAATTTAATATCAGTTTCCGGGGACGCAACACCTTTCATTTGAGACTAAGTTGATCAAATCGTTCTAGCCATTTTCGAAAAACCAATATAACCGTTATTCTGAATTTGGATGCTTCCGGATCCGTCGATGGTGGCCAGTGTGGTCAAAGAGACTTTGAATGACTGTTGGTGACCTAGATCTACAAATTCAACAGTTGTGTTTACATTTTGGAAAAAAATTCACCTTTTTACATTCATCGCAGAATTCGTTAGAATCGGGATTTTCTGCGTGATCGTACGTATCACCCTGTAATTCAGGAACCAGAACTCGGATCCACACAAAATTCAAATGCAGCTGATGGACCTTTCATTTAAAATCAAGTTTACCAAATCGGTTCAGAAAATTCCGAGAAACCGATGTGGACAAATCAACAAATTTTGTTTTGTAACCATACTCTTCAACTCGTAATCCGGAACAGGATGTCGGTTGAAAATGAAATTCAATAGCAACCTATGGGAATATTATACCTTTCATTTGAATCTTAGTTTGTAAAAATCCGTTCAGCCATTTCCGAGAAACCGATGTGGACATTTTGTAAACAAATCTGCACATACACACACATACATACATGCATACATACACACATACATACACACATATATTTTGCGATCTCGGCGAACTGAGTCGAATGTTATATGAGACTCGGCCCTCCGGGCCTCGGTTAGAAAATCGGTTTTTGAAGCAATTGCATAACCTTTCTACATGAGAAAGGCAAAAGAATAATATTTAATTAGCTTAATAAGCATGAGTTCAATGTTATCTTCATGTGATTATAATTTGGAAAGGTTGGTGGAATGGGTTTGAACGTGTAGGGAATGGGGGGTTAGTAGAGTTGGAGTGGAGGATGCGTCAAAAATCCTTCATCTTATTTCGGTATACGGGATGGATGAAGGAAATGCGGGCGTGAGGGTGGTCCAAGGGGAGGGGAGTGATGAAGAAGGGAGGTGTAAGGGCAAGACGGGGGGGGGGCGGCGACGCAATACTCAACTGCATATTTTGCCTTCCATTTGAGACTTGGTTTGAGAAAATCGGTTCAGTCATCACCGAAGAACCGATTTGACTTTAATTGTGGAATATGCTCGGAATTCCGGACTTCCGGAATCGTCGATAGTGGACAATATATTCAAAGAATGTTTGATTGGCAATCTGTGATCTAGATCTGCGATTAGAAGTTATTTGGTGACCATTTCAATAGTTTTTAGCCTCTGAGGTATTACGATTGTACCGATTTATATGGGAAATTCCAGTGTATCCTTACTAACACCCCTGTAACTCCGGAAGCAAGAGTCAGAACCGAATGAAATTCAGCAGCAGTCAATGGCATTACTGTATCTTTCATTTGAAATCAAGTTTGTAAAAATCGGTAGAGAATTCGTTGGGGAATGGGTGTGATATTAGCTTAGGAACTTGGCGGGTTCCCCGGGGGCGTCATGAACCGTCATAGGTGGCCAATGTGGTCAAAGCTGCTTTGATTGATCATTAGTGATCCAGACCCGCAAACTAGAGTAATGTTACATCAATTTTAATATGTTTTACATCATTTGAACATCATGGTGGTACCAGTTTATATGGGAATTTGCTGTGTGACCGCACTCTTCAACCCGTAACTCCGGAACCAGAAGTCGGATCAACTAAAAATTCAATAGCAGCTTATGGGAGCGTTATACCTTTCAGATGAAACTAAGTTTGCGAAAATCGGTTCAGCCATCTCTGAGAAAATTGTGTGAGTTTAAATGACACACACACACATACACACACACACACACACACATACACACACACACACACACATACATACACACACAGACATTTGCCGATCTCGACGAACTGAATCGAATGGTGTATGACACTCGGCCCTCCGGGCCTCGGTTAAAAAGTCGATTTTTACAGTGATTGCATAGCCTTTCTTTATATGAGAAAGGCAAAACGTAAGTTTAAGGTGTTTCAAAATCCCCTAGAAGTGAATTTAAAAGTTACAATTGGCAGCACAATATGGGTAATACACTGGTTCAATTTTTGACTTTTAGCTCCACCAGGCTCTACTGATTCCTTTTATGGCCTTTAGTAATTGTGCAAATTTTAGTACCGATCGGTTGTGTCTACGGACTCTCCAAAAATTTCAAAGTTTATATGGAAATTTGTATGGAAAATCGGTTAACATTGGGAATAAATTCATAAAAAATTAAAGGGTTGTGTACAGGACACGACCACGGTGACATTAAAAATGTAGCTTTTTTCAAGAGCGTACAAATGAATTTTATCTATCGCACATATCGACTCACGTTCTTGCTCACTCGCCTGTTTTCATATGTTACAATTTGCTATATACCCTCCCCATTAAAACATAATTTATTGAAGGTCTTTTAACGGTAATCTATTAATTAATCAAGTATCTCACTAGGTGATTGGCATTATTTGTCTGATCCATCTAGTAAAAATAAGCTGGTCTGTGCAGAAAATATATTCAAAAGAAAAATTCCATATTGAGAACTGTGATGAGGAAGCCCACGCCTGCCAACGGAAATATACAAATTCTCCATGAAATATGAAATTTCATTTTCCATTTAAATTTTCAATAATGGACTAATGAACTTAAGTAAACAATCTTAAGGTGAAGTATGTCTTGATCGATTAGCGGTGAAAAAAATGAAATTATTTGATAAATTACATTGTTATACAACGTTCGCACTACCAGTTAAAACGGGTTTTTATGCTATCTTGGTGACATTTTTCTTGTTGCTAATTATTATAACATGTTATAACTCTGTAGTGTAAACATCGTATTATTAAACCAATTATGCAGCGTTTTATGTTATATAGGTGTTTTATGTGGTAATAGGACTGACATAATTATATCTTCAGTACAGCGATTTGTTTCATAATTTAAAACAGATTTATTTTAAAATTTAAATTGGTATACCCAACCGTTCTATTTGTTGTATACTTTAAAACTTAGAACTGTGTTTTAAATACATAGGGCAGGAAAGATACTCTGACTGGTTAAACTGGGAAAACAATTTGAAGTCCAGTAACACTTTTTTTTTTATTCAAATCGTTTATTTGATAAGGCACGTTGCGTTAGCTTAAAGGTGCCAATTTTGTTTTGTTTTACATTTTAAATTGCTTAAAACTAGGGGATTACATATTGATTTTTTTAAAATGAAACTAATGCGATTTTATAGCTATCTTATATATCTACACAAGGGGATAATATTGTTTTCGTAAGATTAGGGGGGTCATTTAGTTTTTGTGGCAATATGGTTTGACATTTTTATCAGTGAGATTATTGGAGCAAATAATGTTTAATTAAGGGGGACAATTTTTTACGACTAACTTAAAACTAGGCATAACTAGAGGGCATGATTGAATTTTGTAAAGATTCGTAATTATAGTTATTTTTGTGGGTAGTAGAGTTGGGCAATTTCAACGAGATTATATAATATAATAGTTAAAACTAGAAGAGACAAGAAGAGCTAAATGCTTCGTGATGATATTGGGGGGGGGGGGGGTAGGGGTGTTACTTCTGGGTATAAGAGTCAGGGGAGGGAGGGTAGACAAAGATGGCAGGGAGAGAAAATTATTTCAGTTTCAGGCATCGTGAGATCAACGGATGGATTACAAACTCGGGTGGCCTTCATCAGGGGAATCATGTACTGGGACGCCGGGTGGTCCTCCTCAAGATGGCAGGGGTTTTTCCAGACGATTTCGTAGTACGGCTCAGATGTGGATCGGCTACATTTCGAGTTAAGCGTGTTATGTTCGTTCCGTAGGTCCCGTGTTTGTTGGCTCATTCGATACAGATGGTTTGATACAGGTGGAAGAGCGTTCTGAGAATGATAAGGAGATAACAAGGGGCAGTTAGACTTGTATATTGATGGTTTTCACAAAGGTGTATATAAGGGACATATAGAGAACATCGCGGCTTGCCAGCACATCTCGAACCGGGACGTTGGTTGGTCTTCCTCGGGCCCGCAGGGTATCCATTAGCCGAGACCTAGCGGAACTGTACTCGGTGCACGCCCAGACAATGTGCTCGATGTCGTGATAGCCGTCGCCACAAGCGCAGATACCACTATCCACGAGCCCAATACGCCGGAGATGTGCATCCAGCGTGTAATGGTTTGCCATGAGTCGGGACATCACACGAATGAAGTCACGACCCACATCCATCCCCTTGAACCAAGGTTTCGTCGATACCTTAGGGATTATCGAATGTAGCCACCTTCCCAGCTCTCCACTGCTCCACGAAGTTTGCCAACTTTCGAGGGTTCTCTGATGAGTAATACTGAAAAATTCGCTGAAGCAAATTGGTCTTTCGTAAACGTCTCCTTCTAAGGCACCCACCTTAGCTAAGGAGTCTGCCTTCTCATTGCCCGGAATGGAGCAATGAGAAGGGACCCATACCAAGGTAATCTGGAAAGAGTTGTCAGATAAAGCACTCAGTAGCTCCCGTATTTTCCCCAAAAAATACGAGGAGTGCTTGCCTTGTTTCATCGAGCGAATAGCGTCAATGGAACTGAGGCTATCCGAAACGATGAAGTAATGGTCTGCGGGTAATGTTTCAATGACTCCAAGGGTATACTGAATGGCAGCTAGTTCTGCGGCGTAAACTGAAGCAGGGTCACTGAGTTTGTAGGAGGCGGTGAACTTTTGATTGAAAATACCGAAGCCAGTGGATCCTTCGAGGTTTGATCCGTCAGTATAAAACATCTTAGAACAGTCGACTTCTCGGAACTTATTATAAAAAATGTTTGGAACCACTTGTGGGCGTATGTGGTCCGGAATTCCACTAATCTCGTCTTTCATGGATGTGTCGAAGAAAACAGTAGATTCAGAAGTATTTATGAAATGCACACGGTTGGGATTGTAAGAAGAAGGGTTAATATTCTGCGCCATGTAGTCAAAGTACAGGGACATGAAACGGGTCTGAGAATTGAGCTCAACAAGCCTTTCGAAATTTTCAATCACGACCGGGTTCAAGATATCGCATCGAATGAGCAATCGATATGAGAGTTCCCAAAATCGATTTTTCAACGGGAGAACGCCCGACAGCACTTCGAGACTCATCGTATGGGTCGACTGCATGCACCCTAAGGCGATACGCAAACAACGATACTGAATTCTTTCGAGTTTGATGAAATGTATGTTCGCGGCGGAGCGAAAGCAGAAGCATCCGTATTCCATTACCGACAGTATCGTTGTTTGATACAACCTAATTAGGTCTCCTGGGTGGGCACCCCACCATGTTCCGGTTATTGTACGAAGAAAGTTGATCCTTTGTTGGCATTTCTGTTTCAGATACCGAATATGGCATCCCCAAGTACCTTTCGAGTCGAACCAGACCCCTAGATATTTTACTGTGAAGACCTGAGCGATAGTTTGACCCATTAATAGAAGCTGTAGTTGTGCTGGTTCACGCTTCCTTGAAAATACAACTAGCTCAGTTTTCTCCGTGGAGAATTCGATACCCAGCTTAATAGCCCAAGCAGACAAATTGTCCAGGGTATTCTGTAATGGTCCTTGTAGATCGACAGCTTTGGGTCCCGTAACAGACACCACGCCATCGTCTGCAAGTTGCCTTAACGTGCAGGAATTGTCAAGACATTCATCAATGTCGTTGACATAGAAATTGTATAAAAGGGGGCTTAGACATGAGCCCTGGGGAAGGCCCATGTAGCTAAATCGTGATGTCGATAAGTCACCATGCGAAAAATGCATGTGCTTTTCCGACAACAAGTTTAGTAAAAAGTTGTTTAAAGTCGCTGAAAGACCATGCTGGTGCAGCTTCTCTGAAAGAATGTTGATCGAAACTGAATCAAAAGCCCCCTTAATATCTAGGAACACTGATGCCATCTGCTCTTTGCTAGCATAGGCCATTTGAATTTCAGTTGAGAGCAACGCAAGACAATCGTTCGTCCCTTTGCCTTTGCGAAAGCCAAATTGTGTATCTGACAGTAAGCCATTTGCTTCGACCCAATTGTCGAGGCGGGATAGGATCATTTTCTCGAACAACTTCCGGATACAGGATAGCATTGCGATCGGACGGTACGAATTGTGGTCGGAGGCTGGTTTTCCTGGTTTTTGGATGGCGATGACCTTCACTTGTCTCCAATCGAGTGGGACAATGTTAGCCTCGAGAAACTTATTAAATAAGTTCAACAAGCGTCTCTTGGCAGAGTCAGGCAGATTCTTCAACAAGTTGAATTTGATTCTGTCTGGCCCCGGAGCTTTATTGTTACACGACAAGAGAGCAAGTGAGAACTCCACCATCGAAAAAGGTGTTTCGTTCGCGCTATCGTGAGGAGACGCGGCGCGGTAAATCTTCTGTGCCGGGGCGGAATCCGGACAAACCTTCTTGGCGAAATCGAATATCCAACGGTTTGAATATTCCACGCTCTCATTAGTACTGTTTCGATTTCGCATACGTCGGGCTGTTCCCCAAAGAGTGCTCATCGATGTTTCTCTCGTTAATCCGTCGACGAACCGGCGCCAATAATCGCGTTTTTTGGCTTTCATCAAACTCTTCATTCGCTTGTCTAACGTCGCGTACTGTCGAAAACTGGCGGGTAGCCCGTCGTTCCGGAAGGTCTTAAACGCGGCGGCCTTCTCTGCGTACACGTCTGAGCACTCTTTATCCCACCAGGGATTGGGAGAACGTTTTTGTATGTTCGCGCCGGGTACTGGCCTAGTCTGAGCTTGATTCGCGCTGTCGAGAATCAAGCCAGCCAAAAAGCTGTACTCTTCCTCCGGAGGAAGTTCTTGGGTAGATTCGATGTTGTCGGATATCGCGGCAGCATAGCTCTTCCAATCGATATTTCGTGTGAGGTCATACGAAATATTGATTGATTTCAATGGCCTTGAACCGTTATTGATTGAGACTACAATCGGCAGATGGTCGCTGCCGTGGGGATCAGGAATTACCTTCCACGTGCAATTTAACCGCTGCGATGTTGAGCAAAGGGACAAGTCTAAGGCGCTCGGGCGCGCTGGAGGAGCAGGAATCCGTGTCATTTCACCCGTGTTTAAAATTGTCAAATTGAAGTTATCGCAAAGATCCTGAATTAAGGAAGACCGGTTATCATCATAGAGGCAACCCCATGCTGTACCGTGAGAGTTAAAGTCTCCTAAAACTAGTCGCGGTGCTGGCAGGGATTCTAAGATGTCTTGTAGCCGTCGGTGCCCAACCGCGGTGTTGGGGGGAATATATATGGAAGCTATGCAAAGGCTTTTGCCTTTGGTTGTTACTTGACAAGCGACAACTTCAATACCTGTTATCGAGGGAAGGTTAATTCTGTAGAAGGAATAGCACTTTTTGATCCCCAAAAGCACTCCTCCATAGGGGGTGTCTCGATCCAGGCGAATAATATTAAAATCGTGGAAGTTGAGTTCTATGTCGGAAGTTAACCAAGTTTCACATAATGCAAATGCATCGCAACTGAAATTATTTATTAAAATTTTGAAGGAATCGATTTTCGGGATGATACTTCTGCAATTCCACTGTAGAACAGTGATCAAATCCGTGACCTCGTTCGATGAGTTAGCCATCGAAGGATACAATCGCTGAGAGGAGGGGCCATTTAGCAGTCAACTGCTTCAAAAATGTTCTCACTGTAGGGAGAAAAGCTAACATAAGACTTTTAATAGGATCAGTAATATTGAAAGTTTTTATTATCCAGTCCACTATGTCCGAGAGTTTTATAATTCCAGTGCTGTGATTACTCTCGAACTGAAACAAAGGAACACTTGGGATTTTTGATGTTCCTGGAAGTGCTGGGAACTCCTTCTCTGAGCTTAATCCTCCGAGACCAGGAGCTAATTGCTTCGGTTTGATTGCAACACTTCCAATAGATGTGACTTTCGGAGCCCCCTCAAGGGACACCTTCTGGCCTTTACAAGGAACTTTACGAGAGGAAGTGTTCCTCCTCTTCCTATAAATTCTAGGCACCCTAGTAGATGTTCCCTCTTGTGGGTTACCAGCCTCGCCCTCGTCAGGAGGCAAGTGAGTATAGATGTTTGCTGAGGATGGTGGCGTAGCATTCTTTAACATTTCTGCGAAAGAATGTTTGGATCGTCCCGCAAGGGAACGTTTCAGTTTATCCCCGCGTAGTTTGTACGCGGGACATGCCGAGATATCATGCAGACTCTCCGCACAGTAAGGACACTTTTCGGCTTGCCTACTGCACGAATCATCTATATGATTCTCCCCGCATTTTCCACAGCGGGCCTTGTTGCTACAATGGGTGGCTGTGTGACCCAGTTGTTTACACTTTGTGCAATTCATGACCCGCGGCACAAACAGACGCACAGGCAGACGAACCTTGTGCAAGAGGACGAAATTTGGCAAAGCGGTACCAGCGAAGGTCACCCGATAAGAGTTTGATTGGGGGTACGTTTTTGAACCATCCCCCGCAACTACTACTGAGTGCAAACGTTTGCACTCAAGTATTTTAACTGGCTGAAGTAAGCGGTCTCTGAATCGGCCAACCCCGTACTTCAGCAGATCCTCGCACGTCAAACTCTCATCGGTTACGACGCCTTCGGATTGTACTCTTACAGCCGGAATATACACGTTATAATCCCGCGTAAAGTGCTCACAGCAAGCAATATCGTTTGCCTGCTTTGAGTTGGCTAGCAACACCCTTATCTTGTCCGAGCGGACCTTTGAAATTTCGGTCACAGCCGAGAACCGTTCCGTCAGGTCTCTAGAAATCTGAAGAAGATTCAGTGATTTAGTCTTGGGCCGAAAGAAGACCACAAATGGACCAGTTGAGAGTTCTGGATAGCATTTGGGCCGGGGGGGAGCCTTAGAAGTTGAACCCGATTCAACTTCCATTTGACCATCCGGAGAGGGAACCATAGAAAACGTCAACGCACGGGGTCAGCGCCCGCGCAGACGGAAGAAAGCAATAAATGTGTTACAAAAGACTAAAACCACTTAGCTTTAAACTGGTGTCCAACGACGAACCGATCCAGCTTATACAGCTGGCTATTGTTTAATCCTCACACGCGAACAAAAGACTGAGGACCGAACCGAACTGGCAAAATAACCTTGAATGCGGATTAAAACTATTCTTTATCGCCTCACACAGCACTACGGACTAGAAAAAAACAACCTCTGTCTCGATGGAGAGCTCGAAAACGAATGAATCCAGTAACACTTAAGACATGGCTTGAATTTTAATCGAAAAAGAAAACTCGCTTAAGTTTGGACAGAGAATGCGCAAAATTCGCAAACGAAAAAAGCAGTTTTTTTCCACACCGTATGTCAGATCTTCATAAAAATCAATCAGCGTATGTAGAATGTTGTTACAGTACTGCTGATTGATTTTTATGAAGATCTGACATACGGTGTGGAAAAAACTGCTTTTTTCGTTTGCGAATTTTACCCTTTTTTCATATCTGCAATGAGTTACTCTGTTTGTTTACTTTCTCTTCTGTTAATAATTCGGTCACTTTAACATCCTTCAGCTCTTTGCATAATATGCTAGTTAAAACCACCGTCTTTCGATCTGTACTGTAAAATAAGTGAAAAGTGTTATAGTAACGCCGTAAAAATCGAAAGAGAAAGTAAACAAAGAGAGTAACTCATTGCAGATATGACGTTTTGAAAAAACGCTCAAGAATTGAACTCATCTGCCTAATGGCTTTCGGTGCTAGATTTATCGGAAGGCAATACTTGAAAGAACCATCGCACAGATTGAAAACGAGAGCCGAAATCAAGCTCGAGAGAGTGAGAGCGACGGGAGACAGAGAATAAACTAACTCACAGCACAGGTTCATTCATATGCCATTCTCCTCCGACCATTTTCGTGTAGGCTGTGAGTCCACACTCGCACGAATTTTCGGAGCCAAGAATCATAAGAATGAAATTCGCAATTATTGAATGAATCGCTTTCGCGTGAATGTCATTCGTGAACGCCATTTCGATGCCGGTGCTGTTGCTGTTCTTGTGCGCGTTGGTTATATGTATCTACCTAATTGATTCTCTTGGAAAACGAACATCGGAATACTGCTAGCGGCTGGTGGTTATAACGTGTTCTGCCTCGCTTCCCTGAGTAGGAAGGAACTGATTTTAATAGGCTGCTGCCGTCTCCGGGAATCAAAATACTGCGTGAAAAATTACCTGATATACTAAATGAAAGCGCGCACGTCTGTCGTGAAATGGAGTGCTGTGTTCAAGGCATTCCAATAACATAAATCATAAATTAATTTGGCGAAAAAACATCGCATGTGAATCAATGGTTTGTAAATTAAGGGGTGACACCACTATAGAGCGCGAAAAAAGAGGTATAATTCGGGAATTGTTCATGGTGCAATAAATAGATGAATTGAGATCTTGTTAAATGGGTTTTATAACATAACAAATTTAATCGAGTAATTTCATCACAAGATGGAAAAATCTATTTCGAAAATACAGTACGATTCCCTTTTTGGCACACTCCGTTTTTGGCAATATTCTTTTTGTACTTAATAAGTCTTTTAAAAAATTACAATAGATATTTTTTGTATCAATTGATATCACATTTGACTTTATTTCCAAACATTGGAATCATATTAACCCTTAAAAGCGCAAAACAATTTTTTATCATTTTGTGAAAATTGTCTCATAGCTTCAATACATTACTGTGATAATTTTGAGATGGTTTTCGCAATGTTGTTTTAAAACAGCGTTAGGCATGTCAGGGTTAACTAAATTTTACACTATACGTGTTGTATTTAATGATTACAATAAGTATATAAATGAATCATTTATGTATAACTGATAGCAGTATAACTAGCGTCTGGCGGAATCAATTTTTATAATAAGACCAGAGTCTGCCATTTGAGAGTCAAGTGCAGAGGAAAGCGCATGCATGCATAAGACTAGTTCTGGAGAAAATTTTCAATAGAACCTTAATAACATGGCGAGCCTCTTTCTCTTTCGATTATTACGACTTCACTACAAAACTTGGCAATAAATTTTCAGTACATAT
This sequence comes from Topomyia yanbarensis, assembly GCF_030247195.1. Classification (NCBI taxonomy): domain Eukaryota; kingdom Metazoa; phylum Arthropoda; class Insecta; order Diptera; family Culicidae; genus Topomyia; species Topomyia yanbarensis. The sequence continues at coordinate 457,268,112 of NC_080671.1, forward strand.
CGAAAGCTGACCATAGTGCTTTGGGCCGTATTTAGGAATAGCTTACACTCAAGCTAGGAAATTAATAGCCCCCAAGTAGTTTGTTTTTAGCTTTATATCTTTGGCAAATTTGTTAGTTTTTTTTTGGTGATTTTTTCAAATGAATGGAATTAGGGTGGTCCTTGTGGTTAGGGTGTTCAAAGTATCGACTGTTTAGATGTGTGAAGTTTACTTGCGCAATGCCCTACAACATAATAAAACAAATAAATTGAAGCAAGTTTGCCGAATAAACAGGGCGATGTATAATGGTTAATTTGTTAAATTTTTCAAAAAGATTTGATGTAGGGTGGCTCTTGAAAAATCGGGTTGCTTATCTCTCAAATGGATTGTTCTAGAGATTTTTGGAACTTTCATTGGAGCATATTTTTACCGTAGCACTGATGTTTCAATCCATTTTGTTTGAAGTGGTTTTTACAACAAAAATGTTTTATTCAAACCTACATATCTTCAACGATTGCAATTCGATCAATATATCAATTGTATTTGAAAGATCAACGATTTGTTCGTTATGGAGCATCATCAAAAGTATTTATTTTTTGAAAGAGCTGTGTTTTTAAACAAAATTGTTCATTAATTTACAGAAAGAAGAGATAACAGCCCCAGGAGCGAAATCAACACTACCATGCAGTGAATCGTTTGAGTTTTGACGTCCAGTGGACAGAATAAAAGCGATACGGATTAAATGATATGTTACACCTCCGTAACAAGGGGCATTGCGCCCAAGAAAGCTTGCAGAGAATGCAAGATATTTCCCTATATTGCTATAGACCGAAAAATGGCTACAATTTCATTCCAAACACCCATATCGTTTTAGCTCTTCATGCGATGGCTCGTGATTATGGTTAGTGGGTAATGGCTTCATCAACTTATAATGAGAGGACTGCCCAGTGCTATGGGCGGTGAACCTGCTGCAATGGTTGGTAGTAATACACACACATCATTGGATGCGCGATAATTTCTTTCCAAATCACTGTGCATCTGCACACGTTGGAACGCTATGTATCTGGTAGCCTTTTTATCTACTGACTTTATCCGGCAGCCAAACACAACACACATTCATACAAAAAATGTAGCGAAAATCGCATTCGCATTCCAGATTCAGTGAACGTGGCATTCGGAAGAATTTGCTTCATCCATCGAACGAAATGCTGTGTGAACAATACTAAGCTAGATTGTGCCAGCCTTTACTCAACAACGCCACTCATCAGGCATTGTATTCATCGCATGAACAGATAGCTGGGGATGAACAAACTATTATGAGATTCGACGTGTGCATCATCACAGCACAAAGCGAAACGGGAAAAAATCGACGTTCACTCAGCAATCAACAAGCTTGAGTGTAAGCTTTATGGAAGTACTCCGAGTATTGATAGCAGCGCAGCACGGTTACACATTTCTCGAGTACTTTTTCAAATGGACGTAAGTAACAATGAGAGATTCTCTTTGAGGTCTTTCTCTTCTGTTCATTACTCGGCCATTTCAACATTTACTACTCTACTCTTTGCATAATATTGTAGTAAAAACCGTCGGCTTTCGATATGTACTGGAAAATTAGTACAAAGTGTTGTAATGACGTCGTAATAAACGAAAGAGAAAGTAAACAAAGACAGGCTCTCAATGTTACTTACGTCCATTTGAAAAAGTACTCGAGATTTAGACAGAGCTGTAGCGTAGTCTTCTTGCGCCCTTGGTGGAGCTTTTTTATTCATTTCGTTTATTTGATACGCACAAATGCGTTAGCTTGGCGGTGCCAAATTCTTTTGTTTTTACATTTTGGATATCTTAAAACTAGGAGGTTACAATGTTGAAATATTTTTTTTACAAAAGAAAAAAAAGTTTACTGCTATCTTAAGACTAGAAATAAGATTCTATATACAAGAGAGGGCCAAAAGATTTTTTTAAGAAAAAATTTAAAACAAGGGATTAAGTTTGATATACAAGAGGGGGAGTAATAGTATTCTACGAAATATTTCACAGTTATCTTAAAACTAACAATATAGTTTAGTACAGAAAAGGGGGAACAAATATTTATGAGAAATTTCACAGACTAAGGATACAATTCTATTTACAAGATGGAGGACAAGAGTTTCAATAAAGAGTAAAAATTACAGCTATCTTAATACTAGGAATACAGAATACAAATTTGATTTTTTTAACGAAGACTTATACTTGGTCAAGATATTCAGAGGGGGGCTTATTTCCATATCAGTGTAGCAGCAGTTGTATCAAGGGCAGGGAGAGAAGGCGTATATGGTGACAGGGAAAGAAGAGTAAAACTTGCAACTTTCGCGCAAATGGGAGATCAGCGAAACAAATTAGCGCCTTAGTCTAGTAAGTCGTCGAGTACCGGATTGGCGCATGGTATTCTTCGGACCCGCGGGGAATCCTCAAAAGTCATCGGACCTCGAGTCGCTCTCGCTTCAATTTCCTTCTATGCAGGCGTAGTGGTAAGGGCGATGGCGGTTACATAGTGGCACTCTGGAGCTGATCGGTTCCACAAAGCAAGAGCAAAATTCTAAAAACAAGAAATAAAAGAGAGGGGCTAAATTGGGATATTTATCGTTTTTATGAAAGTATAAATAGGGGACATATAGGGAAGATCGTGATTTACCAGCATATCTCGAACTGGGACATTGGGTGGTCTACCTCGGGCCCGAAGGGAATCCTTTAACTGAGACCTGGCGTCCAAATACCCGGCGCATACCCAGACAACATGCTCGATGTCGTGATAGCCCTCATCACATGCGCACAGACTACTCTCCGTAAGCCCAATACGCCGCAAATGCGCATCCAAGATGTAGTGGTTGGACATAAGTCGGGATCTTGGTGGAGCTTTGGTGACCTGGCAAGACAGTTCGAGTTAAAAACGTTTTGAATGCTTCTCCTTGCCGACTTCCATGATTATTATTTCTTCACACAAAGTGCACAGAAAGCGAAAAGCGTCAATGTAAAATTTAGCAGAATTGATACACCGGTCGGAGAGATTCAATCGATTTTTAATCAATTTCGAAAAAATTAACGATACTTTAAAGAAAATGCAGAAAACTGAAATTTTGAGTAAAGCCATCAATATGGAGCCCTAACAGTCCACTAAAGTTTTGAGAAATTTTAAATATAAGTTCACTGCAAATTTGTCTGTAATATCATCATTGCGGTGTATAAAGGCGACGGACGGACCATTTTCTTGTGAAACTTTGGTAAGTCAGTTGACGTTAGGTGTTTGAAGGCGACGGACCGAGTATTTTTCCGGGAGACAGTAAGCTCAGATCGGTTTACTAATCAGACGATTTATTGGCGTACACAACCAGCGATGGCGAACAAGATTCATCATCGAAGATTTCGGCTTCTCGTTCAAAATAATACACATTGAACTCCTTCGGACCATATCTGAAGTGCTTTCGGATCAAAGATCCAAGTGTCTCGAAAGTTCGCCCAGATATTCTTTGGTTGGTGATAGCCTGTCTGAAGAAAGCAATTGACATTACTGGTGACAAGTATTTTATGAAGGACCGCGCCTACATGCCCGCCCACGAAGTTGAGATTGATGGTGTTGTTACCGATTCGAGTGTTTCATGTGTGGATTTACTGAAGCACGGAATTGGCTGTTATAAGGATCTCTCACACCAGTGAGCGATGATTTTGAACGCAAACGCGCAAAAGCGAGGCAAAGTAGTGTGTTCCTATAAAATCGTATCGGACTGGGGAGAGTCCATGATCTACTCATTTCACTTATTTTATAAAGCACCGCTAAGGCCGGCGCCCTTGGCAGGGGTCAACCCGGCCAACCGCATGCTATGCGCCTGTGATTCGAAAATCCATAAATCAATAAATACGCTAGTTCATGAATCCAGGAGCTGGAGCATCACAGACGGAAAAAAATATTTTCAACTCTTAGAAGATGCAAATATGTGACACCACTGGTTGAATGTCACTTTGTCACAACGTGGTCGAAAAAAAAATTTAACAAACCCTATTCAATCGGGTAGCTTCTGCTATTCCACCGGCATGGCGACCGTCAACCCATCCATTCGCCAACAGCCGAATATCGGTGACTCCAAATTCAAAAACAATACACCCTGCTGATTTTGCTTGATATTCAAGCACTTTTGACTGACCGACGACGACCGCGAAAGGAGTCCCCTCCGCTAGAGCGATATGATTTATGAGCTTGAGGAAATGATGAATTGCAATCCGTTGCAAAATGGAGCTAGAGAACTCGGAACGGGCGGTGGATTTACCACCTCTTCCAGAACGTTCGTTCGAAGCGCGGTTCGGTTGTTTATATGCTGTATAAATAGTAGCTTTTGACGAGGCGCCACCTCGTGTTTGCTCTCTACTGCCTGTTCGGAGATACATAACTACACACTGTAGAACGGATAGCGAGACGGTGATAGCGATGAGATAAGGTTTGTTTTTTAGAATTTGCGCATCGCTTCTTCACCGCTGCGGAAGCTTCGGACAGACACACTCACACACAAGCAAAGTCGGGATGAAGAGTGCGGAACAACACAAAATGCTTGATGTGCGAGATTTGTACTGCGTTTTGGCAGCAACACTGATTGGAAACTGGTTTATGGTAATCAAGCACGGGAACCCAGACGACAGCAAAGGTCACTACGATGATAGCAATTGTGCTTTCTGCCTCGTCGCTACGGAATTCGAATGCGAAATGACAGTCCCACAGTGGAGGTGGCTGATAAAAGAAATAAACTTTTTTCGATTCGTTTCCTTGGAGAGAGAGAATTTAATGCATAATCGATGGGACTGAGACTGGGATCTTTCCGGTGAATCGGTCTATTTGAAAATTTATCCTTCCTAATAATCTGCGAGATAAAGGTCAAATGTGGTTCACAGCAAAGCTTCCGTCGCACTCCGCAGCAACACCGATAAGATCACATTCCCGATTATCATTCTTCCCATCGTTTGCCAACGGGAATTTTCCCATCAAGAGCTATCGAAGCGGTAAATACAAACGGAAGCAACCAGAAAAATGGTTGTTTTGCTTCATCCGCCTCCTCCGGAAGTTGCGCGCATTCGAACCGGAGCAGAAAAAATCAATAAATTTAAATTTAAATAATGCGATAACGTGGCGGCTGCGAACAAACACCTGACCTGGAATAGTCCTGATTTTCGGTGTTGTAGTACTGAACGATTTCGGAAATGCTGGAGATTTCTACTTTGATTGATTGATTTTGCTCGGGACTATGGAATAAATACTAAAATTAAAAAATATCGTGAATCTCGCGTTAAAAATCATCGACAAATTCAGCGCCTCGTCACGCCTTTATATTAATCTACCAAATCAAAGCAACACAAGGAAGTTCTATCATCCTTCTGATTTGCTTGCGATTCATCATTTTTAGATGCAGTAGTGGCTTTATAATCTAGTTGTTAAATGATTGACTAGATAATTTTAATATAACTTTAGTGCACAAGAGAGACACGTGCCATAAGCACATTCTTTGAATCCTTGAATCTTTTAATCTTTGAAATAATCCTTAAAGGATTAGCTGTTTTCTGTTATTTTTTTCAATTGTGAACTTGAACCGCTCAAAAATTTTAATAAACTATAATAAATTCACTTCTTTAAGCATAGCGAAACAATTCAGAGAAATCGTTGATCTAGAGCCAATTAGGACACAGACGCGATGGGAGTCCAAATCAGAAACTACTAATTTTAATCTCAACGGGTGTCGTCAACATCGTAACGGACATATCGGTTCCCCTTCCGAACTTCCACGCCCGGAAGCGCATCATGTTTCTGCTATTGTTATGCAGATTAGCAATCGCTATAGTGCCGAGCATTGGCACCGGAGGTGTGTCATTTCAAATGTTGTTTCCAGACAAAAGCGGCAGCCTTCGAAGGCTGCAAGGATGCATCCCCCGGACTGGACTATCGATGGAACTTTAGCTAGAGCAAACGGGATGGAACAGCGGTGACCGGATTGCGGTTTTTTGTTATCTGGAAACCAATTGAAAATGTGGGCCCGTTGGGAACATGTTTGGTTATTAGTTTATTATTTATTATGATAATGTTTTATTATTCACTCATTTTGCATGAAACGTGTGTCAAATTGGATTTTTAACAGCTTCCGAGACAGTAGTTTTATGTTACTAAGGATCGCTGAGATCTTCCCAAGAAATATACATTTACTTTTGTGAATAACTTTGCCGGTAAGTTGTTGAACTGGCAGGGAATCTGCAGCTGTGGTCGGAAGACTTCGATTTTCATTGTAATCGTTTCCACGACAAGAAATTTATCGCATATCTTTTTCTTCAACAGTAGGCGAATCGTAAATATGTTTGTTCACGAAAGGGAGCATGCCAAACCCTGCATTCAACAATTCTTAGAGATGTGCCACTTTCAAATGCGTGAATTTGCTTAACCTTTCTATCAGTTGAATACATTCCATGGATGAAGCAATGGTAATAAAATTTGGAATGTGGAAAACGACCGGATGGAATTTAAGTAAATTTTCGGCTTTTACGGTCTAGAAATGAGAACGACTGTTGTATACTGTCCGACGTTTCGGTCACTGCTTACGGCCTTTTTTAAGGGAAATATGTTTTCGTTCTTCATCAAAATATCGTGTGCCAACGTTGTGTGGGTCTAAAAGAGTTTCTTCATAGCCTTCGGCTTGTTGGGTAATAATTAATTTACACAATTTTATTTTGCGAAAACATCAAACAAATCATTCATCGTTATTTCGAAGAAATCCACTCAGTTTTCTGTTGATATCGCTCTTCGTCCGGCGCACAACTTCTTCACGGTCACGGTCTTGGCCTGCTGATTACACCAACTCTTCATCCGACCAATGTCGCTGGAGATTAAGCTCTTCATTTTCAGTTTCCGCTTCATTATCGCCAAATACTTCGCTATTAGACGGAGCTGGGAGCCATTTGGTGGTTCTGCTCTTTTGGGCTGAACTGAACTCCATTGTTGTATAATTATAGAACATCCTTGCTGTAATGTCGTCAGCTGGCTAAGTCTGTACCAAACGTAACGGTCCATCATGGGACTTAATGAAATGTAACTTCCATTTGTTAAAGAACTTCCTTTACTTGCGTGGGACCCTATTCAAGATTTTTATATTCTTTTGTCGTGATTACGACTCACCTTTCAATAATGAGATGCTGTTCAATAATTTCGGAAGAAAAGTTTTTAAACGTTAGCAACTTTCATCGTACTTAAGGAAATTTCATTATATTTGCACCAATCAGTTGGAAAAATAGTCACCAATTTTGTATTAAACTTCGAAGTAGGTATGACTATGGATAATATTCTAAAATGGCAAGGAAACCCGAATTTTGAGACCTAATCGCATATTGGTGTATTATATGAGTCCAGCATTCATTTTTGCGCTAAATATTTTATTCATCGTTCGCTAGTCGAATGAGAAGCATGTGGATGCTCGGTCAGATACTGCGGTAAGAGGAAGGTAATCAGAATTTCCGTCGTCCAAGTGTTGTTGCGCATATTATTTTGTTCATCAGCTTTATTTTGCATTACGAAGGATAGCTGTTTAGAACGAATGTGATTTGCATCAAACGGGTATCAAATTCGAACCCAACTACTTTTCTTAATATAACAATTATAACATGTTGTGGAAAATTTAAATTTTGAAGACGTATGTCTTTCATAATAACTCTGCAGATAGTTCGATCAGTCAATTAAGGGATACAGTAGATCCCTCTATTTATTGTTACATTGGCAAAACAATATATGATCAGTCGCTGTGTACTTCCGGTTTTTTATATTTCTTGACAAAATTTGGTCTTGAAATGGGGTTACCATCTTGGTAACAGCTAATGAAACACAGCATTTTTGCTTTAGTCGCTCATTCTGGGACAGACGTTAATAGCAGCCGCTCCTAACATGGAGAACAGACGCTCTTTGATTTTCCCTTTTGCTATTAGTTCAAAACCAAAGATCAAACTAAGCTTGTTTACCCGATTTACATTAAAGTTTTTTTTTTTTGAAGAAGTTAAACCAAGTTGATGGTGTGGTGGGACATGTGTAACTGAAAATGTTTATTGATTTTATGGCACTGTAAGGGAACATGTATCCGCCGGGTGATGCCAATCGAGCTGACAACTGACTGAATAAACTAATTTCTTTGCTTGTTTAGTGTTTATTTGACCAACTAGAGAACTAATCTACTGGGCATTAAGTGTACGTAGGGAATGCGCATGGTATTGTGTGAGTGGAATGATGACTGTTTGATCACGTCTGAGGATTGAGAATTGACAATTCGCGAGAAGAATTGAAAACCAGTTACCAATTTGCGGCAGCCATATCAGTACGAAGAACATATGAAGTTATCATTGTATTGAGGACTTTCATATACTTTCGAGTAGTACAAGCACTATATTATTGATTATCATGTTAAACATATTTCTTCATAAGTATAAAAATAGTACAGCTTGATTATTGAAGTGAAAGTGAACAACCAGGAGTCCCTTCTTTATTTGCTCCATTTTATGAGCACATTGTTGTTTTAAAATAAATTAGTTTCTTTTCGTTGTCTGCAATCCTGCTCAAAATTAGCATAAAAAACCCGCGCGTGTGTCATCGGTTTTATTTTTGACTTACAAAGTTTGTCGTTTCAGGTATTTCAGTAGTGTTTATTTTATACCGGCGAAAATATGCTTTAGTTACCGTAACAGCGCGCACAAATAATGATAATATAAGAAACCAATACATAATTTTAATATCATTTCTTATAAAAATGATACTAAATTTTTAACGACGTTCAATTAGCTACGATAGGGAAAGTTATAAAAAATTTAGAGCCATAGTACTGAAGGGAGAGCAGGGATGTGAAGTATACAGATCGGAAAACTAGAAGCGGCAGGTTCATTAGAACAGGCTTAATATCTTACGGTCTTAACTTTTGTCTTCTGCTGATGAGGGTCGAGCTTAGGCAGCATAACTACGAATCACCCGAGTTCACCAGCATGTCTCCTGGCATAGACAGACTTGTCCATCTTTACCGTCGGTTCTCACGAAGTGGCAGGGTCATTAGAAACAAGCTCAAAATCTGACGGACTAATCTTTTGTCTTCTGCTGGCATTAGTCGAGCTTAGGCAGCATTACTACGAATCGCTTAACATGTCTCCCGGCATAGACTGAATTGTCTCTCTTTACCATGTCGGTTTATGTTAATCGAATGTTACGTAAAAAAAGAGTTCGTAAATGGAGGTTTCAGTGTATTACAAAATCTCTAATTACATAGACATTGGCATATCCATTTCGACATATGTCTTGGGACAGTAAAGGTAAGCGCTTTTCATAATATTGTATGATTCTTGGAATGTCGTATTTCGTCGGAATAATGAAACAAGAAATAATTAATAATAATGATCGTTCACATACTGTTTCATTTAATTAAACATAGGCAACAGTCCGAACATGTCGGCTGTCCGGAGCTTCTTGCTTATGTTAACCCTCCGGAAGTCACGCAAATGGCTTACTGAACGAGCACCCGCTGGTGCCCTAAGACAATTTCGCAAGATTTTCAGAGCAGCGTGTACTCAGTGCACTAGCGCGACTGCCGGAAGCTCAAGTTGCTTTTTTATACAAACCGAGCGTTTCCAGATTAAATCAACAAACGATAAATCTGATAAAATGAATTTAACAAACGATAAATCGGTTCTCGGCAGCCGATTGCCCAGAGCAATAAACACATGATAGCACTTCTAAGAGCAGCATATATCGTGTTACTCATCAACGTGAATCCCGATTTGAGTAACTCTTAACCCTATCCTGGTATCAAAACCTACGTCTCGTGGCAAACGTAGAGATGCAGAGGTATACTATACACGGTCTCCCTAACAACGTTTACTAACATTCCTTGCCTTCCTCGAACACTGTAAGGACGTGGTCGGCGCCGTTAGTGGCATTTCAAAGTGTAGATCTTTGAAACGTGCATTCTCTAACCGAATACGCTTGTTCTGGTCAATCACAGAGTAGCAACTATGAATTGTACGGCGATCAATCTCAGGCTCACAGTTCTGTTTTTTAACCATTTTTCGCCAGAAATTCCAGAGCTCGGTGGTCGAAACTGCAAAAATACATTTTCTCTGTAATCGGCTTGGTTCTCAGGACTTTCTAGCAAACTGCTCGAAAATAAGGATTATAGAAATTTAGCCTAATCGAAATATCAGAACTCTTCAAACATTCCTTGGGATTCCACGGAATGTAAAGGAATACCCTATTCTGGTGAAGGCTATATGGTTCAACAATAAAACTGAAGTCCCCTGCCCTCCCTGTTATCTCCTGCAATTTCTGTTCCAGCCCGGTTAAGCCTTGATCGTTATCCGGAGAGAACCAAACATTATCGTACCTTTAGCCAAACCCACAGAAACTGGGGATGAAAGAGTTAGAAGGGATTGAAAAGAGCGCAATCGAAAAATGACCTTTCTCCAACCTTGCATCCCCTCGATAAGTATAGAGACTCGAAGTCTCTATACAATGAGCCGAAGTATTGTTCGAGAGACCACCTCTGTGGTTGTGTTTTTATTTTTTGATTTTTATCAAAAAAATATCCTCTTTTAAGGTATTAGAAGGAGCACGCTTCTCGCAACTCGATTTTAACATTTTCTTCGAGCTTGTATGACATGAAATAAAAACGAAAAACTGTTCTGAAATATCTTTCGAAAACTACTCTAAAATGATTAAAATTTTCAGCTCATTTCGGTCTCGCTGTCAGTATAGTGCACCAACTGAAAACTTAAATGATGAAAAAATTTAAATATAGGTCCGCTACAGAAGTGTTTCATTATCATTCATGTCGAGCTGTTTAGAGCGAAAGAAGCATCTCCTCAAAGAACTATTGAAGACTGAGAAGGAAATATTTGTGAGCTGTACACTGTACACTGTGCACGGCTGGTAGAGGAATCAGTTTGTGTCGTCACCTGCTACTAGCAGAGGCAACTATTTTCATTTCTGATGGTTAGAAAATTGCAGTCACAACGAAAAACCCGATTTTAACCCTTTCATGCCAAACTTTTTTCCTGTGCTTGTAGGGTTTCAAAACTTTTTTTCGTTGAAAACAGTTGGGTCAAGAAACACGAAAAGCCAATTTTCATAAAGATAGGTGCTTGCATGGCAGTGCTAGAAGCTGGTCATTTACGTGGAAAACGCAGCCAACGACAGTCTAAATTGATAAGTTTTATCAGTTTTCAATAATATTGCACCATAACGAAGATATATGAAAAAATCATTTTCCGTCGTCAACGTAAACTGTCCCTGGCAGCACTGGAATCCAATCATACTAATTGCAATAATTTCAGTTCTAGAGCTGATCCTTGTAACTGTTAATACTCAAATTAAAGGCAATAATCACATTAATGAGCCTTACTTGTTTTTGTGAGCAAATCTCGCCTCAATCAAAAGTTATAGCTGTTTAAAAACGTTGTTGTCCACAACAATTACAAATTGGGAATTAATTTACCAGCTTTTAAAGGTTGTACAGAAAATTAAAATTCGAACGAAAGTAATCTTACATTTCCTGAATTTGATTACGAATTTTAGCCTGGAATTTCTGAACGCAAAATATTTTCATTATCAAAAAAATTGCTTGTTCGCAACTTCAATAATTAACAATAAAACCGAATTATTTTCACTTTTTCGCGATTGAATTTACACTTCCTTGGTTTTACGAAAGACTAAGAAGTATTCGCAATGTGCAAACACGTCATGTTAATGTTTTTCTCCGAAAATGGCGATTTGACAGATGATTTGTTGTACGTGTTTTGCCGAACAAGTTAGTATATTACTGAATGGTGGATAATTTACCGAAAAAAGCAAAAGTAATAATAATTTCAATTAAAAATATTCCAGGTTTTAGTAGCAAATTATTCGGAAATCTACCGAAGTCGCTGAAAAATGAATACGCTTTTGCAATTTTTTAAATCAATTGCTGATTTCCGTTAAATATTACTGTGCAAATCGTCAAATGAAATTACTGAACAACTTTGGGCTGGCTTAGTGTGTACATATAAATGGCTGGTTTGAATATGCAAAGCCTAGATATAGCACTCATTTGATATAAAATATTGCCATTCTGTTGTTTTCGAAACCATCTTATTTTATTGGCATTTTTTCAAACATGCTCTTTCTGTAACTGAGCATCTGATGAGGAACACTCCCTCTTGAATTGGGCGAGAATTAATACTTTCGCATCCCCCTGTGTGTCAGAGAGATATATGCGTGAACACAAAAAAAAATCTCTTGATTCTCGAGAGCGTGTCTCTCGCTTTCGGTGGGAGCTAGTAAACAGCCCTACTGCGTTTAACTGCTTGCAAAAGAGAAAATGAGTTAATATCGAGAGCAGTAAGGAAGCCTGAGTATTATATGGTGGTATGTCATATTATGTTATACTACATTGTATTATATTGTATTATATTATGATGACTTTCATAAATCATGAAATTCCTTATACTCAAGATTTGCATGTTGTCGTATATCTTCATTATACAGCGAAGACTCGTTTTTATTAACCGTTTTGATGTATCTTAGGTTGACAAAATGGGGACAATAACGAAACATATTTGTTGATTTTTTAATAAACCGAAGTTGTTAAAATATTCTTCTTTAGTCCCTAGATATAGCCTCCAAACCCTGATTGGCTTATAAAATTGGCTCAAAAATCATGCAAAGCGGTGGCTGATAAAAGAGGATCTTCAGTGTATTAACAATATTTATTCAAGTTATTAAATCCATCATTATATGCATTATATTTGTTATTTCCATCATAGGCATATATAATCTAATATACGAAATTCGATAAACTGTATGCTATAAAATTCACAGGAAGAAAAGGCCAGCGACAGGATACCTTACGTTTTTTAGTTGAAGCGGCGCAGTTCTACTATAAAACATTACATATAAATATTTTTATTATTATTTTGTCCACTTATTTATGAGCACAAGAATACTTTCTCGTTATATAACCATTTAGAATGAAATATAAAATATATGGAGATTGGGAGGGACCATCAGGGCATTAAAGCGATGCGGACAGGAAGAGTGGACTAGCCAGCTTCCTGTTGCTAACATTTCGTGGAGATTGGGCGGGCTCTTATCCCCACCTATTGGAGCTACCTTTCATTACAATGGATTGCATTGCGATTGATTTATATGATCTTGTTATTGGAAGGTGATTCTTGAAAACTCCCGTGGTACGTGTAAGCGAAGTTACGTACCGACCACCCAACCCCATTTTGGCTCTTCATACGGTAGCATGCTGATTAGGGTTAGTGAGTAATGCTTGATCTAATTGTTGTGTAAGGACTGTTCAGTGCTATGGGCGGTGGTCGTGCTACAATAGGTGGTAGTAAAACACATCACATCATTAGTTCACAAAGTCAAAACATTCCAGATATTTTCTCGTGAACTATTTCACGAAACTCGGAATTTCATTCATGAATCCATTCAATCCTCGTGAACTAATTCATGAATCCTAATATATTAGTCACGATCCAATATTCGTGCCAGTGAAATAGTTGTATTCGTGAACTGGGTTATGATTCGTAGTATAATAGTCACGACTGGTCGATGACCAGTGGTCATGGCTATTTTTCGAGTTAGGAAAATTTCTAATTCAATGTGCGAGGTCGGGTTCTGAATCGAACACAGGTGATAGATAGAGATAATTTTATTTGTCGCCACTTGAGCTACACTGAAGTCTTTTTTATGCGTTTTTTTATGCAACTTTTTTATGCGAATTTTCAAAGTTATGCGATTCTTTTTATGCAGCTTCCTTTTAATTTCTAGGGCATCACCTGAAGCGACTTTTATTGAAAGATAGATCCTCGTAAATGCACATGCTTAAACAAAAGACATATAATGTTCATATTTTTATTTTAGGTTATAAATTACTAGTCTTTGGGTTAAGGATATGAGAAGCATTCGTGATGCAGTGAAATTAAAAACAGAAAATGACTGAATACCTTTTTACCTTTCTCATAATAAAACTTTTGCAATCGGTCGGAATTTCGACTTTTTAACCGAGGCCCGCAAAGCCGAATTTCTTATACCATTCGACTCAGTTCGGCGAGATCGGAAAAAAGTCTCTGAGCGTGTATTTTTTTTATTTGGTGATAAAGCTTTTACGCCGACCCGGCACACGTTCAGTAGTTGACCATACTACCGATTTCGTCCATCGTGTGCCAGAGTGAGCGACTCTGAACAGAGAAGATAACTCTTAACCCTATTCCTCTAAACTCCACCAAGAAATCCGACATTTGCCTGATCCCCCGGATTCCATTTGACATGACTATTTCGGGGGGAGGCGTGCTAATGCACTTCACTTGATTCCAGGTCTAGCTGGTCGTGCTAGATTTCGCTTGTCTCATAACCGCCATATCAGTCCTGCAGGGCATTATATCCTACATGCCCTCCTCTCTACGTTGACAAGTTGGATGCCGTGGCCGATCCGGCGATTTCGGTTGGGGGGTGGCTTCCGGTTCGCTGGTGCCCCGACGACCCTGGTGGTTTGTCGCGTACGGTGCTACTCGGCGTAGTCCCTGACGGTGGAGCTAGCCTACCTCGGCGGAGAGTTCCCCGACAAAACAATGTCTCACGCTACCGTTGACGGACGCGTTATTCTTCCTTAGATGCAGTCCGGCAGAATGCCGAGGTCAGTCCAGCGATTCCCGGTGGAGGATTGCGTCCGGTTCACTGGTGCCCCGATGATTCAAGCCGGCGATTCGCTACGGACTACTCGGAATAGTCCCCGACGGAGGATCTTTCCTACTCCGACGAAGAGTTCCCCGGCAGTGGAAGATCTTCCGAAACCGATGATACTACCCGGGCAGATGCCGAGGTCGGTCCTGCGATTCTGGGTGACTTCCAGATGACAAGCGCCCCGACGAGCATCTGCCGGAGCTACTTCCCGATCTATTCGAACTAATCCCCGGCGGTGGGCCTAGTCTACTCCGACGAGGAAATTTTCCGACGTTGAAATTTCTCTCGAAATCGTTATCTCGATGCAGGTCGGTTAGGTGCTGAGGTCAGTCTTGCGATTCCGGGGAGTCACGGTTCCGACAGCATAAGTCATTAAGTGACTTTACGCTTGTCTGGACATGCCGCAGACTCAGGTGAGTCGCATTTAATGCCAAAAGATCCTGAATCCTGTGTTGCAGAAGAAAAAAAGTTAAGTAGCCATGAAACTCTAAACTTGCTCATATGACCCTACTCCGCGCTTTTCTCTAAACTTTCTTACTTTAAATCCTTGCTCTTCCTTGAGTACTATGGCTCTTAATATTGAAAAATATTTCACACCTTATGTGTTTTTTATGCGGATTTTCAAAATCATGCAGTTTTTTATGCGGATTTTTTTTATGCGGTATGTATCCCTAGCATAAAAAAAACTTCAGTGTACTTAATGATTCGTGCTTGAAACTCAGGTGAAATAGTCTGCAAATGAGATAGAAAATATTTTATAATGATTTGGTGCAATAAACTTATTCGTATGCGATTTTGTCGAAAATAATGCGATATTTGGATTAGTCGGAGTCGGCTATTGGGCTATGTCTAGAGGCTAAAGAAGAACATTTAGCGGTTTTGGGTTACCAAAAAGAGAGTAAAAATAAACCCCTATTTAGTCAATATTCCCATTTTGACAGCCTAAAATACACTAAGAGGCTGATAACAGCGGATCTTCTGTGTTTATATAAGTCGTCAATTTGGAACATTGTCATCGAGCCCCTCGTCACTGATAAGTGATAACGTTGCCAGCTCAGCCGGAAAGTCTACCCGTTAGGTCAATAACGAGGATAAACGGACATACACAGCGAAGACAAGTAAAATCAGAACAATAGAGTAGTGAGGTAAACACTTTAGTTTTGGAAGAACGCTTTTCTGCTCCATGAAGATCATTAAAATTTATATTGGATTTATTAACTAAATTAATATTATTATTGTGCTTAAATCTAAGGTTTGTAATTATTACATGCAATTTATACTTAATATTAACTAAAATTAACTTAAAGATAAACTTACAACTATTGCTAACCTAAAACTACGAGGAGAGAGTGAACTATTGCTATCTTAAAATTAAAGGTGAAATTTATATTTATATTGCACATTGATATCAATGCTAATCTACCAATTGCTCATTTAGAGACCGAAAGTGGTTAGATCTACGGTCAAAATCTTGCCTGTACACGTAACGACAAAGGGCACTAAACGTAAGCAATCACAATTCTAACCTAAAATATAAATGAATTTATAATTATGTTTATTATCAGGAAATTAAAGTTTGGCGTGAAACGAGTGAATCCTCCCTTTAATGCTTCGAACGAACAAATAAGGCCGCCTACTACAATTTCGGAAATACCGCTCTTAGACTCTTGTTACCTGGAGTAACAAACATAATTATAGCAGAAGAAACAACAGGCCGTTAAGACCAGAATAACATGTTGCAATTCGCGAGAATCATTGAAGTCCAAAGAGGACACTTTAATTTGAGTTTTCATAAAAATTGGAGCAATGTTACAATTTCATAAATAAGTTTTCATCAAAATATACAATTTAGAATTACAAACTGTTGTTCTTAGCTTTGTTTCTTTTGCCGCTTTTGTATCTTCCAATTTGAGTGTCTGAAAATAAAAATCTCGAAACTCCTTTGATTATATTGCAGTGTGAAAGCCGGCTAAAAACTTAAAGCATAAATCTAAGATTTCGGTCCATCAGTATAAAAATCGCTTGAAAAGCTTTCCCACGTAGAATTTGGCGAGACTGAACCTCCTGAATAAAAACCGATTGAAAACAAGTAATATATTCATATCTGCAAACCTTGTATGTTAAACGATGATGTTACATTGCATCAAGTAAAATTTCTGATATATTCATATGTTTTCGTGATCTACAGTGGTGTAACCCCTTAATAAAATTTAACAATCTTGTTTAGAGAAAATAATGCAATTTTCTAATCTTGGCCGATCCGCTACATATATAAGCCCTTAACGAAGTGACCTGCTATACAAGATCGAAAAATAGAGTTTTTTACTTATGGCGATAAATAAAACGAAGAATATATCACAATCAAGGGGTGAGTCGCTTAGTACGCATCGAATTGTGCTCACAAACAAACAGCGTGGTAGCTTGTGCCGCAATGTACCATGGTGTTTAAAAAAAACAAAAGCAATGGTTGCTACGATTATTCAACTACACTTTGTTGGCAGTTTTTACAGTTGTCAGAAGTGTGCCTCATTGTGCCACACATTGTGGTAACGAGTGAAATGATCGTGTATTACTGTGAATCTTAATCTTATATCGTTTTGTCGTAGGTCATATAGTTTGTATGGCTAAGCGACTCACCCCTTGATCACAACAATATATGTAAATTTTTTGAGATTCTATTGAACATTTTAACCATTTTTGTGGCACGTTAGTATAAAAAAATTATGTCAGAAAATGTAATTTCTAGAAGACCGTGGAAAAACGAGTACGGAAAATCAGACAGAAAGATGATACTTATGTAAATTGGAATTTTGCTGTTTCATTGATTCCAACCATAACTACCAGTTGCACTTTTCCAGAAAGGAAATATTCCTTTACTTCGCCATATTGTGAAGTTTTCCAAAGAAAAAATTTATTTTAACTTCCCAAATGTTGGTACGAGTATACATAAATTTTCAAAAAGTTCTGACGTTTATTTCCCTTTCAAAAATCACGAAAACAAGCTTCGTTTTTGTCTCTCCTTAATTGTACCTATTAATTTAGGACACTTTTTTAACATAAACTACCCAAACAAATGAACGAATGGGAGAAGGTTTGCCAAAGTTTTAAAGAAACCGTGATTTTTTTTTCTTTTTTTATTTGACAGGGCTCAATACGTTAGTATAACTGAGCCGCGGATCTTTTAAGATTTTTACAATGTGTGAAAATTTAATTTAACTTTCAACTATTCATAGGGTCTTGTTGACGCAGCTTGCTGCTGCGTGTTAAAATCCTCTTCCTTGGTGGTGAAAAATGAGGTATGTTGTCTGCCGCACATTGAGGGTCATTCGGTCCGTCTTCTCTCGCGTTTTCGTTCATGTACATGTCTTCATCGGTACTGCATTTATGATGCTCATGGTCGGATGTTCTAGTTTGTTTCTTGTACTTCCGGGTCGCTGTTGTAAATCCTTCTTCATCGGTGTTTGATTCTTTATTGGTGGTATTGGTTGTTGGTTTGGAGCTATTTGGTATAATCGTTGTTACTTCGATGTTGGTAATGGCAGTTGGTTTAGTGGTACTGGGCTCGATTGTTGTTGAGCTGGTGTTTGTTACTGCCCGGTCCGCAGTCGTTGGTTTACCAACCGGTTGTGGTTTAGCATACAACGACTGTATACCGGCTTTGGTCGTCGCAGGGGGAATTTTCTTAGCAGCCTCTGCGCAAGGTTTTCCGTGGTGTAGCGGCTGATCGCAATGTTGGCACGTAGGAATCTGCCTTGGGTACGTGACTAGTGTACAATACCTTTAGGGCATCTGCCTGAGATAGACGAGTAGACAAGTAGGTTTTGTCGACCGCATTCTCACTACACGAACGCCGTTGCCAAGTCTTGGGAAGAAATTCCTGCAAGTATCTTCTTTAACACTATCCACTAGCGGCGGAACTAGTACGTGGTGCCAGGTCATGTAACTTTATTTCAATACTGTCATTATCAATATACCTTGGGATGTTGTATAAAGTGTCATTCGGCGGCGTGTTTCAAGTTATTCTGCGAAGCGAATGATTCTGCTTGGCTAATGTTTTTGAACGTAATCAGTACCGCATGACGTAAATGATGGAATTGCACGCCGCTAATTTCTACTATGTTGAGCTTCATGTTCACCTTCAACAATTGCTCCACTTCACGAATCGATGGTCTTATATTTCGAGAAGTCAACAGCAACACAGTTTATCCGCAACGGGATTGCATTATCACTCATTGTTTGTTCACGTTTCACACACTAGGTAGAAGGAATGAATTTTGGCTTTTGCAAATAGACAAAGCGGCAACGAACGGGTAAATTTGATCACTGCTATAGCAGCGGAGCGATTTATATCTTCTGAGCTGAAACCGTGAAATTATTCTTTTAACAAACTACCAAAAATGGTGTAGTTGGTGTAGTTCGAGGCAATAGGAAAAAGATAATTATAATCCTCAAGTAAATAGTATTCGAAGTAGTTTCTTGTGGAAGAGTTTATAATAAATTTGTTTCCAGTTATTTGAAGCCATTAATTTCGCTTCTCGTTTCGTTTTTTAGATCGATCAAAGGGTCATATGTCAGAAAATTAGCTGCCAGAAGGTACAGGCAAATGAAATATTACACATTGATAAGTTACCAAGACACAATTAGACAACTTGAAATTGTTTGGAGCTTAATCCAAGCGGTGGTAGGTAGAAAATGAAGTACAAAATATATCCTGGTATCATCCTTTTCCGTTTTATCGAAATAAATTTTGGCTGGTACATTGAAACGGATCATTATTATATTGAACGATAAATAACATGGTATAACTTTTAAATCATAGAAGACAAACACTTGGCGTCTTCAGCAAAGATGTTCGCAAAAGAAAGAGGTCTAAATTTGCAGAAGACATAATCTCAATATTAGCACTTAAAAGAAAATTAATAAAAATATCTCACTTGTAGGAGGATTAATCAGTAAAAACGCTTTTAATCCACCTGACAGTGTGATGAAACATTTCTTATAACTCTTATCACTCTCTTCGGATATTATATCGTTTGAGACCATTTAGAACTTGATGCTTCGCGATGTTTTGCCTTTCTCATATAAAGAAAGGCTATGCAATCACTGTAAAAATCGACTTTTTAACCGAGGCCCGGAGGGCCGAGTATCATACACCATTCGATACAGTTCGTCGAGATCGGCAAATGTCTGTGTGTGTGTATGTATGTGTGTGTATGTGTGTGTATGTGTGTGTGTGTCATTTAAACTCACACAATTTTCTCAGAGATGGCTGAACCGATTTTCGCAAACTTAGTTTCATCTGAAAGGTATAACGCTCCCATAAGCTGCTATTGAATTTTTAGTTGATCCGACTTCCGGTTCCGGAGTTACGGGTTGAAGAGTGCGGTCACACAGCAAATTCCCATATAAACTGGTACCACCATAATGTTCAAATGATGTAAAACATATTAAAATTGATGTAACATTACTCTAGTTTGCGGGTCTGGATCACTAATGATCAATCAAAGCAGCTTTGACCACATTGGCCACCTATGACGGTTCATGACGCCCTCGGGGAACCCGCCAAGTTCCTAAGCTAATATCACACCCATTCCACAACGAATTCTCTACCGATTTTTACGAACTTAATTTCAAATGAAAGATACAGTAATGCCATTGACTGCTGCTGAATTTCATTCGGTTCTGACTCTTGCTTCCGGAGTTACAGGGGTGTTAGTAAGGATACACTGGAATTTCCCATATAAATCGGTACAATCGTAATACCTCAGAGGCTAAAAACTATTGAAATGGTCACCAAATTACTTCTAATCGTAGATCTAGATCACTGATTGCCAATCAAACATTCTTTGAATATATTGTCCACTATCGACGATTCCGGAAGTCCGGAATTCCGGGCATATTCCACAATTAAAGTCACATCGGTTCATCGGTGATGACTGAACCGATTTTCTCAAACCATGTCTCAAATGGAAGGCAAAATATGCAGTTGAGTATTGCATTTCGGCGAATCGGTTTCTCGGAATTTTCTGAACCGATTTTGACAAACTTAATTTTAAATGAAAGGTCCATCAGCTGCTGTTGAATTTTGTGTGGATCCGAGTTCTGGTTCCTGAATTACAGGGTGATACGTACGATCACGCAGCAAATCCCGATTCTAACGAATTCTGCGATGAATGTAAAAAGGTGATTTTTTTCCAAAATGTAAACACAACTGTTGAATTTGTAGATCTAGGTCCCCAACAGTCATTCAAAGTCTCTTTGGCCACACTGGCCACCATCGACGGATCCGGAAGCATCCAAAGTCAGAATAACGGTTATATTGGTTTCTCGAAAATGGCTAGATTTGCTCAACTTAGTCTCAAATGAAAGGTGTTGCGTCCCCAGAAACTGATATTAAATTCCATCTCCATCCGACTTCCAGCACCGGAGTTACGGGTTGTGGAGGTCGATCACATAGAAAACTCCGATTCAAACCGATACCGCGATGAATGCAAAAAGGTGCTCTTATATATACTTACCAAGTGTAATAAGAATGAAAGACATTTCCATAAAGTTATATTGTACGAACCAGCTATTAAATCATAGTTTGGAGAAATGAGAAAGGCACAATTGCACCTCTAGGTGGATTAAAACAGGTTTTGATAACACATACTACATGGGATAGTGGCAGGACTCAGAGAATCGCTCAAATCAGCATAGGACAACATCAGTGCTAGAAATCTCAAACCAAATCAATGGGAAAGCGAAAAAATGGCCCATAAAATAGACATACCAACGAATTATTGTTAATGCTCTGTTAATAAAATATCTAAATTGTGGTGGGAAAACTGAATTTTCCTAAAGGGGTTATATATTGTACTGAGCCAAAAAATCGATTTTTTTAATCGATTTGAAGTTTATACTTTACTCAAATTTCCAACGCGACTGACAACTAAGAAATCAACGCTTTTTCTTGAAAAGGGCGATACCAGTGATACCATTCAAAGAAAATCAACAGTGAATATATCCAGACTTGGTTTTATTTCATATTTAAAAACTATTGTGTTTTTACATCCTATATTACATGATTCAGTGATCGAAACCCAAAACTTCATAAAGTATTTGAAATTATTAAATTAAAATTTGTTTTTGCTATTGAAATTGACAAAATGATTGTATATATAGTATATAGTCCCGTTGGCGATTGTTTACTTTTTCGGTCCCACCTATCAGCATTGAAGTATCGCCCTTACGGTTACTATTTACAGCTGGTATCAGCTTGATAATCCTAAAAAAATACGAAAATGACAGTTTCGCTTCTAAACTGCTAGCAAAAAAAGTATCGCCCTGTTTGTTTGCATGGAGCGTGGAGGGCGAAACTTTTAATAAACAAACAAAAATACAGTTTCGCCCGTTGTATTTTCTGCTGTAGTTTAAGAAAGCAATATCGTAGAAACAAAATTTTAGGATAATTTGTTGCGTTTCAAAGCCCTCATTCGCATGTATGAAAAAAAGCCATATGTTTACATTTGTAAGTATCGCCCTTTTCACAAAAAAAGCGTTGAAATGAAATCGCAGCTCCTGATATCACACTATCTCTGAAGTGCATGCGTGCATAGTTCCAAATTTTACTTCGACATCGACTTTTTCTAAAGGTGACTTCCCGGTAGTATCCTTGATTTGAATTATTATCGCTAATCCTAATGCCAAAGAACAAATAAAAACCTCTCGAAAACGAACCGTTTGGGAAAATCATCATCATTACTGGAATTTTCATTTTCACTAATCTTATCGATAACCTTCCGACACTTGCGTTAATGCACTGGGTGCACAGTGCTCTGAAAATTTAGCGAAATCGTCTTAGGGCACCAGCGGGTCTAATTCAGAGCTATCTGCGCGGCGAGTTTAATCTGTAAAGAATACTAAAAATTAATTTCTATTCCATAATTTTCAGTTCAGCAATTCGAGAGATCGTGCTCACCGCAAGCTATGAAAAATAGACTACGATGTGAAGCGATGGCCACTATTTATTAAAAATCACGGTTAAATAAAAAAATCAAACTATTAAAAAATTTCAAATAGTTTATAATTTTCACAAACTTATTAGGAAATATGTATTAATAAGCTTTCGTAATATTGTGTAGGAAAAAAGCTGAAAATTTTAGTATTTTCTCTATCTGCAACATATAAACCCTCAAGTATACCAATTAATTGGTATACGAATTGGAATAGGTTCGCCAAATTTTGGAAGAAGTCCATAAAATAACCCCTTGAAAGCTACCTAAAAATTGTTGTAGTTCGATGCAATAAAAAAATCATATTTGGCAATTCATATTTGGCTGATACAATTGGGGTGTCAATGTATTATAATAGATATTCAGCATTCGAAGAAGTTTCTTGTGAACGAGTGTAGAACGACTTTGTTTCTACTCACTGGAAGTCAGCGGCGTAGCCAGAAATTCGGTTTGGTGGGGGTTTGGTGAAAATCGATCATACTGTCCAAACGGCATAATTCCGAAACCGTAATTTTTGAAGTTTTAAAATTATACAGAATTATTTTTTTCAGAAAATAGTGACAGAGTTCGTGTCTTTAGCGAAATTTTTGAGACTTTATTGTGGTCATGAATATTAACCTGAGAAAATTCACCATAAATACTTCTTGGACGATATACCGTCAAAATTATTTTATCAAATGATGCGCTTTTTAACGTTTGTAAAACTTATCGAAGATACTAAACCTCCGAAATTGGTGGTTTTAAAATGATGCTATCTTGACCTTAAATTACTGTTTTTAAACATTTGACCTATACATATAATTGGTCATATAACAAAAATTAAATGCTCATCAAAATCGATCAGGAACTGCTAGAGTCCAATGGAAATCGTCATTTTTCATAAATTTCTCTCTACATTCGGAAAGTGTTATCCTCGTTATTAATCATATTACGTTTTCGTCTCAACTCGACGCATTCCCAAAATAAAAACCTGTTTTAATCCACTTAGTGGTGCAATTGTGCTTGTCTCATTTGTCCAGACTACGATTCCATGGCTGGTTATGTTCAATACAATGGTGGAAATGAATATTACATGTTCAGTACGATCTGCACATACATTCAATGGATCGACAGCCACGATCTTGAGATATTATGTGATACTGAAACATCGCTTGAAACCAGCGGCAGATCATGGAGAAAGATCCGGGAGGTCCAGGTCCTGCCGAAATTTTTCAACTTGTTAAGAAATTTTAAACTAGTTTTATTTTTAAAGTAGCAACCCCTCACTGCATACCCCCCTCGGGCCGGTATAATTGAAGATTTTTAGAGTGATTGCATAACCTTTCTATATGAGAAAGGCAAAAATGTACCAAAGTCTAAAAAAGTCAATTTTTGTCAAACATCTCAATGTTTCATGCATTTTAAAGTCATTTGGCATCAAAAATACAAATTTGATTTTGAAAATTTTTCATTTCAGTTTATATGGGAATTTGCTGTGTGATTGCACTCTTCAACTCGTAACTCCGGAACCGGAAGTCCAATCAATAAAAAAATCAATAGCAGCCGATGGGAAGGTAGTACCTTTCATTTGAGACTAACTTTGTGCAAATCGGTCCAGCCATCTCTGAGCAACAGAGGTCACATTTTTTTTCCACATACACACATACACACATACACACAGACATTTTCCGATCTCGACGAACTCAGTCGATTGGCATATGACACTCGGTCCTCCGGGTCGGGATTATATTGACGAATTTTAGAGTGAATGAGAAAAACAGAAACATTTTTAGCAAATGTTGAAAGTTATGCATTTTTTTTGGTGAACAGTTCTATGTTTCATAGACATTAAATCAATTTTAACTTCGCTTCCTATTAAATAAAGACCCTTATTACAGTACATCTCTACAAAAACGAGCTCAATTTGAAAATAAATCTGAGGATTATGATTGATTACAGAACTCTGGAATTTTCTATTGGAATGTTTTTAGGCAGGAATTTGATATTGATGCTATTAGACAACTGTGAAATCAAGACCAATAGATCAGTTACATATCAGGAGGACCCCATTCCGACAATTTATCAAAAGTCCTCATGATGTTTACAACAACAGGTTATCAAACTACGGATCAGATAATTGTTATTGTAATATTGAATTAAATCAGTCTGCATCAATAAATTTTCATCTTCAATTCAATATTTCTTTTGGGTGTGGTGGGGGGTGGGACTGTGGTTGTATGGTGGTCAACCCCAAAACCTTCTCTTGGCTACGCCGTTGCTTGGAGTTATTTATTTCGCTTCTCATTTTCCGATATGTTTCAGATCGATCCGATGGTTATAAGTTAGAAAAATTGCAGTCAGAAGGTTCGCACAAATGAACATTTTTGCACTGATAAGTTATCAAGTTCCTTCCAGACAACTTGGAAGTGTTGGGTGATTATTTCTAGCGGTTGTAGATAGAAAAATGAAATACAAAATTCATTTTATCGAAATAATGTTTAGCTTATTTAAATGGATTATTACTATATTGAACAATAAATAGGCGACAAAGAGTAATCCACAATCAACAAGCCATAACTTTTAAAGTATTCAAAATAGATACTTGAAGTCTTCAGTAAAGTTATTCGCAAAAGTAAGAGCTACAAATTTGCTGAAGGCATCATTTCGATATAATTACTTCCAAGAAAATTTGTGAAAATATCTCACTCATAGGGTGATTAATCAGCAAAAGCACAATACCAAAAGAAAGGGCATATTGCCTTCATTATATTCTCCGAAGATACTATTGACCTAAAATAAGCCATTTTGGCGTTAATAATAGATTACATGTTTTTGGTCATATTTCTGGCAATGGGAAATGATAAAAATCTTTCGTCCGCATTTAATGTTTAATATCTCTTTTGATAATAGTCCGATTTCAACAATCTATAGCTTATTCGAAAGGTATTCAAAGCTATCTAAAAACATATAAATTGTTAATCAATATTGTCAATTTCGGCAGATAATTTAAAAAAACTGCGAAAAACGCCATTTTTACACATTCAATCATTCATATCTTGGAAACTAAACATCAGAATCAAAAACAAATTAATAGCGTTCATACTGTTTTTCAGTTCTTTCATTTAAAATTGGTTTGGATAAGATCGGTTCAGCCATTTCTGAGAAACACGAATAAGAGTTTGTTCGTTAGATACATAGTTGGTGTACGTTTTCGCTGATAATTAATTTGTGCTACTCTAACCATACTCGATCACTGCACTAGACATGTCACCATCCGCATCAATTGTACGGTAACTAGAAGATACCAAACACGTTGACTTATAATCGCCTGTAGCGAACCCTGAAATCGGTCGAATAGCAAATCGGTATTAGGGTTAGGCACCAATCCATGGTTTTGTCGAAAATAAGATCAACAATGTTGTAGCCACTTGAAAATAAAGTATCGTTTCTTCGCATGATTTTTTTCACTTTGGTCGGCTGTAAAAAATCGTGTTTGATCAAAATCTTGCAATTTTGTCGGTTACTCTCCGGCGCTGTATGTTGTCTTCTTTTAGGCAAAGTTGATTGGTTGAATGAGTAAAAAACGACAATGCCCGCAGATTCGAGAAATCTTGTTTTGAGAAACTGCGTGTCAAAGTTTGAAAACAAATTTTCGTGTACAATTTAAGTTACTCGATCAATTTGTCTAAGAATAAGTGAATTTATAGGTCATTAAACACGAATTTGAGGCTAAACCTCGTCAAAATCGAAATAAGCATACACACACACACACACACACACACACACACACACACACACACACGGGAAAACCGATTTTAAATCATTTGACTGCAGTTCGTTCGAGATTGGTTTTCGCTAGCTACATGCACCGAGCCGCAAAGCTTGAACGTCTTTCGTTCGAAGCTCCACCTCTTTGACGATGGAAGTAAACTGATTTCGTTCGATAGCCAGCCCTTTTGACTTCGAACGTAAACTGAACCAAATACAAAACCGGGGATTGTATGCGAGTGCAGTATTATTCGTGTATTATATTCGTTGTTACACCACACTCACGCTCACTATGTCTGGGTGCAGTAAAAGAGGAAATTCGAAGGGAATACTAAAATCTCGCTTGTTTTGTACCGGCCTTCGGTTTCCTATCGGTCGAATCCACCGTCTGCTGAGAAAGGGCTACTACGCCGAGCGTATCGGTGCCGGAGCATCCGTGTAGTTGGCGTCCGTAAGGGAATATCTCGCCACCGAAATATTGTAGCTGACAGGAAAGGCAGCTCGTGGAAACAAAAAGACCAGGTTTATCCCCCATCAGGTGCAGCTGGCCATTCGAAATGACGAATAATTGAACAAATTACTTTCCGGCATCGAAGGTTCTTTTCTGAACCATCACAATTATCATAAAGAATAATTAGAATTATCATTCGATTTGAAATAACTCCGAAGTGTAGCCACGACACCGCGGTTATCTCAAAGACAGTACCAACTCATGTTTTTTAGATTCATTGAGATATTTTCGACTTCCAAAAATTTTCCAATTTTTTCCATATTGTTGTTCATATTTTCAGATTTTTTCAGACTTTTCTTTAATTGTATTGGAAGATCAAAGTTTTATGTCACCTTCAAAATTTATTCCTTGAGGATAGCTTTTGACTAATCGCGAACTTCACTCCGCATTACTGGTATTGCTATTGGAACCGTAATTAATGACTTGCCCAGAAAACAAACGTCAACTGGACAGTATTTACAAACCAGAGAACGGCAAAATGGTGTTTGAACAGGCTAAATATTTTCCCACCGAGCGAGCATCATTCGAATCCCATACCAGTTTTCCTTCCTGACTGATAGCTGCCTCGCCACTCGCAGACTGATGCTGATCGACTTTTTCAGTTAGCATCATGGTAGGCTGTGCCGGGATACTAGTGGGAACTGTTTACCAGCGAGTTTGCTTCCATCTACATACATATAAACAAAGCGTAATAAGGAAACAAACATACACTGAAATGTATAAACACGAAGCGTGCAAAGTTCAGGTTCGGGATCGATTTTTCGATTATGGTGTGTTGTCCGGGACGTTGAAGTGGTTCAATGTGTCACAATGTTTACACGATCAGATGAGTGAAAGTTCAATCACAAAGCAGTTGATTAATTATTGACTTGATTCAATCTCATTAATGTGATTGATATTCATGCAACTTGTCATTCTGTAAAATGTTCCCAATCACAAAAATTAATTTCTTTCACTTACTAGGTAGTGTAGCAAACCGCTAAAATGCAAATTCTTGTCACTCTCAATTTTCCGGCAAAAAATCCTTTTCGGAGCTCATCGCAACGACCGAACGCTGCTCGTTCGCTGCCATTCGCTGCTCACATCCGGAGCACACAAACGCGGATGCGGTTCTCAATCAAGGTTGACTTTCCCGGGGCAAACCAAACCGGGTCCGATGAAAAGTCAATAGCAATTTTAGTTCGTTCTGTGTGGATATGCTGCGCGCGAATCATCATGGGAAATGTGGTCAACACGAGCTGGTTTCACTTTCAGCTACTGAACCGAACGGTGGAACCGAACCCGCCAGCCCACCCGCTACCGGACAGGTACACCATCAGAATCTGAATTATTTATACTCTGTTTGGTTTAGAGGGAGGAAGTTCTGCTCTATTGAATCGTGCTCCACAATAAGCGGGTCACTGGAGACATTATTGCACTTTATCTTATTTTTTTTTTTCGATTTGGCGACTGTGTGTCTAGCGTCCTTCAATCCGACGCTGCCGGGAAGATTGCACTTTTTCCCTCACACACACACACACACACACACTCACATACACGAACGAACGGAGATCCCAGGTCGTTCGTCTACTAAAACTTTGCTTGTTAACTCCGAGCTACAAAAGTAGAACAAAATTTATGGACATTTGTTCCCCGGTGACCGAACCTTCGTCTTTACCTTTCCGGGCTCAATCCGTGTTGGCTTGTGCTTTTCCAAATGCAGGCGAACTGACTTGGTCTCACACATTTCGCTCCGCACCGGTCGTTGTGTAAGTTCTGTAACTCTACTGATTGGATGTCGTCGTCGATCGTTGCTTGGCTGCTTCTCGACGCCATCGCCGTCGATGGACGGAAAAGGAGTTGTCGATTGCGACAGCTAATAGCTGTAATGAGAATTTTTCCTCCCCTTTGTGACTGTGTGTTTCTGTGGCTTGATTGACACTCGGTGACAAATTGAAGTCGTTGGAGTCGACGGTTGGGACGTAGTACAGTCTCTCTCCGAAGGACGACAATTGACTCAACTAAGCGAGGTTTTAGCTTTGTGGCCATTTACTTTTGCTGCTTAATACTGTGTGATATTCCGACGTTTTGCTTAAATTTGAAATTTAAAATTAACCAGTTGGCATTGAATCACCAAAGTAAGGCCACACAACATGCGAGTTGTTGTGAATACCGTCCACCCGCCGTAAACATGGAGATGACTATTAAACAGTGGATAAAGTATGCGTAAAATGCTGAAAGTATATTAATATATCCGCTACGATAATATTATGTTATTTTTTTAATAAATTACATTTCTTGGGCCGGTGAAATTTTGTCTCGGTTGCTTTCAGTTCACTGTGTCATTTACTGCTCTGTCGTGTAGCCGCTGCAAGCAATCGGCTCTTAACCTAGGATTTCTCTTTCATTGCTGTTTAGCTTTCTACGTTGAACCAGTCGTATAGCTGATCCTCTCTCTTGTATTAAACCTTTTACCACACTGCATTTAGATCATCTCCAGTAAGCAGGGCTTTAGAGAGAAATTACGGGCCCGGGGGATCCAGCATAAGGGCCCCCTCCATCATAAGTTCATATAAAGTGCTAAGCAAAGCTTTCGGTTGAGTGTCTTTTAATTACTGCCATCAAGTTCTGTAGTTCCTGGGGTCTTATTCAGGATCCACTTGTCGATGGATCAATAGTCCTCGATTGGGCCGAGCGCAAGCGTGTTGGGAGAGATCTTGTCCTTGGGCCCCCATAGAACCTTATAGGCGTCATACTACTACGTGTCCTCTTTTCCATAATGGCAGTATTAAAATCCGATCAAAATAGCGTGGCATAATCGTATTGCTTCATGAAAGGTAGCAGACGTTTTTTTTTCATGCACTCTTTCACATTTCCTTATTGACGGGCTCAGTCGCAATGAAAATGTCGCCTTTCAAACCACAGGTACAGGAAGCCTACCAAACCAGATATTTCTGTGTGAACTTCGACAGCTTCATGTGCTTGAAAATATCGACCACTGTTCCTTCCGGTTGCCATTACATTGGTGACAGTTGATTTGGTCACTTTCAACGGTTTCGCTAACTTGGCGTGCAAGTAATTTAGATTCAGGCTATGCGCGAGCAAAATTTCTCACCACATTCGGCCAAGTCGGTGCGCTACAACATTGCCGGTCTCCGAAAATAAAACTTCTCATTTATTCGATAGTGCTACTGACTTTTTTTGGTTCATGGAAAACTGGTTCAGGCGATTTTTGCGAGTTCTTTATTTATATATTTGTGCAATATTATTGAACAACTCATTATTAAAACTTTTCACAAATGGCGAGAGAAAACAAAAAAAGTAACAAACGAGGAAAAACTAATAAATAGATGAAATGGAACAAAACAAGAAAGCTACAAAATGAACCATAAAATAACGGAAAAAATTAATAATATGCAAATAGTCAAAAACCTACCTAATAGAAAAAAATCTTAAACGGAAAAACAACAGAAAATGGAAAAAAATTAAGACGATGGAAAATTAAAAAAAAATAAAGTACTTAACTATTTGAAGAAAGAGCAAAATTGAAATAATCAAATTAAACGAATGAAATGATGAAAATTAGATAAATATTAAAAATATTGCAAAATAGGTAAAATAATAAAAAACGAGTAAGTAACAAAATGAAAAATGAAACATCATGAACATGGAGAGCAGTATAATTGGCAAAAGAAAGAAAAATGAATACAACAAAAAATATAAAAACAAGACAACAATAAACAAATATTGAAATGAACAAAATGGATCCACTGAGTTAAACGTAAAAATAAAAACTATACAAAATGTTTGAAATGTAAAAAAATAGTAGCAAATTTAAAAAAATAAAAGATTAAAGGCAAGAAAATGGGAAAATATTAAAAATGTTTTAGAATAGAAGAAATATTAATGTACAAGAATGGAATAAAAATATAAAAATAAAATAACTGCGAAAAATCTAAAAATGGCCGTTATTTTATTTTAAAGAAATAAAAATAAATGGGAATAATTGGATGGTATAGATTGAAGAAAAAATAGAAAACAGGAACAAGTGGAAATAGCCCAAAAATAGACAATAGTGAAATCATAGAAAACATGTAGAATCAAAATAGTTTAAATGGATAAAAATGAAAATACCAGAAGAAATAAAAACAGGAATATCACAAGTAAAACAAGAGAAAACTTAAAAAATAATGGATTAAATATAAATAAATCTATATAAAGTAAAAGTGGGAAAAGATTGAAAATTTATGAAATGTAAAACTAAAAACATTAAAAAACAAAGAGCATAACATAGGATAATAGGAAAAAATTTCAAATGAAAGAAGTAACAAAATAGAAAATCTGGAATTCAAAATTGTTTAAATGAGTGAAAAAGGAAAATACTAATGGAAATTGAACATACGAATAAACATAAATGGGAGAATATTGTAAAAATTTCATACCAAAGAAAAACATATATTTCAAATCTGATAAATGGAGAGCAGGATATTTCATAACACAAAAAAAAATTAAAACAAAGGAAATAGAAAAAAAATTATTGCGCAATGAGAGAAACCTAAAATGAAAAAGGCGGATAGAGAAATACTAACACAAGTTAATTGGAATATATGGAAAAAATACAAAGAAATAATAGAAAATAAAAGTTTAGTTAAATAAATATATGAAATCAGTTAAACAAACAAATACAAAAGAAACGCATAAAACGATAGATAAAATGGAAAAAAAACGTGAAAAGATGAAAAGAATTAAAAAGGGCAAATAAAGTACAAAATACAAGTGCAAAAACTGGAACAGGTTTTAACAGGGATTGCATTGGTAAAAATATAAAAACGAAAATATGGGACAAAATATACAAAAAAAGTTAAATAAGATTGAATGCAGAAAACAGAAAGAATGCAAAACCTAGATGAAATGGAAAAAAAAACAAATAGCAAATATGAAACTAGAGAAAAATGGGAGTTTCTTTAAACTGAGAAAGTCGGTTAAAGATGACACTAACTTTCGTGTTGGCACATTTAAATAAAAAATGTCAAGTGAATAAGAAAAATTACTATGGATTGCTTTCTTCGTGGATTTTCATATTCTTTTTTGTTTTGTGGTGTTAATCAGAATTCGTTTCACAAATCCTATTTGAACAATTGAGCATTAATTGGTAAAATACGAATCAAAATCATTTTCCAGAGCCCAGCACTTTCTACTTTAACGAGCTCAATTTAAACTCCATTAAATATTTGTTGTAAAATATGAAATAGAAAATAAACATCAGTTTTTTAATACACAATTTACAAAAAAAGATCTTATGTCTTTTTGCCCATTGAGCGTTAAAATGTTTTTGAGTTCTAAGCTTCAAAATTTTCTTTTGAATTGTCTCATGAAGTATAAACTTTATAATGTAATGTACGATTAACTTTGTGATAGAAATTGGAGAACATTAAATCATACCAATCATGAAAATCTACTTGAATTTTCCAATAAATTGTTATTGAACTAATATTTAACAGAATCATTCCTTCTGTTCATATTCCGGGCCCCCTCCACAACATCCGGCCCGGGGGAAAACACCCCGTCCCCCCTCCCCTCTCGGCGGCCCTGCCAGTAAGTCGTTCGTTGATTCAATCGTTGAACTTCTCGGTACGTTCCTCGGCAGCACGCTCAGTCAACAGTCTATGGTTAGATCCATAGTTCTCTTACGCCTCGAATCGGTTTGGTTGGAAAGTTTTACACAAATCTTACACAACACCACATAATGGTCAGGGTTTGGTCTTCTGAAAGTCCTGCTTTTCAACAACGAAGTATACTTGTAGATTGTTTTCTCAGCGGATTCGCCAACCACAACCGAATTCGAGAATGTTATTCGAAACATGATATGAATACGTTTACCGTTTTTTTTCGAGAGTTATCCTATTGCAGACGAAACGGGAAATGTCACCCACTAAAACACTGCTTAAGGCCAATTGCAGCGGGCCGTGATTCTGAAATTGATATTCATTGTGCGATTCAAATATGTGCTGGCTTATACACTTCACGATAGCGTGTATCGTCGTGAAGGGCTCGAGCGTTTGTACGTTAGCGGATTCGATCGCGTGGGCGTTTACATGTTGCGTGTGCTAGCGTGTATGTAACTTCGCGCGAATAAATTTATAACCGTGTGTCCGTGGAAGATCGCGTGCAGACCGTGAATCTGATATCCAACGTGTTGTATAGTGGGTATGAGCTTTGTTTTTATTTGTTCAAGCGAAAGTACTGACCTAGGCTGCTAGGGCGAGAGTAGGGTCTTCAGGACGTGACCGATTCATCGCGCGAACTCGGACGCTTGTAGGTTCACTTTTGAGACCGTGTTTGTGAATTTACAAGTGCTAAAACGTTCACTTAGTCACTTGTATATTTCACGTGCATCGGTAAATTAATCGTACCTTAATTTACCTCATCCAATTCTCTCGAATGCAGCCAATCGAAAGCACGAATTGAACACCGGTAAAAAGTGACCAGCGAATGCTAGGAAGGATTACCCACTAATCTATCATATACGCCAGCTCTGCATCCATTCCCTGACCCAGCTGTCACAAATACTCAAACGAACACATCACACAACAATTGTACATTAGTACTAAAAATTACAATTATTACAACACAACCACTAATAGGCTTCTGCTTTTACATTTTTTTAATAAGCCTGTGCACGATAACGACAATGACCCCCAGTACGAGCCGTGTCCTCCAACACTGTCATTAAGTTGTTGAATAATGTTTGCAAACACGGCCCACAGAAAAAGGCAATCCTCGCCGACCCATCAGTCGACCACACCAGCATTCACAGGTTAATGGTTGACCGTTAGTTTGGGGCTGGTGCAAAGTATGAAAAACTTCAAAACGTGAACAAACCCATAAGCCCTCTCGGTCTTCTCGATGCACCACTATCGAGGTGTAATTCAATAACAATCTTGAAGCAGTTCTCTTTCAGAGGTTTTTTTTTTAAACTGATTTGCAATACCGTCAAATTCGTCAACCTAGGGATGGGATAATATTAAACTATAGTTTAATTATAAAAATGTAGGAGGACTACGAACTAAGATTGACGATTTCTTTCTCACCACTTCCGGTGCTCATTATGACGAAGTTTGACTAACGATAATATAGCTCAATGAACAATTTCTCTCCACCCAACTCTATACAGTCGTCAGGAAAGACCGCGATTAACATACCAATCACAAGCACCATATTTTGAATCTTGAAGGAGGAAGAATCGAGGACAACCGTACTGACTGTTCCGGTTTGAGAGGGATATGATAAATCGTTGGGAGTGACCTGGCTAAGAATGTTAACGTCACCTAGACTAATGAGCCTAGGTTAAAGCACTTTTACTCACTATCGCATCAAAAATTTACTTTAAGGGGAAAAATAAACTTTGGGTATGTGAGCTTCGATTTTATTTCATTGATCCTCTTGCGATGATACAAATTGATAAAGAAAAGCAGAGTTTCATTCCTTCATCAGTCACATATTTTAACCATCAATAAAGTTTGCCTACCAAAATCATACCAAAATCAATATTGTGCGTCTTTCCCTCTATGGCATTGCGTGATTCAAACTTTTCTATTTAATGTGATTCTGTATTAGAACTTTTCTGCTCGGCAGTCAGAATCATATCTTAAAGATGCGCGGCATTAGGCGTACTAATATGTCATTTGTCATATTTCAAGATTTTACAGAAATGAATAGTGAATTCATGTTTTTCTTTTCGTGAAGACCCGTACAACGATAAACACGACTATTTAGCGTAAATTAAAATATACCAGGCTTGTACTAGAATAGTACTCCGCGGGAGTATTAGACAACAAACAGTTGTACCAGTCGATGATGTAGGTGTTCAGAGCATTACACATTACCATATAAGGATGACACTACACGCTAATGTATGCCTGTACCTAATTTTTGATAAATTTGTTTTTATTCGAGATTTTTAGTCCTGGAGACGAAAGGTGATAGCTTGAACATACTTAGTACACCATTTATCAACAATTAAACCTACAACAGTTTCGTGGTATGTTCCAGAGCCTTGACTACAGAAGATGACAAATCGAATGGTGCATGGTGCATAGTGTATACAAATCATATTCACGAGTGTGTTTTGCCTTTTTCATCCGCAAGAGCAAAAATTATGATAACGATCCAAGCGCAGTTTCTAGTTAATTTGCTATAGCAGATTTATTATATCAAATAGCAGATTCTGTTGTTCAGCAATGTTGAAGCTTATACAATTTTACACATGTTTCTCGCTTACGATGTTAAATACAATTGTAGCTTTTCATATCTATTTATATAAATAGATATATAAATGATATTTTGTGCCTGTGCTAATCTTTTAAACTTTATATATGCATAGTTTCTTGTGTGGTGTAACTGTATGTAGGTCTCTTGCTTGAGACTAATATCCGTTTTCATTTTTAATAATAGTTCAACGTAATGTACTGTACTTCCCATAAAAGCATAAGAGTCCCATATGGATTTTTGTCGAAAATAAGTTATCTTTATCACCACTGAATCGCAATACACAAATAAAATTACCAGGTTTGTTCAGAAAATATCGAAAAAAAATACCAAAACATGGTTGTCTCATCCTTCGCTGATTTATTTCCTTCATGAACTCTGCAACCGACGAATACTGCTTAGCATTGTCATAAACATCGCGACCATCATACCCAAACATTTTCAATCGGGTTAAAACTCCGAGAATTGGCAGGCCATTCAAATGCTGAATCTTCGGGTATTTAATGCTTAGTACACTTGCGGGAATGTGTCGACGCAACTGAGTAGATCGAAAACAGCAAAAGTAGGGCATGAGACGTTCTTTAAGGAGGACCTGGTAATCTTTGCTCCTAATTTTGTTGGTAAAAAAAGCCAATTTAACTTTTCTAAAACCGCTATGTGCTACCCAGACCTGCTTTCATCTCATGAATATTCTAAGATATATATAATACATAACATTTTCGTTATCTCATTTTAACTAGTTCGCTTTTGTATGTCTGAAATAGCCCAACATTTGCACGATTTGGCGGGTAAGAGGTGTTAGATGTAACTCTCTGCTCTGACAGTATTACACGCAAACTAGCGTGCCCATATTTTCAATTTTTGTGCTCTCAATCTCATACCATATTTTGAACATGGCGCTATTTACGAATAGTTTGAGGTGAGCGCGATGCCTTCGGAAAAAAATCGTTGGTGCACACTACATATAAAGAGACTTTGTAAGTATTTTGTTTCGTATTAATTTGCTACCTACGAAGATCACAAAGATTTCCTTTCTTCTACACCTTTTTTCAATCAACAGCGATTATAAGTGGGACAACATGGAGACGGTGGTATGTGTTATTCAAGTTATTGCTGCACGGTCTAGCCAAAAACGTGTAGCTGTTGGGGTTCGATATTGTATTGCACAAGTTGTATGAGGTTAGTCGAACACCAACGAATCATTTGGGAGCTTTTCGCTCACAGTTCGAAAACGAAAAAAAAAAAAATAGATGCATTTACGCTCCCGGCGATTTGTTATGAGTTTCGGCTACTCTTCTTCTGGGTACTGCAGAATTGTGATTTTCTTCTGATCTTGGTTTGCCAGCACTCATCAGACGTTAAACACCTGAATAACGTTTTCCACAGTCAATTTGGCAACTTTCAGCGGTTTTGCCAAATCCGCGTAGGAGTGTTTTTTCGATTACTTTTCAACGCGTGCAAAATTTTGTTAGGTTGCTTCTGTTTTATTTTCGCCATTTTCCATTCAGATTATCAAAATATTGTTTCGGCACTATTTTAATAATCTGAATGGAAAATGGCAAAAATAAAACAGAAGCAACGGAATGGAAAAAATCGACCTTTTCAGATTTTTCGAGGTTGTTTACTGACGAATAAAACTAATCATTGGAAATACTAGAATTAGATTAGATTGTCGTATGTTCGTTTGAGTAACCCACGGAACACCTTTCGTGATATTTATCAAAAACTCGTAAAAAAAATTAAAAACGTTGTCACAGAACTACGCATGATTCACCATGTGTGCAAAAATCGTGAATTTTTACGAAAGTTGTCTGTACGAAACCTGTTCGAAGCAGATTTACGAATATATTCTCTCAGTGTATAGTTAATACCTTCCGCTCTTTTGGATTCAGAAGTCCTATAGGAAGGGTAACCTTCGTAATGGATTCCGCTTCTTCATATTTCGACATAAATCTTTTAATATGCTCTAAACTAGTCCATGTTGCTAGGTCGCGTAGATGTACTTTGCTTCAAACATAATTTATATATATTTACGGCGATCTTGGTTTTAACGCTGTCATATTTGTCATATTTCACGACTTACTCTTTATAAGGAAGTTATCTGTCTCGGCTAACCTTCTTAACGCTAGCAGTACACAATTCCGCACGTGATGTAGTTGTGCGTAGGCCACTTTCGTGAGGTTAAGCTCTGGTATGAGTTTGTTTAAAATCATATAAAACAGTTTTGCGCAGCCGAAGGCAACGACATTATACTTTTGTGCAGTGAATAAGCAACAAAGCGGTAGGTAAAACTGACTATTTGCTTTACTGACAGGTATAGTGGTGAGATCGTTTGAAGTTATTATTTTTGCTCATATTTACACTTATTAATTTGATTTGATTGTATTAAATACGCGCCTTTCTGTAACATTCTGTTGAGTTCTATTGAATTTTCTTCTACCAATAATGCTATAGTCTACAATCAGGAGTGTAGTATAAAGGACTGTAACTGTAATAAAACAGTAGTATTGTTCTCTTGCCTGTCTCTTGTACATCTCGCTACTTATCATAATCAGTGGTTGTCGCGCAAACATCGATAACGTGCGGAAACGGTTGCTTGGAATCGGTACTCACACGTTCATATGTCTGGTATAAATTACCAAGATTTCCTTTTCATTTTTTTAATCTGGTGGTGGTCAGAATTACCGATTTTTTTTAGGATTTCTATCTTAAATTAATACCTAGAGGTTTACACATTTCTTCCCAGAGAGCGAGCCAGGACAAGATGCGTTAAAACCTAGGCTCATTAGCCAGGACAGGGCTAAATACTTCTGTCCCATCCCAAGAACCTAGGACCAAAGGAGTGACATTAACCCTCTTAGGCCAAGTCACTCCCAACAATTTATCGAATCCCCCACCAAATCGAAACGGTCGGTACGGTTGTCCACGTTTCTTCCTTATTCAAGGTTTGGAATAGTTCGTTGATTAAATTCTTCATTAAATGAATAATTTAATTGCAGTATAATTTTCAACCATCTTCACTTTGTATGTTGCACAGTTGGCCTGGCCGCTTTAATGTTTGTGTCACATACCATATGTACCAGAAATATTAATATTGACAAGAAAAATTGTAGACGAACGTCTGCAATTTTCCAGGATCCCTTCATGTATTGGCAGTGTATGTGTAGACTAGCCTAGACTAGACTATCTATCTAACCATCTATATAAATAAAACTCAATGTTTGTATGTATGAAATTTATGGACTCCCAAAAAGTTAAACCGCTGTCCACCAGATGGCGATTCGGAACAAAATTGTGTTTTACTCCTACTCCGTTGAAAGTCGCAGCAACGCGCGATGGGTATTAGTTAGTTGATCTATAACAGAAAGTTGCTTTAAGATGTAGGTGTTGCAATATACCTCGATAGTGGTGCATCGAGGTGATCTAGAGGATTTATGTTGCATGATTTTATCTAATCACACCTGACCTGAACAAAGTTGAATCATTCGATTATTAGTTTTGTGTTCGAAATACTGATGTTCTTTTTGTCCATGTTCTATTTGTTTTGGTCTTTCCCACCGTCCCTTTCAATCTGTTGCAGTTCTGCACATGATTATCATAATATCTTTTTTTTAATTTTTGAAACCTTCATAGGTTTCAACCATAGGGTTATTTGCCTCTTTTCAGGTTAGAGAACTTTCTTTTGAAAAAATCTCTAACCCTATGTGCGGGGTTGGGAATCGAACCCAGGTGAGCAGCGTGCAACGAAATCGATTTACCAACTACGCTATTCCCGTCCCCAATATCTTATGTCTTTCTCTAATATATTGTAGCATACAAGTCGTAAATCCGTCCAACCTTTACTGAATTAATGTCTAATTAATGTGTTGTTTTTACAAATGCATTAGCATACTCGGCACACAAACGCCCACGCGATGAAAGGAACGCCCACAATGATATACAAACGCTAGAAGCCTTCGTAATACTACAACGTGGTCACTCACGTATTCCTACGCCCACTATCGCGCAGCCATATAAATGTCTAGGCGATTATGCCAACGACGTAGCACTTGCGACTTCATAAATGCGGTTTCATGTACCAACATACAAACGTCTGCTCTCGAGCGGTCATAATCATACTCGTCCGGGAGTTCTCACTCTTAAATATGGACTTTATATACACTAGATAGCAAGTCTCAGAGTGCCATAGTTATAAACTCCAGTGAGATGGGAGAGCTCACTTTTTTCCAACATTTGAAGCGTACCAGAATGCCGACACGTTCGAATATTCAGAAGCCTGCGCTAATATACAAATGGCTTCACGGTTATATAAACGAATAGAAATACGAGAAGCTATACAAACGCTAGCATACGCGACATGAAAACGCTCACGTTAACATAGAAACGCTCGCTGACTTTCGCGATAAGACGTATCAGATCATGCATGCGACCATGTCATACATAGAAGCATCTTGGATCAAGTAAATATGTTTGTATTTACGAATTTATAAACGCCGTCTCCAGTGTGATTATACCAGCACCCTTTCTCATGCGAACATGATTCGCTCACCTCAGGAAGTCCCTACCCATGGCACTAGCACCGTAGGTCTAACACGCTCGCACATCTGAACCATACACTTTATATCACAATCAGAATCACGGCCTGCTGCTTGGCTGTAAGCATTGTTTTTGTGGGTAACATTTTTTGTCTCATCGGCAATTGTAGTGAGTGATTCTGACAGGGAGCCGTTCCGAGTACCCAGCTATAGTAAGACAATTCCCAAAAAAATGTTTTAATCTTAGAAAATCGCAAAGAAAACTTTAACAATCCGAGGACAATTCCACCCATATTCGACTCTCTCCAACCCGATCTCCGGTGTCCCATCGCATTTACCTACGCCGAAGATTCATTTGTGAATCCGGGATGCTTTCTTGCATCCGTTGCTGCTTTTGTCCGAAAACATAATTTGAAATGTGCCCTACATCCGGAGCCAGTGCATTTATTACCACCGACACCAATTTGCATAATAATAGCAAAAACATGATGCTTCCGCAGGCAGGGAAGGAAGGTCCGAACAATGTCGACGACACTCGTTGAAATTAATATTTACGGTTTCTGATTCCGACAAGCCGACCCAATTGACCGAAAAATTTCGCCACTTCACGTACCTAGAAGCTCTGTGACTCGCTAGGCTTCAGTATCAATTCAATATAGTGAACGATTTCTCCGGAATGGTTTCGCTATGCTAAGTCGTCCGTCCGTCGCCTATAAAAGAGCATCGTTATTTTAATGAATAAAAGATTTTGCCTTGCTCTCTGATATCAAATCCCGGAACAGTTCAAGCCAAGCGATATTTTAACAGACTGGCACCTACTAATGCTTCGCCTTAGTTTGCCTTTTCAACCTCGCCATTAGGATGCAATACTTGACATTGATAATCGTAACTTGCAGAGCAGGAGAGGACACTCTTCCACAGATGCTCGTTTTCCGCACTAAATTCCGTCGTCATATAAATAATTCAGAGCACTAGAAATTACCAACCATCGCGCACAGTGCGAGATCCTGACACGGACTTCCGGCAGAGCGTTAAAATGCACTTTGAAAATGAATAAAAAAAAGGAACCCTGAGCAAAATGGAAGAGGTACCCTTCTTTGCGTACTCGACCGGGAAGGATACACTCTAAAACTAGAAGTCTCCAAAATGAGGCCACTGCCTGCCTGGAGTGGGGAAAACGTTCTCGAGAAATGTACAACCTATAGATAATTCGCACCGAAAACACAGCTAAAATGTCATCGCAATAAAATAAATTGTACGAAATGGTGCGCGGCAGTCCGGGAAGTGAAGTGTCACACCAACCAACGACGACGACGATGGTCGAACCCGGAATGGGAGCTATGCAGGGTATGGCATCCTATTTTGGCTTTTGAGCGTTTGAAAAAAGTTAATTAGATTAAGTGGAAAATGTGTCCAAAGTCTCTGGTTTCGAGCAATCGTGAAGACTTACAAAAAGTACAAAATAATTTTACGCTTAAGTTGTTGCTACAGGCGTCATCGCTACGCCTGCGGCGAGAATTGAAGGACAGGAACAATTTAAACTGTCGTTTTTGTGTTTAGATAGAAATGAGCTTTCACGGTTTTTGGATTTGAGATTTGGAATGGAGATTTGTTTCAATTTGGGTGTTTAGCTATAAAGAAAGTTTTTTTTTATTTCAGTTAGAGTTGGTTGGGTCGATTGGCAATGATTAAAACTTGCTACAATATTCTTCCCTTAAACGATTCTCTACTTGATTATTATATAATTATTGAAAGCATTTGATATGAGATTTTCACACCCTGTTCAACTCAACTGGAATGCTATTTCGTCAAATGTTTTCAAACTTTACATTTCCTTGTTGTTCTCAAAATAATATTAAAAACCGACCTAATCAGCCTAGCAGTAAGATGAGACATTAGTTTTCAGAACTCATGCTAAGTAGGCACTCAACTAGACTAATAATACAACGAATAAACAGAATAACTTATAGAAAACCAACAACACAAATGAATATTGAAAAATAATGCGAAAAAATAAAAAAAAAGTTACCAAATTCTTAAAATGAGTAGAACGAACAATCAAATTAGATTAGCCCATTAAATGAAAAATTAGGCAATATTTAAAAATAGTTTTGAAAACAGTAGAATAAATTAAATTGATCTAACTAACAAATTAAATGAAAGAAATATAAAAGAGTTACACCATGAAATGCATAAAATTTTCATAATAAAAAAATATAATGAATAAATTAAACAAACGAATTAAGTGAACATAACAAATGGAATTGATAAAATGAAAAAAAAGAAGAAAATAAGCAGAACAAAATGAATTAACTGATTCAAATGTCAAAATTATAAATTAATGAAAAAACACAAATTGCGTCAAAATAATAAAATAAATGACTGAAAAAAGTTAGATTATTTGAATGAACAAATTAAATAAAATGTATGAACTGGAAAGATGAATAAAATGCAAAAAAATGAATTTCAATGACAAAATGAATAATATCAATAAATTTTAAAAATTAGTCAAATACTCAAAATGAATAAAATAAGACGAAAAAAATCCACGAAATGGAGAATCTGAACAAAATGGGTATATAGAATAAAATTTAAAAAAAAGATAAAGTGAATGAATGAAACGCATTGTACGAATTTGAGAACCATTGTTTCAGATAGTTCTGAAATGTTTGTGAAAATGCTATTATTTGAAAAATTGCTTATTAATATACAATGTATATTATTTATGTATATTTTTTATTATCTCGATTGTAAAGTTTTTAACCTTAAGGTCATTCGCCTCTTCGGGTTAGAAAAATCTCTTATGAAAAATTTCTAACCCTATGTGCGGGGTCGGGGCCCTAATATACAATGACCATTCTAGGGTTTCTATAATATTTTGTTTTCACCTGTTTGTTTTCATTCTTCTTTTCTAGACGGTGCATAGTGCCCGGAGGCCGGATTAAACCGCAAAAAGTCACGTTTTATATTTTGCTATTTTATATTTTTCCTTATTTTCTGATCGAGTAAAGGCGCTTTAACCTAGGCTTATTAACCAGGGCAAGGTGTAAATACCTCTGTCCCATCCCAAAGGACCAAAGGAGTGACATTAACCTTCTTAGCCAAGTCACTCGATTTATTATATTCCCTTTAAACTGAAACGGTCGGTACGGTTGTCCTCGTTTCTTCCTCCTTTAAGATTCAAAACAATTCGTTAATTAAATTACTCATTAAATGAATAGTTTAATTGCCGTCTCATTTTGAAACATCTTCAAACCCAACTCTGCACAGTAGGCCTGGCCGTTTTAGTATTTGCGACATATGAAAATATGCTTCAAATATTAATGTTGACAAGAAAAACACTATTGAATAACTGTAGTGTATTCCAGGGTGCTTTTCAATACTGGCTGTGTAAGGGTTAGAATAGAATAGAATAGAATAGAATTTATATTTTTCCTAATTTTCTCATGTATTAAATGATACATATTTAAAATTTTATAATCAATGGATGAGAACACGATTTTTAACAGCAGTTTAAACGTAGCTATTTCCGGACTTTATTATGTTTTTCATTTCCGAAACGACAATTACTATATTCACTTCAAATTCATGTTGCTCTTTTGATTTTGGGTCGCTTTTAATTTTTAGTGATGTCTGAGTTTGCATGGGGCCTAACAACCAGTAGTGGTGTGTCAGTAGTCGATTCCCACGAACATTATTCTTATGAAATAATGGTTGGGTATAACTGAATAGTATGTTGGAAAGATTTTTTCCAGATGATATAAGTTAACTAGAAAATCGTAGTTCTACGTTTCACCTCATAGAGGGCGCCAACACTAAATTTTCAACCGAAAGAAGTAGTAATGTGAAGTCTTCTACAAAGTTGTAGTCCAATCTCTCTTCCTATAAAAGTTAGTGGTATCGCCTACTATGCGGTGAAGTATGGAACCTAAATTTTGTAGTCAATGGATGACTCATAACATTTACTAAAATAGTGTTAAACACCCAACAATTCAATGCACTTTCTACTTCTGTCCAAGTCAGACAATGGAACCAAATGAACAACAACTAGCAACCTCTCGATCTAGTGTGCATTGTCTCGAGAACAAACATTTCATTTATTCTTGCCATCATAGCTGAAGAAATTCTCATTATCTCATTTTTTGATGTTTTGTGACTTAGTCCGGTCTGTCTTAACACCGACCAATTGTTAATCAAATAATAGTTCGTGCTAAAAAAAACAAATTGTATATCAAGTCTTAGAAAATATTTCTAACTGCATCCAGTCTGAATAAAAATGCACTAATATGTTTTTCTGCATATCGATCTGAATTTCTTGTTTTAAGATGTAAATGTGTCAAGATATATTCCACTTAGTATTACTAAAAAATTAAACTTTAAACAAATCCTTATTATTATACCGCATTTTCAAGAAATTTAAATTGTAAGCCAAAAGAAATTTGTATCTCAACAAAAAAATTAAAATATATTGTGCATCGAGAATTTTAGACGCATGCTTTATGTGCGCAAGACAAGTATGCGGTTAATTTCAGGTTTTACTTTGTTCCAAATTTTCGAGTGGGTATTTTCCCTCAGTTATTTTCGAGTGGATAGTACTACCCATACTACCCACGGTATCCGCCGGCTGGATACCCTGGAATTTGTTAGTCTATTTCAGGAAGCGCAAATAAATATGGGTGCACTTAAAAGATCGAATATTCATGTCTATTAAGTTTAAACAAAATCAACAGTTTTAAAAAATATCACCAAAAACGTTTCATATTTTGACGATATCCAAGAGGGACCGGTGGAAGTGATTAATTTTCAAATTGGATTTAATTGGATATAACGCTCCCATAAGCTGCTATTGAATTTTTAGTTGATTCGACTTCCGGTTCCGGAGTTACGGGTTGAAGAATGCGGTCACACAGCAAATTCCCATATAAACTGGTACAACCGTGATGTCCAAATGACGTAAAACATATTAAAATGGGTTCAACATTACTCTAGTTTGCGGGTCTGGATCACTAATGATAGATTAAAGCAGCTTTGACCACATTGGTCAGCGAATTCTCTACCGATTTTTACAAACTTGATTTCTAATACAGTAATGCTATTGAGTGCTGCTGAATTTCATTCGGTTCTGACTCTTGGTTTCGGAGTTACAGGTTGGTTAGTAAGGTTACACTGGAATTTCCC
Organism: Topomyia yanbarensis; assembly: GCF_030247195.1. Taxonomy (NCBI): domain Eukaryota; kingdom Metazoa; phylum Arthropoda; class Insecta; order Diptera; family Culicidae; genus Topomyia; species Topomyia yanbarensis. The sequence goes on from NC_080671.1 coordinate 457,313,055, forward strand.
ATATAAATCGTAACACCGCAGAGGCTAAAAACTATTGAAATGGCCACCAAATTACTTCGATTCGCACGTCTAGATCACTGATTGCCAATCAAACATTTTTTGGATATATTGTCTACTATCGACGATTCCGGAAGTCCCGGATTCCGGGTATATTCCACAATTAAAGTCACATCGGTTCTTTGGTAATGACTGAACCGATGTTCCCAAACCAAAATGAAAGGCAACATTTGCGGTTGAGTATTGCGTCGCAACTCAACCCCTTCCCCCACACCCTTGCTCTCACACCACCCTCCTTCATCCCTCCTCTCCCCTTAAACCACTCTTACATCCGCATTTCCTCCATCCACCCCGTATACCGAAATAAGATGAAGGATTTCTGACGCATCCTCCACGCCCACTCTACTAAACCTCCACCCCCTCCACTTCCAAACCCATTTCACCAACATTTCAAAATATAATAACATGAAGATAACATTGAACTCATATTGATTAAGTTAATTAAATATTAGGGGAGTCCGGGGCAAGTTGGTGGTAAGGGTAAGTCTGCGGAATCCCTTTGTCTTCGTTCCTATCAGACATATGGCGCTGCCTCTCATTGTGTACCTCAAGTTATATGAAACCCATTATCCAATGTGTTTTTGTTAAAAAACATTTTGTTTTGTAGAAGTTGTGGGCAATATTGTGTTTTCGAGCATACCAAGTAAATTTTTTAACCCATTCATGCCCATGTTGTTTGTGGACAACAACGTTTTTAAACAGCTATAACTTTTGATTGAGGCGAGATTTGCTCACAAAAACAAGTAAGGCTCATTAATGTGATTGTTGCCTTTAATTTCAGTATTAATAGTTACAAGGATCAGCTATAGAACTGAAGTTATTGCAATTAGTCTGATTGGATTCCGATGGAGCAGTGCTGCCAGGGAAGTTTACGTTGACGACGGAATATTATTTTTTCCATATATCTTCTTTATCGTGCAATATTATTGAAAACTGATAAAACTTATAAATTTAGGCTGTCGTTGGCTACGTTTTCCACGTAATTGGACTATTGTAATTATTCTAGGATAATTGTATTGAGCATTAGAAGGTAAAATTGACCAGCTTCTAGCACTGCCATGGAAGCACCTATCTTTACGAAAATAGGCTTTTCGTGTTTCTTGATTCCACCGTTTTCAAAGAAAAATAGTTTTAAAACCTTATACGCACTAGAAAAAAGCATTTTAAACTCTTTGTGTTATTTAGGGTGATTTTAAATCTATTCCCCAATTGATTATATTTTTCGCGAGTTGCGTAAAAAGAGCTTTCAGTATCCGTATAGATATTAAATCTATCCATGAATTAAAATTATTTTTTAAATAGTTTTTTTGTAAATTGCGGTTGATTACAGTGCAAATGGTCGGTGTTAAGTCAAACCGGACTAAGCGACAAAATATTGATTTCGAGAAAAACGAGTTTAAAGTCTGAATCGCAGCATCCTTTACATTATGATTGGAAATTAATTTTTGCCATAATTCTTGTTTATTGTTACATATTCCCTCTCGTAGGTTGACGGGTTTGACGGTACTGCAAACATCTTCAAGCATATTTGAGCAGACAACTGCTTTGAGATGGTTATTGCATTACGCCTCGATAGTGGTGCCCCGAGGAGACCGAGAGGGCTTATGGGCATTTTTTATGTTTTGTGTTATTTCATACTCTGCACCAGCTCAAACCAACAGTCAGCTAAGGGCCTGTGCGCACTGGCGTGGCCGATTGGCGGGTCACCGTGGATTGGCTTTCTCTGTGGGCTGTGTTTGCAGACACTGTTCAACAGCTTAGCGGCAGTCTTTGTGGGCACGGCTCGCAGTGGAAGTCATTGTGTGTCGATTTATCGGTCGACCTCGTCAACGTGCACTGGCGCATTAAAAAAATAACAGTTGAACCCTATTAGTTGTGTTGTGTTGTAATAATTGTAGTTTTTAGTACTATTGTAAAATTGTTATGTGCTAGTCGTATGTCTATCTGTGTATGTGTTCGTCTGAGTATTTGTGACATGTGGGTCAGGGAATGGATGCAGAACTGGCTTATATGATAGAATAGTGGGTAATCCTTCTTTGGATCACTTTTTATCGGTGTTCAATTCGTGCATTCGATTTGACTCATTCGGATTGGATAAATGAAGGTACGATTAATTTACCGACGCACATCAATCATCCATTCCCGGTCAGCATAGCATGAGAAACTTTTAACGGAATGCAATTGTCGTTAATAGTAAATATATATCATTTTCTGGCATTTAGACGATTCCAAGTAGTTTTATTGCATGTTACATGTGTGTTGTTCAAATAATACTCAACAATAATACTAACTCTTCTCCTTATTTCATTTTGTTTTATTTATTTTCGGTCTCATGCGTCACATTCCTATGATGACCTCTCCGAGTTCATTCATCAAAAAAGGGTAACATTGCTGCCAACAATGACTATTCGCTACCATCAGACGTCGCCAGGTTTTAGAAGAATTGAGATGTACTCTCATACTCAATTGAATCAGATAAGTAGGAACGACCAAAAACTGCAAGTAGCATATTACACATGTCTTATTTTAACACATTAAATATTATTTGTATTAACTTATTATTTACAGGTAACACACATTTCTCAACACACAACACTTCCCATACACACGTAAACATTCAAACTCGCAAATATACAAATGCTCGACAGGTGACTGGGCCAAGTGCATTCACTCGTAGGATCTATCATTTCGATGATCGCCTCGATTCTACGAAACCAGTGCACAATTAAGCTGACATAAGCTAGTCTCGTCTGGTGAATACATGTAACCTGGAAGCCCCAGACACGACAGGACGAGACGGACAGATGACGGACAGGACTCGGCGGGGCCTAGTTCAGAGTTTTAGGCATTCTTCAATGCACGGCTAGCGACATAAAAAAAGAAAGGATCTGCTATGTGTGGTGGTTGGCTATTTAAGTATTGGTAGAGTTTGAAGTACTAATGTATGTCTTTCATGTGATGATCATAAATTCAGCTGTATCTTGTACCTATCTAATCTATTACGTCTCTCATATATTGTCCTTTATTTCTTCTTTTCGAGTCCTATACTGCCATTCTACACCCGCCTTCAGCTGGGTCAGCAAAGATGGTGATAGTGAACGTCTTAACACTTACACATTCTCAAACGCGGTCTCAAGCGGGAACCTACAAAATGCCCTCGCGCACGCGATTACGAATCGATCACGTCCGGAAGTCTATTCTTGATCCTAGAAGCCTAGGTCCATGCCTTCAGCTGGACCAATTAAGAAAATACGCCCATACCTATTAGACAACACGTCTTATGGCGACATGACCGGGAACCCTATCGATATAAACGATCCCACTCTCTGCCAGAATTCTAACCGCGCACCGAAAATTTAATATCAGACTCACGGTTCGCGCGACCATTCAAGAACACACGTTACAAAATCACGTAAGCGCACAAACGTTAGAGTCACTCGCGATTTTCCAAGCATCCTACGCCCACGAACTCGTAAACATGATTACACCCCAGTGATAACGTGAAAATCTCAGCACTCATAAACTTAGCAACACGATCTCAAGCGTCAACCTACAAACTCCCGCGCTCGCGCGATCATGAATCGGTCACGTCCGGAAATCTTTAGCCTTCATTCTAGCAAGTTAGGTCCATACATGCAGTTGGACCAATCAAAAAAAAATAAAGCTCATATCGACTAGACCACGCGTTCTACGGCGACATGAATGGGAATTCTAATGATATGTAAGAACCCACTTTCTTCTGGAATCTTAACCGTACACAAAAAATTAATTCCGCGCGCGATCATTCTAGAACACACGCGAATATGCGAAAGGCACACGGTTAGGAAATAGAATTTATACACGCGAAGTTCATACACGTTAGCACACGCGACATACAAACGCACACGCGATCGAACACGTTAACGTACAAATGCTCGAGCCCTTTGCGATGATACACGCGATCGCGAGTCCCTACGCCCGCACATACCTGAACCGTACAATGAATATCACATTCAAAATCACGGCCCGCTATAATTGGTCTAATGCAGTGTTTTAGTGGGCGACATTGCCTGTCTCGTCTGCAATTTGTAGTATATGCTTCTGACGGGGAGCCTTTCCGAGAACCTAGCTCTACAGCTCCAGTAGGACAACTATCGAAAAAAAATAATGACCTTTCTGGGGTTTCTATTATATTTTGTTTTCACCTGTTTGTTTCCATTCTCCTTTTCTGGACGGCGCACAGTGACCTCAAAAAGTTATGTTTTAGTTATTTATATTTTTTATATTTCCTAATTTTCTTATGTATTGAATGATACATATTCGAAATTTCGTAATCATTGGATGAGAACACGACTTTTAACAGCATTTCAAATGTAGCTATATCCGTACTTTTTATGATTTTCATTTCCGAAACCACAATTTCTATGTTCACATGAAATTCATGTTGCTCTTTTGACTTTGGTCCGATTTTGCCATATTCATTTTTTAGGACAACGAAAGATTTCTCGTCAGCAAACTTTGCTTTCCGGGACAACACTCGGGATAAGTCAGTTGCTTTAGACGTTCACAGGCGTCGTGTGAATAGTTTGCAATTTTTTTGTGTCTAACTGGTGCTGATTTGGGTACTAGTTTTGATACATCGTCTAACTAGACACCCTGCTGGTGCTAGTTACTGACGAGATGAATTTGAAGCACAATAAATCAAACTTAATTTAAGTAGCAGATTAACGGTTCACCCGCGATCTTTCATGAATATATGCAAATTTTCGAATGGCTACAGGGTTATAAAATCATCGCGCTAATGCAAGCGACAAGCACGTTAACATACAAGCGCTCGAACCCTTCGCGAACATTTATAAATTTACAAATGAGGTCTCAAAAATGAACCTACAAACGCTCGTGTTTGCGCGATCATGAATTGAATTGACACCGCTAGGTGTCGTTGTTTGCTTCAGTTTATCATTGCAAGTAAAAATAAGAAAGATAATTTTATTGTCTACAACTGCAGTTCGAGGACTGCAGATCAATCCAACTTCCTTCGGAGTAACTGGTAACTGTTAATGAACTGATGTCTGAGTTAGTTTCGCATGTGGCCCAACAACCATGTGCACTGAAAAAATCCGTTCATAAATTCATAAAAAAAAGATCACGATTTCGTGAACTAAACGATTTACGAAAACCGTGACCAAGTTCCTGAAATTATGAATAATAAACCTCGTATTCATGAAACTATTTGTGTTTTCTAAAAACCAGTTTGCCCCGAATATATACCTGGCGTTACATTAGAATGTTGTTGTTCCCCGGACATGTTTAGTTTTTGTTGTGATTCCTGTTCATGATTTTGGAATACACAGCCGACAGTCAAACGATGTTCATGTTTTCAAGAGCTTTTTCCCGATTTTTGATATTTCTCATCACGGTACCGTGCTATTTTATTCATGAGTTTTCTATCGGATTTTTCTGTCAGACTAGCGCGATCAAAGTTCAGGATCTTAGTCGCGATTTTCGTAATTTCTATTAACGTTAGCGTGATATTTTAGTCATGAATAGAGCAATTCATATTTATGATTTCAGGATCTCGGTCACGATTTTCGTTATTTCTGTTCATGTAATCGTGACATTTTTTTTGAGCCTACTTTCAAAGAGTTGAAATGACGTCATTCAGGTAAAAAATGAGAAGTGGCAAATGATGTGAAAAATCATTAAACTGCGAAAAAAAATGTTGAAAAAACGTGTTGTGCCGGCAGCTGCGTCTGACTTGATACTTGCGAATGACTTCTTCGGTGTCCTCGTCGTCTCCAGAGTGTAGAATTGAAGTTGTTCATTCCGGTTCACGTGGTTTATTAGCTGTGAGACGATCAGTGGTGACCTACCCAAACGGTTGACCTATCGTGCCGCTAGCGTGTATTTCATGTTGATGTCCGTATTTTTTTTCGTCGGAATAACGTGACAATATTAACAGGATCATAAAAATGTGACTGATTCGCGATATCTTGTTCTGTGAGCTATATCACGCACACTATTTGGGGTTCTCAGCGCATTTTTCGTTTCCTGTCCGGATATCACAATGAAACTTATTAGATGAATAACGATGTTCGAGGTCCTAATTTTTTTTATATCTACTGCTCGTACCTATTACTGGTCGCTAGCAGCTGGACATTTCATGAAAAAGTGCATGGAACAAAAATGATTCCACGATGAATACTCCAGAGTTCGTCAAAAAAATTTATTACCATGTTGCATGAAATTGTAAATGATTAGGGATATCTTCTAAATAACACCAGCACGTAAAATGGATTGTAAATCATGTACTAGGAATCATGAACCATTTCACGAATACATGAATAATATTTAATGATTTTATGAACTATTTCACGAACACTGATGTTGTATCGTTGCTAATGTACTAGAGATCATGAATTAGTTCCGGGAATTGAATGAATTCATGAATAAAATTTCGAATTTCGTGAAATAGTTCACGAGAAAATAACCAGAATATTTTGATTTTGTGAACTAATGTTCCTATATCTATGAAAAACATCATGAGTCAACCTTTGGTTTTATGAATGATGTTCATAAAGTTGTGAAATAGTTCGCGTACTGAAAATCGAATTAGAAATAACTTGGCGGAAACCGTGACTGAAGTTATCAAAACGGAAACAAATATTTCCACTAATAAAAGCGGTGTGGTGAAATAAGGAACCTAAATTTTGTAGTCACTAGATGACTCATAACATTTACTAAAATAGTTTTAAACACACTGTTCAGTTCAACTCAACGATCGATTCGCACAAAATAAAGTTCTTGGGAATCGACTACTAATTTACTACCATGTGCTGTTAGGGCCCCCCGCAAAACTGACTTAGGCATCACTTCGTTAAATGTTTAATCACTTCCTTGAGGAAGTTGGATTTATTTACAGTCTTTGACTAAGTTGTAGACAATAAAAGAATCATTCTTATTTACACTTGCACTGGTGAAAAGATACATAGCGGTGAAAATGCAAGTTGGATTGCTTTCACCATATAAATTGTCGAAAAATCCCATGCAAACTTCAAACACGTTGGTCCGGTAAATTTGTCCGATCCGTGCAGAGACTTCTGGTGGGACTAAGAACCGACTCATTGAGCCGATTGAGTTTTTAAAAATTCGTTCTTTTTCTGGGTTGATGGAGTGCACTTTACCACTTATAAATTTATAAACGTGGTCTCAAACTCGAACATATAAACGTTCGTTCCCACGCGATCGTGTAGTTTCCAGGCCTCGATATCTAAACCATACACACAATATCACAATCAGAGAAACTTCAATTTGCCATAATGTTTAGGTGGGTGCCATTTCCCAATTTGTCTGTAACCCAGCCAAAGCGAGTCTATGAAAGTCAGGGTATCTAAAATCATATTCGCGCTCGCCTTTTTTCATAGCCCTTCGGAAATGTTTTACTCCAATAAGATATCAATTTTACCAAGTATAACGGAGTATAAATCTGCTCGTTGGATTCCGGAAGGCATTTCCCAACTTGATACTTCTTCAAATGCGATAGGAAGAATCCCAGTCACTTCCTTCACAGCTAGACAACCCACGATAGTACGGGAATCGTCATAGAAATATGTGAGTTTGAATCGGATTTGGACGTGATATTCGGAAGCAAATTCGAATCCGATTAGGGACTCACATTCTCAACGTATTCTCTTCTACGTTGATCCAGATATACTTACCATGCGCTGCCCAGTAGATCACTAGAATAAATGCGGAAGAGTCTGCGGGACAGTATCCTGAATGTACACAGCTGACTAGTTCGACAGCGCAGTCTCAGTGGACCGTATCGGGAATAAACTGTACGCATCGCAGCATGCTGTGCGTGCGAATGTCATTTTTCGATGTTTTACTGTACGATTTACATTTATACGATCTTCGTTTCCAAAATGTCGCACATTGAAAATGAGGTAAAAAGTAAGGTTTTGAACACATGACTAAGTGAAAAGGTTATATAATATGCATACTATTGATTAGATGAATTCCTAGGAAGAGGCAGCAACCGTTTTGCACTACCGGAACTATAAATGCGGTAATCTATCGATTTGAGTGTCCACAGAAGCCTATTGTATTAGCCGATGAAAGAAAACATAGCTGATGCGTTAACAAAGTTGGGAAAGGATCCTGATTCTAATGGACCGTTGGTCTACGGTGCTTTTGTTTCTAAGTCGATCCGAGGAGGACTGGCCGAAGCAGAAACAGATTCCAGCCGATACCGATATCAGCCATGGGAGCGTTTTTACCAGCCGCAGGACGTCAACAAAATTTCTAAGTGAGAGTTTTACTTCGCACTAGGGCTTAAACTTTTCACCTAATTTATATCTGCTGGAGACGAATGAAGGGCTTACCAGCGGAAACAGTAACCATAGTAAAAGTTTCTTTACGCAGGGTGAAATACTTAAGGGCATGGCAGAACTATTGAGATCTATTAGGCGGCGGTTGAAAGATTCAACGGAGTTACAAAGAATTTAACGAATTTGAGTTGACGATCGAACAGCAAACGCTGAGTTATATACCCGGATATTTGGCCGAGGTATCATCTTATTACTTCTCGATTCCAGGATCACTATCATCGTAATCTGGGTTACGCGAGGAAGGATATGATGGTGATCGATCTGCGGTCGAAGATGTTATTAATAGCTGCCAGTGATGCACTCCTAGAATGGCTTCGCTTCCTGAGCAACAGTCCACGTTGCACGTTGGCTTAGATTACATGGAGCCGTGCGAGGGTAGTGTAAGCAAAAGAAATGAAGAAATACGCGGCTGCACTTCCGTGCCTGGAAGTCGCAGCTAAAGCACACCGCTGAATGCGGCAACGTTAAAATCGGCATTCCCGTATATACTAATAATGACTCTATAGAAGTTCGCTTTCATAATTTATCCCCGAGCACCTCCAACATCGTGATAAAAAATACATGTCAAGATAGGTAGGACACTTGAAGGCATTTCTTTCCGGGTGTTTCAAATGGTGCTCGTGTGGTGATGATGCGTCAGTCCGAACTAATCCCTTCATTCGTGACCATCACGCACCCAGAGCAGATCCTCTTAGGCTAAACTACAAACGGCTGCAAACCAATATCTCAATGTCTCCAATCCAAGAAAGAAGACCTCAACACGCAGCAGTAAACTGCGCCAATAAGGGCCGACGATGGTAGTGAGATGTAATTTTCTTTTCTTCATATTTTTCATTTTGTAAAAAAATAAGATCCACGGATCAGTTATGATAACGAGTTGGGCCGTGTCAAATCAATACTCATGGTAAAGAGACATGTTGGAAGACTTGAGCGATTCGTAGTAATGCTGCCTAAGCTCAACTCCTGCCAGCAGAAGACAAAAGGTTAGTCTGTAAGATTTTAAAACTGTTTCTAATAACCCTACCACTTCTAGTTTTCCGATCTGTATATTTCACATCCTTGTGATATGGCTCCAAACTTTCCCTACTCTGTAGTCTCTAGCTAATTGAATGGCGAATGAGATTCTGCTGACGGTTCTTGCGGTGGTTTACTTCTATGGCACAAGATGCCGGAAACTGCGAGACGCTAATGCCGAACCATTTCATCTTGGGAACTCATCCGATGCCCGTAATCGAGGAGCAGTGTTGTGAATCAGCTACATGTGCTCCTAATACCTAGCAGATGCGATCTGATACCGATGGTAGGAGTACTGAAAAACCGATTGATATAGATAGTTTGACACAAGACCACTGAAAATTGGCGTTTACATGACCGCAAAATCTGGGGCCGAGAACGGATCGAAGAAGCGATGACTGTAGCAGATGGCGTAGTTCTTTCTGCAGTTGCAATTGAAGAAATGGTTTCGAAGAGTTTGAAAAGACTTGATGCTTTTTAACCCGTTACATGTCCTGGAGTGTCCCACCTGGATTTAAAAGGTAAGACATGTTTTGACAACAAGTTACAACAGAGCGAAACAAATAGCGGTGCAGGCAAAAGTGCATCGTGCTCAATGCGCAATATTGTGAAAATGTTGAAAATTACCATTGATAGAATTTTGGTCTGGCCACAACACTGGGTGATGTCCCTAGCAAACAAAAGTTTGTATTCGTCGATGAATTTACCTAGAAACTGATGATCTGGCAAGGAATTTGCAGCCACGAACTCATTTGAGCCAATATATTCTGATTCTGATAAAGAAATATGTTTTGATGAAGACTCACTAAGGTACAGTGGAGTTCTAGCCAGATTTTGGTAAGTTACCACTACAGTCGAGAGGTGGAAGTGGTACCATGACAACTACCTGGATTTGAAATTTATTAATTTGATCCTATTGTGTAAAATTCTACCCTAGTCAATTTATCAGAATTTGTTCCATGTATCACGAGTAGGTCCCCATCGAAAGTGATCATTTCAACTTCACAAATGTGCTTTTTCCTTGACAACAGATGCTTTCAATTTCAAGCATAAAATGGCAGGAGCTACACTACATAGAATCACTAAGAATTTACATTTTACGAAATTCATAAATTTGTCTCCATGTTTAGTGATTCTAGAATCACTAAACATGGAGACAAATTGATGAATTTCGTAAAATGTAAATTCTTAGTAATCCTATGTAACCTGTAACCTCCACCTCACTGTAAAGTGGATCAAATTTGATCTATCATCCAAGGTCATCACAAACCAGCACACCGCATCGAAACTCATCAAACTTCCACCAGCTGCATACAAACTTTTCGCACCTTTTCACTCAGTAAGTCGTTGCCATGGAACATTCCTAACAGAAGGACATGTGCCGAAAAAAAAATCATGGCAAACTGCTGCAAGTCGGCTAAGCGCGAAACCGAAAATAAGGAAGCGGAAAAGTTTCCTTCACGCTTGATATTTACATAATTTTTCCACGAAACTTTATTACCAAGCATAAAATTTATGGCTTGCGAGACCGATAAAAGTGTGTCTCTTTTGGCGACGACGATATTCCGGATCAGCAACCACGGCCAGGTGGAACATTGCTGCTTTTCCTTTGGTTGCTTTTATTAGTTCGCGTTCCGCGAAGTTTCCACGGGATGGAATCGAGACTTCGAGGGAATAAAACGCGTGAGCTTTGCTGTGCTGTGAATGCTACGTAGAGTGTATTTACGGGCAGTGGACCCACGAGGAGAGCGTAAATGGCAGGCAGTTTAATTTTTGTGGTCCTTTTGGATTTTTTTTGTCGCTGCTGCTACGGACTTCCTTCACACTTGAGATAATTTTTACAATCGACGCGGGATTGTTCTTTAATTTGGTCCTTCTCGGTCGTGATTTGTGCTTGGGTTGTCCCGTGATGGTTTTATGAATCGGAAAATCGATTTTAGTCGCTGTTTGGATGTTTAATAGAATTCCACTCTTATCTATCTATTCTGTTCATAAACCTGTTAATTTTGCTCAAAACCATCGTCGTTGAATCTTTAATGAAAACAAAAACTTTTAGAAAGTTTTATGATGTCGCCGTAATAATTGAAAAAGCAAGTAAACAAAGAAACTGTCGCTTACGACCCATTGAAAATTTAATCAAGCTTTTACTGCTTTAACAACATTAAAACACAATCGAAACTAGTCGCCTACTCCGCTGCAGATAATTTCGTTGCGTCACTATCGCATCTTCAACGCCAAGCCTACTGCCAGCGAAATGACAGCAATCAGTCGAATCGCCATCTGGAAAATCGATTTTTCCCTCCTTGCACGATTCTCCATTGGCACCTTTCTCGCTTCGTTGAATATGATCCAGTCCACAGACGGAAAAGATGTACACAAAATTGAAAGTAAAAGTTTAATATCGAAAACGTGATGATGGAGACGGTATGGGGTTTTTGCATCTTTTCCGGCTTTCGATGATGATGCCGCGGCGCGCGGTATGACCTTCTCAACGGTGATGCTGAATATTATAGCCTATTGGTGTCGTCTCCTACACGGCGGCAGAATGGGCGTGGGAGGTATCAGCCAAGTTTTTCCCAGGTGTGCTGTTTGGTTGAAGGAACCTAGCGAGGAAGTGGCCTTTCAGGTTTGAGCCTCCATTCCGGTCGGTGGAAGATGGTATCGTGAACCCGTCGCCGATTTTTATGAAGGTGTGCCGTAGTGGATTGGATACATCGGCAAGACTTGATTAGATTTTGATAACTTTTGTTACATTAAACTAAGTTTTACGATGAAGTAGAGGCTTCCCCTTTGATTTTGATTTTTGTTTCGTTCTATTCCGTGGAAAAGTTTACAACCCGAAGATGATTCGGTTCGGATCGTTTCGACGTGTGAGACGAAATTTAATTCCCATCACAGCAAGCCAAGACTTGCAAAAAATCACGTTCTTCGCTAGATCGGTTTTGTTATCCACCAAGTTTCATCCTCCAAGCAAAATTGTTCTAAATTTTTAGTACGATTAGTTATCCACCAAGGCCCATCCACCAAGAGACATCACTTCTACCCAACTATAGGCGTAATTGTATCTATTTCTGACATTGAGTAGCTCGAAACAAACCGGTTTTTGTATAAAAATGCTGATATGGAGAAGTCGTTTCGATTTAAATTTGAAATGTGACTCCAGTATTATGAATTATGGCTAAAACAGAATTGGTGTGATTTTACCTCGATTTGATTCGACCCAACCATACAAAATCCTGGAGGATAGGGCTCTGAAGTAAATTCTAGATACAAGCGATGTGTAGAACAGATCCTTATGATCCTGGCAACGTGTCCTGATGCAGCTAGTCAAGGCCATTTATATGTGGAGTGACCTCAGGAGTCAATCAAAATGATTTTTTTCGATTTTTATTAACCCAAGCACAAAAAATCCTGGAGAATTGGACTCTGAAGTAAATTCTAGATACAACCAATATACAGAACAGATCCTTATGATCCTGGCAACATGTCCTGATGCAGCTAGTCAAGGCCATTTATATGTGGAGTGACCTCAGGAGTCAATCAAAATGATTTTTTTCGATTTTTATTAACCCAAGCACAAAAAATCCTGGAGGATGGGACTCTGAAGTAAATTCTAGATACAACCAATATACAGAACATATCCTTATGATCCTGCCAACGAGTCCTTATATAGCTAGTCAAGGCCATTTATATGTGGAGTGACCTCAGGAGTCAATCAAAATGATTTTTTTTCGATTTTTATTAACCCAAGCACAAAAAATCCTGGAGGATGGGACTCTGAAATAAATTCTAGATACAACCAATATACATAACAGATCCTTATGATCCTGGCAACGTGTCCTGATGCAGCTAGTCAAGGCCATTTATATGTGGAGTGACCTCAGGAGTCAATCAAATCAAAATGATTTTTTTCGATTTTTATTAACCCAAGCACAAAAAATCCTGGAGGATGGGACTCTGAAGTAAATTCTAGATACAACCAATATACAGAACAGATCCTTATGATCCTGGCAACGTGTCCTGATGCAGCTAGTCAAGGCCATTTATAGGTGGAGTGACCTCAGGAGTCAATCAAAATGATTTTTTTCGATTTTTATTAACCCAAGCACAAAAAATCCTGGAGGATGGGACTCTGAAGTAAATTCTAGATACAACCAATATACAGAACAGATCCTTATGATCCTGGCAACGTGTCCTGATGCAGCTAGTCAAGGCCATTTATAGGTGGAGTGACCTCAGGAGTCAATCAAAATGATTTTTTTCGATTTTTATTAACCCAAGCACAAAAAATCCTGGAGAATGGGACTCTGAAGTAAATTCTAGATACAACCAATATACAGAACAGATCCTTATGATCCTGGCAACATGTCCTGATGCAGCTAGTCAAGGCCATTTATATGTGGAGTGACCTCAGGAGTCAATCAAAATGATTTTTTTCGATTTTTATTAACCCAAGCACAAAAAATCCTGGAGGATGGGACTCTGAAGTAAATTCTAGATACAACCAATATACAGAACATATCCTTATGATCCTGGCAACGTGTTCTGATGCAGCTAGTCAAGGCCATTTATATGTGGAGTGACCTCAGGAGTCAATCAAAATGATTTTTTTTCGATTTTTATTAACCCAAGCACAAAAAATCCTGGAGGATGGGACTCTGAAATAAATTCTAGATACAACCAATATACATAACAGATCCTTATGATCCTGGCAACGTGTCCTGATGCAGCTAGTCAAGGCCATTTATATGTGGAGTGACCTCAGGAGTCAATCAAATCAAAATGATTTTTTTCGATTTTTATTAACCCAAGCACAAAAAATCCTGGAGGATGGGACTCTGAAGTAAATTCTAGATACAACCAATATACAGAACAGATCCTTATGATCCTGGCAACGTGTCCTGATGCAGCTAGTCAAGGCCATTTATAGGTGGAGTGACCTCAGGAGTCAATCAAAATCATTTTTTTCGATTTTTATTAACCCAAGCACAAAAAATCCTGGAGAATGGGACTCTGAAGTAAATTCTAGATACAACCAATATACATAACAGATCCTTATGATCCTGGCAACGTGTCCTGATGCAGCTAGTCAAGGCCATTTATATGTGGAGTGACCTCAGGAGTCAATCAAAATGATTTTTTTCGATTTTTATTAACCCAAGCACAAAAAATCCTGGAGGATGGGACTCTGAAGTAAATTCTAGATACAACCAATATACAGAACATATCCTTATGATCCTGCCAACGAGTCCTTATGTAGCTAGTCAAGGCCATTTATATGTGGAGTGACCTCAGGAGTCAATCAAAATGATTTTTTTCGATTTTTACTAACCCAAGCACAAAAATCCTGGAGAATGGGACTCTGAAGTAAATTCTAGATACAACCAATATACAGAACAGATCCTTATGATCCTGGCAACGTGTCCTGATGCAGCTAGTCAAGGCCATTTATATGTGGAGTGACCTCAGGAGTCAATCAAAATGATTTTTTTCGATTTTTATTAACCCAAGCACAAAAAATCCTGGAGGATGGGACTCTGAAGTAAATTCTAGATACAACCAATATACAGAACATATCCTTATGATCCTGCCAACGAGTCCTTATATAGCTAGTCAAGGCCATTTATATGTGGAGTGACCTCAGGAGTCAATCAAAATCATTTTTTTCGATTTTTATTAACCCAAGCACAAAAAATCCTGGAGAATGAGACTCTGAAGTAAATTCTAGATACAACCAATATACATAACAGATCCTTATGATCCTGGCAACGTGTCCTGATGCAGCTAGTCAAGGCCATTTATATGTGGAGTGACCTCAGGAGTCAATCAAAATGATTTTTTTCGATTTTTATTAACCCAAGCACAAAAAATCCTGGAGGATGGGACTCTGAAGTAAATTCTAGATACAACCAATATACAGAACATATCCTTATGATCCTGCCAACGAGTCCTTATATAGCTAGTCAAGGCCATTTATATGTGGAGTGACCTCAGGAGTCAATCAAAATGATTTTTTTTTCGATTTTTATTAACCCAAGCACAAAAAATCCTGGAGGATGGGACTCTGAAGTAAATTCTAGATACAACCAATATACATAACAGATCCTTATGATCCTGGCAACGTGTCCTGATGCAGCTAGTCAAGGCCATTTATATGTGGAGTGACCTCAGGAGTCAATCAAAATGATTTTTTTCGATTTTTATTAACCCAAGCACAAAAAATCCTGGAGAATGGGACTCTGAAGTAAATTCTAGATACAACCAATATACAGAACATATCCTTATGATCCTGGCAACATGTCCTGATGCAGCTAGTCAAGGCCATTTATATGTGGAGTGACCTCAGGAGTCAATCAAAATGATTTTTTTCGATTTTTATTAACCCAAGCACAAAAAATCCTGAAGAATGGGACTCTGAAGTAAATTCTAGATACAACCAATATACAGAACAGATCCTTATGATCCTGGCAACGTGTCCTGATGCAGCTAGTCAAGGCCATTTATATGTGGAGTGACCTCAGGCGTCAATCAAAATGATTTTTTTCGATTTTTATTAACCCAAGCACAAAAAATCCTGGAGGATGGGACTCTGAAGTAAATTCTAGATACAACCAATATACAGAACATATCCTTATGATCCTGCCAACGAGTCCTTATATAGCTAGTCAAGGCCATTTATATGTGGAGTGACCTCAGGAGTCAATCAAAATGATTTTTTTTCGATTTTTATTAACCCAAGCACAAAAAATCCTGGAGGATGGGACTCTGAAGTAAATTCTAGATACAACCAATATACAGAACATATCCTTATGATCCTGCCAACGAGTCCTTATGTAGCTAGTCAAGGCCATTTATATGTGGAGTGACCTCAGGAGTCAATCAAAATGATTTTTTTCGATTTTTATTAACCCAAGCACAAAAAAATCCTGGAGAATGGGACTCTGAAGTAAATTCTAGATACAACCAATATACAGAACAGATCCTTATGATCCTGGCAACGTGTCCTGATGCAGCTAGTCAAGGCCATTTATATGTGGAGTGACCTCAGGAGTCAATCAAAATGATTTTTTTCGATTTTTATTAACCCAAGCACAAAAAATCCTGGAGGATGGGACTCTGAAGTAAATTCTAGATACAACCAATATACAGAACATATCTTCAGCATACCTACCGCATAACGAATCATCTCCTTCTGATGATTTCAAAAGCATTGTATCATATTGTAGCAGAAATGGGCTTCCGCTCATTATCGGCAGTGATGCGAATGCTCATCACATCATTTGGGGCAGCTCAGACATCAATCTGAGAGGCTCTGAACTGATGGAGTACATAAGTAGTACAAATCTCCATATTCTGAATGTGGGAAACCGACCAACTTTTGCGAGGTCTGGGAGGGAGGAGGTGTTAGACATAACACTTTGCTCTGATAGAATTTTGCATGAACTGGGAAATTGGCAGGTTCCAAATGAAACTGAACCGTCTCTATCCGATCATAAATATATATTTTTCGAGCATTTTGATGTCACCTTCAATGTGGTGACCTATCGTAATCCTAAATCTACAAACTGGGACCTCTTTTTGGAAAACTTGGCGACTAAATTTCATGGATATTTTCCAACAATTAGTCAACTAGACGACTTAGATGACGTCGTGGATACGACAAACTCATTCATATTAGCATCCTACGAAGAAGCTTGTCCACTTCGTACTGTTAAATCGACTAGGGGAACCCCTTGGTGGAGGGCTGAGCTTGAAAGAATGAAGAAAGTTATGAGAAGAGCTTGGAATCGGCGTCAGCGTGATGACTCCAGGGCTTTCAGGTCAGCTCGTAGTGCATATAAGAAATGTCTTAGATCTGCAGAACGGGCTGGCTGGCAAAGCCTATGCACTAATGTCTCTAGTCTGAACGAGGCTAGCAGATTAAATAAAATTCTCTCCAAATCGAATGATTTTCAGATGAACTCCTTGGAAACCAGAGATGGTGTTTATGTGACGGACGAAAAAGATGTTCTTAATTGTCTCTTCGACACACACTTTCCAGGCTGTATCGATCCGGAGTTGATCAACGTTCACAGATCTCATTCTGGTGATTCGGACTCGTGGGCGTTAGCACGCACATTGGTTTCCACTGAATCGGTCAAGTGGGCAGTTGACAGCTTTGCTCCATACAAATCACCCGGAAAGATGGGATACTTCCCGTGCTACTGCAAAAGGGATTTGATATTCTTAAACATGTCTTGAAAAAGATTTTGCTTTCCAGTCTTGCTACCGGGTATATCCCGAAAGCATGGCGAGAAATAACTGTTAGATTTATTCCCAAAGGGGGGCGCTCAAGCTATGAAGAAGCCAAGAGTTTTAGGCCAATCAGCTTAAGTTCTTTTCTTCTGAAAGCTTTGGAACGGATAATCGATCATCACATCAGGAACGTTAGTTTAGTTGAATATCCACTGCACAAAATGCAACATGCATATCAGTGTGGGAAATCCACGATCACTCTGCTTCACGATGTTGTTTACAACATTGAGAAAGCCTTCTCGCTCAAGCAATCTAGCTTGGGTGTATTCCTAGATATTGAGGGTGCTTTTGACAATGTGTCCTTCCAGTCTATTCTGGAAGCGACGCGCGGTCATGGGATACCTGCATGTATCTCAGGTTGGATAAACGCAATGCTTAGTAACCGCATGCTTTGCTCGTCACTGCGACAGGCTGAGATACGGAAGTTGAGTATTTGCGGTTGTCCTCAGGGCGGCGTTCTGTCACCTTTGTTATGGAACTTAGTAGCTGACGGCTTGTTGAAGAAACTCAATGAGCTTGGATTTCCAACCTACGGGTTTGCTGACGATTACCAAATACTAATTACTGGATTTTGCATCGGAACAATCTTTGACTTGATGCAACAGGCATTAAGAGCTGTCGAACAGTGGTGTCGACAAGTTAAACTATCAGTTAACCCAAGCAAAACTTCAATGGTTCTTTTCACGAAGAAGCGAATAACAACCGGGGTTCGTCCCTTGCAGTTCTTTGATTCTGAGCTACTGTGTGCGGATCAAGTCAAATACGTTGGAGTCATATTGGATTCCAAACTGAATTGGTCTGCTCACATTGAGTTCAGAGTCAAGAAAGCGTGCATGGCCTTCGGGCAGTGCAGACGAACTTTTGGAAAGACCTGGGGTCTCAAACCTAAATACATCTATTGGATTTACACGACAATTGTACGTCCAATACTGTCATACGGATGCCTTGTGTGGTGGCAGAGGGGAGAGGTGGTGACAGTCCAGTCAAAGCTAAACCATCTGCAAAGAATGGCGCTCATGGCGTTGACTGGTGCTTTCACCACGACTCCGACTGCTGCTCTTGAGGCACTTCTAAATATCAAACCATTACACATACACTTAAAACAAGAAGCACTATCATGTGCATACAGACTGCAGGTTACTGGGCTTTGGAACAGTAATCATGTTGATCTTGCTACCAGTCATATACGATTGTGGTCACAAATGGTTACATGGGGTGAAGATATTCTTGCTCCCAGCGATATTACACTCACTTGTAGTTTTCCTTACAGGACATTCCATGTGAAGATTCCCTCTCGAGAGGAGTGGTTGTCTGGCTTTATGGAAAGACAACAACAAACGCAAGTAGTCTGTTACACTGACGGTTCTCTGATGGAGGGACGTGCTGGTGCTGGTGTCTACTGTCGTGAAATGAGATTGGAACAATCTCACTCACTAGGTAGATATTGTACTGTATTCCAAGCAGAAATCTTTGCGATTATGTGCGGGGTGCAATCGGCCCTTCAACTGAGTTTGTCCGGCAGAGTTATAAACTTCTGCTCCGATAGTCAGGCTGCAATCAAGGCCCTTAGCTCAGACAAATCCCGGTCCAAGCTAGTGATCGCGTGCCGAACCCAAATCGAAGAACTAAGCATTGTCAACACTATCTACCTTGTCTGGGTGCCCGGACATTGCGGTATTACTGGTAATGAATGGGCTGACGAATTGGCCAGGGCAGGTTCAGCGATTGACTTCGTTGGTCCTGAGCCCGCCCTGCCAATTTCGACAAGTTGGATAAGGGAAAAATACGGTCCTGGGCTTTGTCCGAGCACCGCAATTATTGGAGAAATCTACAAACGTGTCGCCAAACAAAGGCGTTTCTAGAACAACCATGCCCAGTGGTTTCGAAAAATCTCTTACATTTTTCGAAGCTCCACTGCGGCATGCTGACCAGGGCTTTAACCGGCCACTGCAAACTCAATTATCACATGGCAACTATTCAGCGCGCTGAGTCTTTTTCATGTGATCTTTGTGAATCCGACTACGGAACCTCATATCATCTGATATGCAACTGTCCAGCGGTAGCGCAATTGCGATTTCGAGTCTTCAGCCGTCCTTATATAGACGAAACCATGTTTGGTCGACTGAAACTCAGAGACATACTAAAGTTTCTTATCCAATGTGGTAAAGAGCTTTAGGATTATTCGCAGGCAAGTTGAACTACTTGTGAGTTTAACTTACCTGTTGTTTATTTTTGTTTTGTGCTGTTATTTTTCCCACCCTTCCAATTCTACTTCCCCACTCCTCCTTGTCCTTTCCTTCCACTCAGGAAATGATGAAAACACACGGCAAGGCACAAATCCCCGACTATGTACGGGGAACGTGCCATTTGAGCCAATATATTCTGATTCCTGAACCCAAGCACAAAAAATCCTGGAGAATGGGACTCTGAAGTAAATTCTAGATACAACCAATATACAGAACAGATCCTTATGATCCTGCCAACGTGTCCTGATGCAGCTAGTCAAGGCCATTTATATGTGGAGTGACCTCAGGAGTCAATCAAAATGATTTTTTTCGATTTTTATTAACCCAAGCACAAAAAATCCTGGAGGATGGGACTCTGAAGTAAATTCTAGATACAACCAATATACAGAACATATCCTTATGATCCTGCCAACGAGTCCTTATATAGCTAGTCAAGGCCATTTATATGTGGAGTGACCTCAGGAGTCAATCAAAATCATTTTTTTCGATTTTTATTAACCCAAGCACAAAAAATCCTGGAGAATGGGACTCTGAAGTAAATTCTAGATACAACCAATATACATAACAGATCCTTATGATCCTGGCAACGTGTCCTGATGCAGCTAGTCAAGGCCATTTATATGTGGAGTGACCTCAGGAGTCAATCAAAATGATTTTTTTCGATTTTTATTAACCCAAGCACAAAAAATCCTGGAGGATGGGACTCTGAAGTAAATTCTAGATACAACCAATATACAGAACATATCCTTATGATCCTGCCAACGAGTCCTTATATAGCTAGTCAAGGCCATTTATATGTGGAGTGACCTCAGGAGTCAATCAAAATGATTTTTTTTCGATTTTTATTAACCCAAGCACAAAAAATCCTGGAGGATGGGACTCTGAAATAAATTCTAGATACAACCAATATACAGAACATATCCTTATGATCCTGCCAACGAGTCCTTATATAGCTAGTCAAGGCCATTTATATGTGGAGTGACCTCAGGAGTCAATCAAAATGATTTTTTTTCGATTTTTATTAACCCAAGCACAAAAAATCCTGGAGGATGGGACTCTGAAGTAAATTCTAGATACAACCAATATACAGAACATATCCTTATGATCCTGCCAACGAGTCCTTATGTAGCTAGTCAAGGCCATTTATATGTGGAGTGACCTCAGGAGTCAATCAAAATGATTTTTTTCGATTTTTATTAACCCAAGCACAAAAAATCCTGGAGAATGGGACTCTGAAGTAAATTCTAGATACAACCAATATACAGAACAGATCCTTATGATCCTGGCAACATGTCCTGATGCAGCTAGTCAAGGCCATTTATATGTGGAGTGACCTCAGGAGTCAATCAAAATGATTTTTTTCGATTTTTATTAACCCAAGCACAAAAAATCCTGGAGAATGGGACTCTGAAGTAAATTCTAGATACAACCAATATACAGAACAGATCCTTATGATCCTGGCAACGTGTCCTGATGCAGCTAGTCAAGGCCATTTATATGTGGAGTGACCTCAGGAGTCAATCAAAATGATTTTTTTCGATTTTTATTAACCCAAGCACAAAAAATCCTGGAGGATGGGACTCTGAAGTAAATTCTAGATACAACCAATATACAGAACAGATCCTTATGATCCTGGCAACGTGTCCTGATGCAGCTAGTCAAGGCCATTTATATGTGGAGTGACCTCAGGAGTCAATCAAAATGATTTTTTTCGATTTTAATTAACCCAAGCACAAAAAATCCTGGAGGATGGGACTCTGAAGTAAATTCTAGATACAACCAATATACAGAACATATCCTTATGATCCTGGCAACGTGTTCTGATGCAGCTAGTCAAGGCCATTTATAGGTGGAGTGACCTCAGGAGTCAATCAAAATGATTTTTTTCGATTTTTATTGACGCAATCACAAAAAATCCTGGAGGATGGGACTCTGAAGTAAATTCTAGATACAACCAATATACAGAACAGATCCTTATGATCCTGGCAACGTGTTCTGATGCAGCTAGTCAAGGCCATTTATAGGTGGAGTGACCTCAGGAGTCAATCAAAATGATTTTTTTCGATTTTTATTGACCCAATCACAAAAAATCCTGGAGGATGGGACTCTGAAGTAAATTCTAGATACAACCAATATACAAAACAGATCCTTATGATCCTGCCAACGAGTCCTTATGTAGCTAGTCAAGGCCATTTATATGTGGAGTGACCTCAGGAGTCAATCAAAATGATTTTTTTCGATTTTTATTAACCCAAGCACAAAAAATCCTGGAGAATGGGACTCTGAAGTAAATTCTAGATACAACCAATATACAGAACAGATCCTTATGATCCTGGCAACATGTCCTGATGCAGCTAGTCAAGGCCATTTATATGTGGAGTGACCTCAGGAGTCAATCAAAATGATTTTTTTCGATTTTTATTAACCCAAGCACAAAAAATCCTGGAGGATGGGACTCTGAAGTAAATTCTAGATACAACCAATATACAGAACAGATCCTTATGATCCTGGCAACGTGTCCTGATGCAGCTAGTCAAGGCCATTTATATGTGGAGTGACCTCAGGAGTCAATCAAAATGATTTTTTTCGATTTTTATTAACCCAAGCACAAAAAATCCTGGAGAATGGGACTCTGAAGTAAATTCTAGATACAACCAATATACAGAACAGATCCTTATGATCCTGGCAACGTGTCCTGATGCAGCTAGTCAAGGCCATTTATATGTGGAGTGACCTCAGGAGTCAATCAAAATGATTTTTTTCGATTTTTATTAACCCAAGCACAAAAAATCCTGGAGGATGGGACTCTGAAGTAAATTCTAGATACAACCAATATACAGAACAGATCCTTATGATCCTGGCAACGTGTCCTGATGCAGCTAGTCAAGGCCATTTATATGTGGAGTGACCTCAGGAGTCAATCAAAATGATTTTTTTCGATTTTAATTAACCCAAGCACAAAAAATCCTGGAGGATGGGACTCTGAAGTAAATTCTAGATACAACCAATATACAGAACATATCCTTATGATCCTGGCAACGTGTTCTGATGCAGCTAGTCAAGGCCATTTATAGGTGGAGTGACCTCAGGAGTCAATCAAAATGATTTTTTTCGATTTTTATTGACGCAATCACAAAAAATCCTGGAGGATGGGACTCTGAAGTAAATTCTAGATACAACCAATATACAGAACAGATCCTTATGATCCTGGCAACGTGTTCTGATGCAGCTAGTCAAGGCCATTTATAGGTGGAGTGACCTCAGGAGTCAATCAAAATGATTTTTTTCGATTTTTATTAACCCAAGCACAAAAAATCCTGGAGGATGGGACTCTGAAGTAAATTCTAGATACAACCAATATACAGAACAGATCCTTATGATCCTGGCAACGTGTCCTGATGCAGCTAGTCAAGGCCATTTATATGTGGAGTGACCTCAGGAGTCAATCAAAATGATTTTTTTCGATTTTTATTAACCCAAGCACAAAAAATCCTGGAGGATGGGACTCTGAAATAAATTCTAGATACAACCAATATACAGAACAGATCCTTATGATCCTGCCAACGAGTCCTTATGTAGCTAGTCAAGGCCATTTATATGTGGAGTGACCTCAGGAGTCAATCAAAATGATTTTTTTCGATTTTTATTAACCCAAGCACAAAAAATCCTGGAGGATGGGACTCTGAAGTAAATTCTAGATACAACCAATATACAGAACAGATCCTTATGATCCTGGCAACGTGTCCTGATGCAGCTAGTCAAGGCCATTTATATGTGGAGTGACCTCAGGAGTCAATCAAAATGATTTTTTTCGATTTTTATTAACCCAAGCACAAAAAATCCTGGAGGATGGGACTCTGAAGTAAATTCTAGATACAACCAATATACAGAACAGATCCTTATGATCCTGGCAACGTGTCCTGATGCAGCTAGTCAAGGCCATTTATATGTGGAGTGACCTCAGGAGTCAATCAAAATGATTTTTTTCGATTTTTATTAACCCAAGCACAAAAAATCCTGGAGAATGGGACTCTGAAGTAAATTCTAGATACAACCAATATACAGAACAGATCCTTATGATCCTGGCAACATGTCCTGATGCAGCTAGTCAAGGCCATTTATATGTGGAGTGACCTCAGGAGTCAATCAAAATGATTTTTTTCGATTTTTATTAACCCAAGCACAAAAAATCCTGGAGAATGGGACTCTGAAGTAAATTCTAGATACAACCAATATACAGAACAGATCCTTATGATCCTGGCAACGTGTCCTGATGCAGCTAGTCAAGGCCATTTATATGTGGAGTGACCTCAGGAGTCAATCAAAATGATTTTTTTCGATTTTTATTAACCCAAGCACAAAAAATCCTGGAGGATGGGACTCTGAAGTAAATTCTAGATACAACCAATATACAGAACAGATCCTTGTGATCCTGGCAACATGTCCTGATGCAGCTAGTCAAGGCCATTTATATGTGGAGTGACCTCAGGAGTCAATCAAAATGATTTTTTTCGATTTTTATTAACCCAAGCACAAAAAATCCTGGAGGATGGGACTCTGAAGTAAATTCTAGATACAACCAATATACAGAACAGATCCTTATGATCCTGGCAACGTGTCCTGATGCAGCTAGTCAAGGCCATTTATAGGTGGAGTGACCTCAGGAGTCAATCAAAATGATTTTTTTCGATTTTTATTAACCCAAGCACAAAAAATCCTGGAGGATGGGACTCTGAAGTAAATTCTAGATACAACCAATATACAGAACAGATCCTTATGATCCTGGCAACATGTCCTGATGCAGCTAGTCAAGGCCATTTATATGTGGAGTGACCTCAGGAGTCAATCAAAATGATTTTTTTCGATTTTTATTAACCCAAGCACAAAAAATCCTGGAGGATGGGACTCTGAAGTAAATTCTAGATACAACCAATATACAGAACAGATCCTTATGATCCTGGCAACGTGTCCTGATGCAGCTAGTCAAGGCCATTTATATGTGGAGTGACCTCAGGAGTCAATCAAAATGATTTTTTTCGATTTTTATTAACCCAAGCACAAAAAATCCTGGAGAATGGGACTCTGAAGTAAATTCTAGATACAACCAATATACAGAACAGATCCTTATGATCCTGGCAACATGTCCTGATGCAGCTAGTCAAGGCCATTTATATGTGGAGTGACCTCAGGAGTCAATCAAAATGATTTTTTTCGATTTTTATTAACCCAAGCACAAAAAATCCTGGAGGATGGGACTCTGAAGTAAATTCTAGATACAACCAATATACAGAACAGATCCTTATGATCCTGGCAACGTGTCCTGATGCAGCTAGTCAAGGCCATTTATAGGTGGAGTGACCTCAGGAGTCAATCAAAATGATTTTTTTCGATTTTTATTAACCCAAGCACAAAAAATCCTGGAGGATGGGACTCTGAAGTAAATTCTAGATACAACCAATATACAGAACAGATCCTTATGATCCTGCCAATGAGTCCTTATGTAGCTAGTCAAGGCCATTTATATGTGGAGTGACCTCAGGAGTCAATCAAAATGATTTTTTTCGATTTTTATTAACCCAAGCACAAAAAATCCTGGAGGATGGGACTCTGAAGTAAATTCTAGATACAACCAATATACAGAACAGATCCTTATGATCCTGGCAACGTGTCCTGATGCAGCTAGTCAAGGCCATTTATAGGTGGAGTGACCTCAGGAGTCAATCAAAATGATTTTTTTCGATTTTTATTAACCCAAGCACAAAAAATCCTGGAGGATGGGACTCTGAAGTAAATTCTAGATACAACCAATATACAGAACAGATCCTCATGATCCGGGCAACGTGTCCTGATGCAGCTAGTCAAGGCCATTTATATGTGGAGTGACCTCAGGAGTCAATCAAATCAAAATGATTTTTTTTTTCGATTTTTATTGACCCAAGCATAAAAAATCCTGGAGGATGGGACTCTGAAGTAAACTCTAGATTCAACCGATATGCAGTACATCTGCTCGTTTATATTTTCTAGCTATAATGGTCGCTTAAATCAAATTTTTCAACCAAGGCACAGTTGTGGTGGGTCGATGTTTCGCAGTAACTTAAGTTAGGCACACAAAGTTTCAATTTTAGCACCGGCGATGGAAAGCCTGGTGAATCGATTGAATTAAAGAATTCAACATGATAATTTATACATTTATATGGATAACTGAATTTCCTTCGAATTTATTTTCGATGCAGTAGTGTACTAAATTGAAGTTCATATATGTAATCGATCAATTCTGCAACGGATTGTATTATTTTACAAATTCCTGTGGAAATTTTTTGCATCGATTAGCAATTTTCCAATTCATATATCCAACATTTTCTTGGCGAATTGACCTGCGAGGGTGACTATAAGAATCATGCAATAAATGAATGCACATATTAGTGGAAAGTTTTGTTTCCGAAATATATTTCCAATAATACGAAGGCTTAAAATAGTGATGGGGGCGTGGGTAAGGTTCGTTCAGAGAAATGGCAAAAAAAATGTTTTGGCGATACAGACGAATTTTGATCTATATCTATCTAAGTTTTTATTTTGAGTTTGTATATGATCAACTTTACAATCCCACATCAAGGTTTATTCAGCTTAATGTCCCTAATAATGTATAAAGATCAATGGTTGCATCCAGAAAGTAGATTGAAATAAATATTATGAAAATAAAAAAAATCAGCATGAAATTTCCTCTAAAGCTATTTTAACTGATGTTTCTCATAGTTAAAATTATTGCTTTATAAACATCGATTATGACAATTACCTGCTACCAGTTATTACTTCCAGTTTCGATCCTGCGATCTTCGTATTCCCAGCTTGGCCGCTATGTACTTATCTATATATACACTGTCGAACCACGACTATTTATGATAATTTTAATCTCTTTGTGATTACGATTAAGATATACCATAATCCAATCTAAATATGGTTCTTCAATTATACCTTCTATACTTGTCACCATTGGCGTGCGCAAGGGGGGGCTAAAGCCCCCCCCCCTAATGTTTTGGAATTTTTTAAAAACTTTTATAAGTATGATTATCATGTTCAAGACATACGAGAAACATATGAAACTTACTGCATAACTCATTTTGTTTAAACAAGCCATGTAATCTTTGAACGCCTCGATAAAATCAATAGTCGTAACAAGTTCGTTGAAATCAGGAATCTCGATAAGAAGATAAGATTGCTGAGAGGAAGCGGTAACTGCAGCAAAGATTCGGTTACCGATTTAAAAATACAAGAGTGCTGGCAATCAATTTAATTTTTTGCTTTGACTAAATTTTTTAAACTTTTTATTGCAAAGGCACATATGGCGATTCCAGGAGGTATTACATGGAAAGTGATAACAAGAGAAACTTTCAACTTTCTTCTAACAGTAATATAATATTAAAAGAACTTTTGGAATTGTAGATATATGTTACTTGTTTGGATAACAACTTACTCTGCTTCTGTTTTTTCCCTTTAATCACATTAAATTAGCTAGAGATTACTAAGTAGCAAAATTATAAAAATTCTAGTTATGAAAGTATTTGGATTATACAGATAGGAAATATGGCGATTCGCATGGTAAAGAAGGATGACTCTGCTATTGCCGTGAGACATTTCTAGCTTTCCGATCTGTAAATATTTAATCCTTGCTCTCACTTGCGTACTATGGCTCTAAATTTCAATATCTTTACTTTCATTACTAAGTAATCTCTAGCTAATTAAATGTCGCTAAAAGGAAAAAACTGTGCAAGAACTCTTCTTTATACGAAGGAGAAAAGGTTTTTGTGAAGCATATAAAAAAATGATAGTTTTTATTGTAATTTGTTATATTTTTACTGAAAAAGCAATACAAAATGATGGTACATATTGTGTTATTTGCCCTAGCATATAACCCATATATTGAAGTTTCATTTATAGAAAAAAATTGCTTCTGAAACATCTTTAAACATTCCTTTAGGAAACTGAAAAAATACCTATATTAATAAACATAGTTTAATAGTGAATACCAAAAAATATATGTTTATATTTCATATTTCATGGAAAGCATGAGATATATAATTCCGCCTTTAGGACAAAAAGTGTTGAGGAACGACCACCAAGAGATTGCCTGATCATAGCGTAGCATCAAATTCATAAAGCGATCAGTTCAGCAGTCACATGACTATCGGATAACAGGCGAGAAAACTGGTTTGATGTGGGGTGCCAACGAGCCACAGATGAGAAAAATCAGACTAGGAGCTTATTGATCACACTGGTTATATGTTGAAACAGTGTAATGAGCTGAAAGCCGCTGAAAAATCATGACGATCATGACAGGGCGCATAAGGCTTGAGAATTATAGACTAGCATGTTATGGGCAGTGTAAAATTCAGGAGTTGAAAAAACGGCACGAAGTGGTCGCCCATGTAATCTCGATGATGGTTGGAAAAGAAACTGCAATCTGAATGTTGGATGGCCGCATATGGCTTATCTACAGACTCGATTGTGATAATTATAAAGACATAACGCGCCTCAATATCGTTTATAAGGTACTCTTCCGTGTTCTGTTTAGCAAGCAGATTTTTTTTTCTGTGATTACCCCAGCGGGCTACAAGAAGACAAACGACGAACCATTGCCTTATGACAATACTACTAGTGCCCTGGTAATAAAATTAAAAGATAAATTGAAGCATGTACTCAAAAATACGATTCTATACAGTGTACGAAGAAACGAAACCATAATCACATGCTTCTTGGTTTCATGAAAGACTTCGGAATTGACGTCGATTACAAACTTGTCAAAAATGTAACTTGATATAACTTCTGACAAAATACTACTAAAACTTTATTGTTAAATACTATGATGAAGAAAAGAAAATGGAAAATAACTCCATGCATGATTACGACAAAAAGCTTTTCGGCATGTAGCGCGCAGGAGAGAGATTCGCTAGAGTGATCAGTAGACAATCTGAAAGGCGTCGTCGACTTGGGGGGAAAGCGTTGTTCTCGCTGAAGTTATGCAATCGAGGAAAATATGTGTGTGGAGGAGCGTAACAAAAAGTGGCTTACAGAAAATCTCTAATGCATTCTACCACGGCACTATGGGAAGGTTCCATACAAACAGGTGGCGAAAAATATATTCTTTCACGAAAAGCTTGCTTGAGTTGTTAATGTTGTACATTATTAATTACATTATTACTCATAATGGACGTATCCAGGATTAAAAACCTTAAAGGAGGAAGGGGAAGGGAAGGGGGGTTTGGTGTAAAGTATGCAAGTTTAATTTTTTTTTTCAAAGAAAATATTAGCAATTCAAAGAATTTTAGTCAATTCATTCACTTTCCACATAATGATGCAACATTTGAACAATATTTGCTTAAATTTTCATTGGGCGAGTGATACTGTTTCTTCGAAGGCACCTTTAAAAAAATGCGGTGCGCATTATTACTCAAATTCTAGTGGAACAATCGTTTCGAAATTTTGCACAGTTCTTCTTCACATCATTCTCCAGGTAACTACGAGACCTTTCGTTAAAATTATTACTATACCTATTTTTACAATAAAATGTTTTTTTTTGCGAAAATGGGATTTTTGGCTTTAAAGCGATACGAAAAACTTAAAAATCAAAAAGTAAAAACTCAGATTACATGTGCTTACCCCTCAAAAAGATAGTGACGAAGAGAGAATGAAAGTCGCGAAAGAGGCAGATAAGTATTTTAATTTATTTATTTACATAGAAGTAAATAGAAAAATGTGTGAAGTGCTTAGGCTATTTGGTGATTATTTCAATGTCGACATGACCAATGGGCTTTAAAGGTAATGTCGCTCTTTCAGGTGATTGCTATGCAAATATATCTTCTTCATATTTATAGCTTGCGATTATTTTTGATTCATTTGGAATTCTTGTTCCAGAGATACAGATTAATGAATCCTATATAAACCAGTATCATGAAAACGAAATAGTTAAGACTATCAGAATGTATTAAAAAATTTCTTGGCCACAAACACTGTTTTTTAACGAATCCGAAGCTCATTAATATAAGCATGAAAAGTGAATTGTAAATCATGCTTTTTGGTATAATAAGAATTTCGTCGCTGTTCTGCTATCTTATGACAAGTGCCATTTATCACATTTCGAGAAAAACGCTTTTTAAAGTTTGAGATTGAATATCTTGAAGCGTATAAATGGTTTAAACAATTCAAAGAATACAATTGATTGCGAATTTTTAATATAAATGTAAACAAAAGTCGCGCTAACACGTATCACAGGTGTGTATTGATGACAAAATTTTTATGACGTGTCATAATCGTGCATGGAAAATTTTCCATGGAAAAAAATCATCAATTTTTAACTTTTATTCATATCCTTGGCTTCATTCGGTCTATAAACAATCGGCGAGATGCATTTTGAAGGCAATGAGTCAGGGAATCTAGAAAAATCGTTATTTTTAGTTACAGTGTTTCCAAATATGCTATATTTCCAGTTTAAAACTTAAACTGCATTTTTCTCACAATTCGTGTATTTATGTGTGTGTGTGTGTGTTTCTCAGATAGTTTTACACATAAAAACATATTATACATCAAGACAACTTGAGCCAATACCCAGACACAGTCATTTGAAGTGAAAAAATTAAAATTTCTCAGCACGTTTCTCGCAGTATCTCAGTAACTAAGCAGAATGTCAAAATTCAGAAAACGCCACTTTGTAGAGATATTTTGGACAAGTGATATCTAATTCAATTTACCCCAAAATGGCGTTTGTCATAAGATAGCACAACAGCGACGATTTATCGTGTTAACGGTAACTTGGGGGTTTCAGTACAACTCAGTACTATTTGTTGCTACACAGTAATGTTGTATGGCATAAATGTAGTCAGATCAGCTATCTTTTCAATACATCGGCTCTAATTGTAATCCTCGTTCATTTAATTGTGGAATATGGAACACTCAACCGAAACATGTATGAAATGAAATGAAACATGAATTATCCTTCTCTGGTCTAGTAGTTGAGACAGCCAATAAAACTTCAAGTGAGGCGTTCTCAGCTTAGGGCAAATTAGGGCAACTAAAATCTTCGCTATTAGTTAAAAGATACCTTGCATCCCCCATCGAAAGTTTAAGGGGGACATTGGAGGCCTTTTTTGTCGGATCCAATTTGTGGATATTTTAGGACATTGAATGGTTATTTTGCATATAACTTCATATCAATACGATATATATGCATTTCTAATAAATTAATCACAAAGCTGGCGTTCTTAGCTTTAAAATGGCATATTTCAACATATGTTTCATCTAAAGTTCAGCAAAGATACGTACAGTTGAGAAAATGCACATGATATGTCTATTTTTCATAATTTTTATCTTTAGACATCCATATTACACAGTTAAGTTAAATTTTTTTCCGAGATACTCTTCTTAGCTACAGTTGATATTAATACTCAGTAAAGAATTGAATTAAATTGGAGTTGATGCAATTTTCGATTTTGCCTCCCCATAGTGCATGGTTTGCATCAAATACCCGGATTCTTCGGTCGTTATAAATAGCACTGGTTTACGAAAAAAAATGATTTCTTTCCTAACTATGTTTTCTAAATGTATTTTGGACCAGTCACACCCACCTCGAAAAGTGTTAATATTTTTTTCCTACAGAAAGACTATTTTAAACTTGATTCTCGGAGTTGTTCAAAGTTTTTGTTAGTTTCCATTTTTCTTATAAATACAATAGAGATTCATCCAAACCTATAGATAGAGATTTTTTCAAAAATATAATTGTAATATTTTGGTGAAAATCTTGGTGAGAATGCACATATTATCCTGAAAGTAGATATCATAAAATAAAATTTAAAAAATTAAAGTAGAATCAAATTATTTTTTAAGCCTAAAGCCTATAGTTGTTACGGAATTTAATTAGCAAGGGACTGGAAGGTGAAGTATATTTTTCAATATTAGCCATAGTACTCAAGGGAGAGCAAGAAGTTGAATGGTGAAAGTTTAGAAAAGCGTGGAAAGGGTCATATGAGCAAGCTTAGAGTTTACCTGTGACTTAACCCTTTGTCTGCTACCGTAGGAGTCAGGATCTTTTGGCATTGGAAATGTGGATCACCTGAGTCTACGGCATGTCCGAACAAGCTTAAAGTAACTTGTTACTTCATGCTTTCGGAACCGACAGCGATATGTGCAGTGCGAACAGATTTCAAGTAATGTTTGTCTGCTGTCCAGAAGGTGCCATCATGTTGTCGAAGCGGTGCCGGAAACTGCGTCAGGACTTCATGAAGGCTTTCAAAGCTAATCCAGGACTTTCGGGCATGGGTGTGGAAAGTTTTCTTCAAGTACAGGTCTATCAAGCAATAGAACTGGACCGTAAAGCAAAGCATTACGGCCAAAATCGCGGGTCTGAAAAACGTATGTTCAGGATCTGAACACATTTAATAAATACAAAGGCTGATGAGACGTATGTCAAATTTAACTTGAAACAGCTTCCGGGACAGAGGCTTTATGTTGTCAAAGATCACTGAGATATTTCAAAGGAGTATAAATTTGGTGTTGCGGACAATTGCAGTAATGGCCGTAAAGCTCCAATTTACGAAAAACAAAATTTCAATGAAGTTGAGAATGTGTAATATTAATTTCTTCTAGATTTATAAAATAAATGAAACATCGTAAATTTCAATAACAAAATAAAATAACTGTTTCATAATCAAACTTATACCAGAAATCGAACTGATAATGAAGGTCATAACTGAAAGTTTTGAATCTGTTAGCCCCCCTAATGGAAAAGGCTGCGCACGCCTATGCTTGTCACATCACAACCGACATTTTTTCCGCAAGCCATTTTTTCTTAATAGGTAAAATGCGTACATTTTTATTGTTTAAATATTGAACTAGTTTAGCAGATAATTAGTGAAGTGCTATATAGATGTGATTATTTTTACGAACGATTTTGCAGTTTATTTCAATTGCAAATTGATTCGTATACAATGTTTCAAAATTGTCATGAATATTCCAGATTTACAATTTTGTTTTAAGTTGGAGTGGACTCATAAATCACTTTAAGTAAATGTTGTATTTCCATCATAGGTTTGCATTTTATGTGAACTTTATACAACAGAACAAAATTTTTGCTTACACTACACTATTTATGTGTAATTTATTTTAAACTTTCACATACGATTGCTGGTTTGCGGGGTTAGAGTTATAGTGTACATCGCATGTCTCCTGAAGACTCACTCTAACTCGCCTAATCTTCAATATTTTGCGGTGAAAATTTAGGCAAATATTGCTCAAAACCTACATTATTGACTGAATAGACTCGGTACCCCTTTAAAAAAAATTTTGAGGGGGGTTTTTGTCCTTAAAAAAATATGTACCTACTCTTTCAATATAACAGTGTTACATTCTTTGCTTATACCCGAATTTTGATTGATATTGTAAGTAGCGTTTTCCGTAAGCGCAAGATTTAGTGCCTATTTTAGAGCAGAACAGTTCATCCATCATCCAGCAATGTTGATTCTACTTCAGATGAAGCAATCGCAAGTGCAATTTTCAATTTAATTTTGAACCTAATTTAATTTACGACGAATTCATGCAATTCAACAGTATTGTATTGTCATTCGCGTAAAATTTCTCTATCAAATTAATACTTGCCATTCCATTTGTGTGTTGGTAAACCTAAATGAAATAAAATAAACCTAATTACAATAAAGTTTTAGATGACCCCCCTCCCCTTCCTCGGCTCAAGTATGCTTCCTCCCAACATCATGCAAAAATCCACCTCATGAGGTGACCATCTCCTTGGTGGAAGAAACACTTATGTCAAAATCGAATTATCCGCTAATAATCACATTGAATGAATTAGATAAGGATTACTTCAAAAAATTCACCCCCCTTCCTTTTGTGGTCCTCCCACCCATCATGGCCACCTCCTTAGTGGGAGAAAAAAATAAAAAAAAGAATTTTTTCAACTTTTCGCGAACTTTTCATATTGAAGGGCAGGTTGTTGGCAGTTGAAAATCGATAGTTTTGGACATTTTCAATTCACAAGAGGATCCACCAGTGCACAGTGTTTCCAATGTGTCAAAAGGGGAAAAGAAATTCTTTAGCCACGAAAAAACATTTTTTAGCTATTGTGTCTTCAGCAAACTTTATTTATATTTTTTTGCATTCAAAACGTATTAGTTGGGAGATTAATCCCTCTAAAGCTGAGAAGCAAGTTTTTGTTTGGTCATTCATGAAAATAAAAAAATAAAAAATTTGGCAAAGTTGTTGAGCTATCTTTAGTATTAATTTTGCTGAAGAGACTATGTGTCTATCTGTCGATTTTAATACACATTTGTGGAGATTTCTTTGATATACCCCTGAAAATTACTTTTTTCAAAATACTTTCCCTGGAAAATTTGCAGAATTTCAAAATGTTCCAAGATTTTGTTCTGCATAAAGAAAATACATAATTTTTGTAATGTAAGTTTATTTGTATCTCTTACAACATAGCAGTTATCGAATGTTTTAGTGTCCAAAAAGTAATATTTTGGCAAATTTCCGCAGACGAAGCTATACCAATACGAATCTGTAAAACAAACACTATAAAAACCGTTTGGTGAGCTCTAGCATACGTTCAAGTCAAATTCAAGTAAATTCCTTCTTTAGCATTTTTTTCTTATCTTAGAGATGTAAAATACACAAAAATGAAAATACTGTACTGTAAGAACTCCTTAAGGGAAATTTTTACTAAATGGTCAGAACGAGTTATGAGGTTTTGTCGAGGGACCAAAGAAAAATATATTAACCGCTGCGGTTTATTAAAAAGAAAAAAATGTTAGTCCAGTTGTTTGCGTTTCGACTTCATTTCTTCAGAACCAGAAAAAATATGTGCCGATTTTGTTAATGTCATCGTTTTATCAGCCTAAAATTCACCAAGGGGCTGTTAAAAACGGGTCTTCACTGTATTCAAAAAACGCCTAAAGCTCTATTATGAGGCCGTTCATAAATTACACTACATCAGTGGCGGCGCTAAGGGGGGGGGCGAAGGGGGCAACCGCCCCGAGCGGCAAAATCAGGGGGCGGCATTTCCTACTCAATAATTTTTTACAGTGTTTTTAATAATTGTTCATGTTTCATTAATCACGATAACAATCAATTTATGCGTGATTGGGATGATATGAGTAGAAGACAAAATGCCTTCGGATTGGTTGAATGGTCTCATATGCTCAATCTTGGAGAAGGGCTGTAAACTTCCGAGGCATAATGATCCTCAATGCTGCCTACAAGGTAGTTTCTCGTGTTCTGTTGGGTAGACTGCGCCCGTTGGCTGAATGCTTTGTCGACGAATATCAAAGCGGGTTTCGAGAAGGACAGTTAACGACGGACCAAATGTTTACCCAGCAACAAATTCTGGATATATTCCGGGAAAACAATTTGCGGACTCACCATCTGTGTATTCAAGGCGGCATACGACACAGTAAAACAAAACGAACTGTGGCAGATAATGCTTGAGCGTGGTATCCCGACAAAACTGATTAAGCTGATTCGTATAATGCTGGATAGGATAAAATCAAGCGTTACGAAGATCTGATGTGCATAGGAACGGAACCGTCATCACGAGATCTCACGTGCTTCTTGACTTCACGAACGATTTCGACATCATTGGTATTGATCGCAGAGCATTGCAAGAAACATTGTTTCCTTTTAAAAGGGCAGCTGTAAGAATCGGACTGACAATAAACTCTGACAAGACAAGGTACATGCTAGCTGGTAGAGAACGTAGTAGTCATTTTGGTTTCGAGGTGGAAATCGGTGGGGTGCGGTACAATGAATTCATATACATATCTTCAAATACTTACCTTACCGTTCAGGCCTTGTTGTCTCTTGCTGTATGCAGAAGCCGTCTCCACTTCACTCGGTCCATTCCTGCTTGTCGCCAGCCTCACAGTCTTCGAAGGGTCCGCAGGTCGTCCTCTATCTGGTCGATCCACCGTGCTCGCTGTGCGCCCCGTCTTCTAGTTCTTGTAGCGTCGCCTTCAAGAACTATCTTCACCGGATCGTCGTCCGACATTCTTACGATGTGTTCAGCCCACCGCAAACGTCCTATTTTTGCGGTATGCGCGATGGATGGTTCTTCCAGCAGCTGATGCAACTCATGGTTCATTCGCCTGCGTTACGTTCCGTCTTCCGTAGAGGACCACCGGTCTTATCAGCGTCTTGTAGATTTTGTTCGACCGGAGTGTCCTCCGGAGTCCAAAGTAGGCAAGATTTCCCGCCAAGATCTATCTCTGAATTTCTCTGATGGTATCATTGTCGGTGGTTACCAGTTAGCCCAAATACACGAATTCGTCGACCATCTCGAATCCGTCACCGTCAACAGAACTAGGGATGGGAGGTTCATAGTGTCGTCTCTAGAACCTCTTCCTCTCATGTATTTTGTCTTCGAAACATTGATGGCAAATCCAATCCTGCTGGCTTTAGCCTTCAGTCTGATGTACGTTTCCGACATCGCCTCAAATTTCCGTGCCATTATGTCAATGTCGTGGGCGAAGCCAAGAAGCTGGACGGACTCCCTGAATATCGTACCACTCGTGTCTATCCCCGCTCTCCTTATTACACCTTCTAACACAACGTTGAACAGCAGACACGATAGACCATCACCTTGCCTTAACCCTCTTCGAGATTCAAAGGGACTCGAGAGTGTCCCTGATACTCGAACAACGCACATCACCCGATCCATCGTCGCTTTGACTAATCCTGTTAGCTTATCCGGAAAACCGTACTCGTGCATTATCTGCCATAGCTGATCTCGATCGATGGTGTCATACGCCGATTTGAAATCAATGAACAAATGATGTGTAGGCACGTTGTATTCGCGGCACTTCCGCAGAACCTGCCGAATTGCGAATATTTGGTCCGTGGTGGCACGGGAACCCATGAATCCCGCTTGGGAGTGCACCAAGAACTCCCTTGCAAATTGTGACAATCGACGGCAAAGAATTTGGGACAGGACCTTGTAGGTGGTGCTAAGTAGTGTGATCGCGCGGCAGTTGCAGCAATCCAACTTGTCACCCTTTTTGCAGATTGGGCAAACAACACCCTGCATCCACTTCTCCGGAAGAATCTCCTCCTCCCAAATATTGGCGATTACCCAGTGCAGCGCTCTAGCCAGTGTTTCACCACCGTATTTTAATAGCTCGCTGGGTAGTTGATCTATACCGGCAGGTTTGTTGTTTTTCAGCCGACCGATCTTCTCTTTGACTTCTTGAAGATCAGGGGCCGGCATTTTATCGTCTTCTGCGCATTCTCCAAGATCCGTTGCCATACCGCCTTCGTCCTCTGCTGCTTCTTCAAATACTAGTTACATATGATAACGATTTTAGCCACAAAGGAAAAAGGCACGTTGTTGCTGCGAGCATGGTTTGCGTAGTCAGCTAAAAACCAATAGCCTAAGAATGCGCCCAAAACTTAATTTATTCAAATCACTGATACTCCATGTTACTCTATACAATCATGAAGCTTGGATGTTGAAGGAAGTAGGTTATCGATTACTCGGTTTGTAGAGAAGAATTCTGCGTTCAATACGCGGCAGCACAGTAGAAAATGGAGAATGGCGCCAGTTATGATCAGAGTATTTTAAAGAACATAACACATACTGTTGGGAAGGTCATTTCTCGTTCTTTCAACACAGAAAACACAGAAATTGAAAATCGGTTAAAAATGACCGGGCAGAAAAGTTTTTAGCGCTGAAGGTCCCGAAAATCACGATTTTTTTTGCTATGAATCAAAAATGGAAAAGGTAGTCGAAGACAGTCTAAATCCCTGACTACATACGGGGAACGTGTCATTTAAGCCAGTATATTCTGATTCCTGATACGTTCCCGTCTGATGTCTGTCTTCATATATCGTTTCAGTGTGTCATAAATTGAAATTACTTACTGAGAGTGCTCAGGAACAGGTTTCTGATTGTAAAGTTAATGTTTTCATTCAATTGAAAATCTTTTTTTTTTCTGACAGGGTTATGATGGCAAAAAATTTTCAGAAAGAGGTACGTTGAACGAAAAAGATTGAAAACCACTGTTCTAAGAAATCAATTTCAGGTAAATTTAATAGATTATCACAAAAATGCATTTGTGATGTGAAATGATAAGCCGGAAATATTTATACAATGCAGCTTCCAAACTCAATTTTTGTTTCCAGGTTTTAGTCACCGTTCATGAATGTTACCGTTTTTCAGTTGATATTTTTCGGTGATAATTAATCAAAACCACAGTTTACCGTTTACGTTTCAGCTTACTTCCCTATTTAATTTCAGCCATCCTCAGAATTATTCCCTCACGAGCCTTGCTGCCGCTGGGGGGGGGGGGGTGGTTCAATCGAAACGTATACGGTAAACTGTGATTTTGATTATTTATCTCCGAAAGATATCAACTGAAAAACGGTAACAAACTCAATTTTTCAACAATTATAGACAAAAAGGGTAAAACTTTTGCATGAAGCGAAAGTAAGAAAGATACGATTTAAAAATTTAATAATATATAAACAAGTGATGGTTTTACAATGAATATTAATAAAATATTGACAATAAAATGTGAAGAAGTGTGTTTATGCAGACATTTTCTAATACTTTTATCATATTTGTTTCATATGAATAGGTGGAAAATAATCGAACTCTTAAAAATTCATTATTGAAGAGGCGGCAAATTTAATTTTTGGCCCCGAGCGGCAAAACACCTCGCGCCGCCACTGCACTACATATATAAGGGTAAAACAAGGAAGTATGAAGCAACTTGTTACATAGTGAAGAGAAGAAATGAAGGAGGGGGCTAAAAGCTTACCAACTAGAAAAGGAAATCAAACATTAGAAATATACATACACTCCTTTATAAAATCCAAAATCTTCTAGTTTAAATTAAAATTATAATAAAATCTGTTAATCACCACACCACTAAAATGTGTAGTGTAATTTGTGAATGGCCTAATAATAGTGGTTCAGTAGTTTTTTCAATATACAGCGACACAATCTCATTTTCGTACACCGCTATGCGGAATGCTTATATGCATTTTACAAGTAAAAATTAAGTTTACGAGACATTTTATATATGTAGAAATAGTTTACTAGACAGCATAGAGAAGATACAATAATTATTTTTGTACCACAAATGCTCATTTTTTTACACGCCTTATACTTTAGGTTCTTCTCCTGATCGAATTTCCAATATCCACTATTTCTTAGTAAAAGTATCATTTTATGGAAGCTTTGCCTTCAAATTTATTTCAAGATATTCATATTAAAATACACATTCTGATCCATCATTCCATCAATGAAGATCATATTTCTAGCACTTCCAGTGGACATATAATACCCCATACAAAAAAGGCCACTGTCTCTGCGCTTGGCTGCTGTTATAAGGCTTTTACGTCCAGGTCTGAGTTCGATTTTCTCCACTCGAAACAACAGCCATTTGCGTCAAAAATGCTGAATTTGGACTCGTAGACAAAGTTTACAATCTTTCCAATATTCCGATAAAATGTTTCAATGTTGTTTAGTAAATAAAAATCAATTATTTGTTCTTTTCATTGATGAACAGCTTGTTGCTCAGAACACAGGCATTGTAATTGTCCGTTCTTCATACATTACGAGCCGTGCCAGAGCAGACTTATACTTAAATACTACGATTCAATTTATTTACCATATATATATATAACATTAATTATTCGATTTTCCCAAATTTTTCTAATTAAAATCCGTTTATCCCTCATCGTAAATTGTCCACAGTTCAAGTTTTTCGCAATATCTGCTCTACGTTTCGCCACATCAAAGCTTTTAACGACATTTTAAACTGTTGGACGCAACCTTTGAACAATTTCAAAGATTTCATGAAGTGATTTACCCTCATTTTGGTGAGTAATAATTAGTTTTCGTCCCATAAAAGCAGCTAGTTTACTTTTTTTAACTATTACGTTAATTTGAGAGAATTTCTTAAACTAGTGTAGAGGAAACTGTGCCAATGAACACTTTTCTGTAGTCATAAAATCTATTTTCTAAGTAAAACAAACAATAAAGAAATAACGGGTCTTAAAATTGACAAATTGATTGACTTTTCAAAAGTGTACGAATATGAAATTGTGCCATTTTCACACCAAGTAATGATTTTTTATGTGTACTGTACGGAAACTTGCACACTTTAGATTACAAATGATAAGAAAATGACAGATGATGATTCTACTACCACATTTACAAAACAATACCTATATTAAATAGCGCAAACATTTGTAAAACAATATTAAACATATACACTAGAGGTGTACGAATATGAGATTGTGTCACTGTATGTTTTGCGTGCTGAAAATTACTAATTACACAATAGCTCAAAATTTGTTTTCTTCATGACTCAAAACAATTTTGATCACCTTTTTGCCGCTTGGAAACACTGTGCACCTGCTGCTCTTCTGTGCACCGACTTACTCGAAAAGTTGAAAAAATTTCAATTTGACCCTTCGTCGGACCCTTCTGCATATTGAAAATGTCCAAAATTATTGATTTTCAATTTCCAACAACTTTCCCTTCAATATAATACACTTTCCAGAAAAATTAAAAAAAATCATTTTAACGCATCGTCGGACCCCGCTGTGCATACAAAATGTCCAAAACTATTGATTTTCAACTGCCAACAGCATGTCCTTCAATAGGTATTTATTTCTAAACAATTGAAAGTTAACCGCATTAACTTCAACTACAATAAACGGGAAAGTAACGCAAAATGTATCGCGATAATCGATGAACCGACGATGACGATGAATACGACGATACATTATCGTTAACGGAG
Source organism: Topomyia yanbarensis (assembly GCF_030247195.1). Taxonomy (NCBI): domain Eukaryota; kingdom Metazoa; phylum Arthropoda; class Insecta; order Diptera; family Culicidae; genus Topomyia; species Topomyia yanbarensis. The sequence continues at coordinate 457,353,840 of NC_080671.1, forward strand.
TTTCCGATGACGATACATTTTCGTTAACGAATAACGCCGATAAATTATCGTGAAAAATGTATCGTATTAACATCCCTGACACATACACATACATAAATACATTGTATCAATTTGTCGAGCTGAGTCGATTGATAAATGGGACTCGGCCCTCCGGGTCTCGGAAAAAGTTTTCAAAGTTTTAGTATCCTATAAATTTCTTTTGTAAGAAATGAAATAAAAATATTAAAAAAATGAACGAGAAGTTAGCCGGGATAAAACGAAACATCATTGTCTTACTGCAAAAGCTATTCAGATCGTTAGGAAATCATTTGATGGCCACGAATATGCCCATTTTTTTGGTAGTTAGATAATTATTCGCGACAATAAAATCCACTGCATCTAGCAACCATGCGTCTCCACTGAAATCCTTCTTGGAGGAAGCGCATGGTGCTTCATATTTTCCTAGGTTTTACAACACGCGCTTTCACAAACTGGTGGTAATGCTTAATTTTCTATATATTTAAAATCATATACATTCTCATAAACTCGGAATCGAGTGCATCACGACGTCCTGGATATTAAGACGTACAAGAGCGTATTATAATATCTGAAAGTAAGAATGTGTCAAAAGATTCGAAATCATTCTTATTTCGCAAAGTCCGAAATGATACACAGAAAAAAATATTTCGTAATTTTAAGTTTATTTTCATGCACATATTTGGAGCATGACTATAAATGTAAAATTGAGTTCCACCACAAATACATACGACTTGTCGTGCTTTCTTCAACGATTTCAATCATAATTTTACCCGTTCATTGACAACTACAGTTTCATTAAACGGAAAACCAATGCACTTCAGTGTATTTTTACTTCAATATTGCTGTAAAATGAATGACATGTAATATCACACGAATGAAAGTGTAAAATCGTATGCTTTTTGATGCTCCAATTGAGTGCATTGATTTTAACGTAATTTTCAATCAAATTTTTGATTCAAACTTTGTATGTTTACATTCGTATTGATTTACATGTCGTTTAAATTTCATTATTTTTTTGTGTGTACTGCGTCATAATGTCCAGGATCCTATAATGTAGATAAATAATTGGATGTTATGATGCAAAGTTATTGTGTTGTAAGGTCCAGGAAAAAAGATGGCACACCCATAGTTTCGAATGCAGCATGCAGGAGCTGCATGACACCCAAGATTACAAGTATTTAAAAACGACAGCGCTGCCAAAATTTTATGAATAAAAAATTGTAATTATATAATATAAACAGCACAATACCTAAAACGCTTCATGTTATATTCACGTAAGAAAAATCGAAAAAAATAAATCATTTTGATGCCCCCCTGAGGTCACTCCACATATAAATGGCCTTGACTAGCTGCATCAGGACACGTTGGCAGGATCATAAGGATCTGTTCTGTATATTGGTTGTATCTAGAATTTACTTCAGAGTCCCATCCTCCAGGATTTTTTGTGTTTGGGTTAATAAAAATCGAAAAAAATCATTTTGATTGACTCCTGAGGTCACTCCACATATAAATGGCCTTGACTAGCTGCATCAGGACACGTTGGCAGGATCATAAGGATCTGTTCTGTATATAGGTTGTATCTAGAATTTACTTCAGAGTCCCATTCTCCAGGATTTTTTGTGCTTGGGTTAATAAAAATCGAAAAAAATCATTTTGATTGACTCCTGAGGTCACTCCACATATAAATGGCCTTGACTAGTTGCATCAGGACACGTTGCCAGGATCATAAGGATCTGTTCTGTATATTGGTTGTATCTAGAATTTACTTCAGAGTCTCATCCTCCAGGATTTTTTGTGCTTGGGTTAATAAAAATCGAAAAAAAATCATTTTGATTGACTCCTGAGGTCACTCCACATATAAATGGCCTTGACTAGCTACATAAGGACTCGTTGGCAGGATCATAAGGATCTGTTCTGTATATTGGTTGTATCTAGAATTTACTTCAGAGTCCCATCCTCCAGGATTTTTTGTGCTTGGGTTAATAAAAATCGAAAAAAATCATTTTGATTTGATTGACTCCTGAGGTCACTCCACATATAAATGGCCTTGATTAGCTGCATCAGGACACGTTGCCAGGATCATGAGGATCTGTTCTGTATATTGGTTGTATCTAGAATTTACTTCAGAGTCTCATCCTCTAGGATTTTTTGTGCTTGGGTTAATAAAAATCGAAAAAAAATCATTTTGATTGACTCCTGAGGTCACTCCACATATAAATGGCCTTGACTAGCTGCATCAGGCCACGTTGCCAGGATCATAAGGATCTGTTCTGTATATTGGTTGTATCTAGAATTTACTTCAGAGTCTCATCCTCCAGGATTTTTTGTGCTTGGGTTAATAAAAATCGAAAAAAAATCATTTTGATTGACTCCTGAGGTCACTCCACATATAAATGGCCTTGACTAGTTGCATCAGGACACGTTGCCAGGATCATAAGGATCTGTTCTGTATATTGGTTGTATCTAGAATTTACTTCAGAGTCTCATCCTCCAGGATTTTTTGTGCTTGGATTAATAAAAATCGAAAAAAAATCATTTTGATTGACTCCTGAGGTCACTCCACATATAAATGGCCTTGACTAGCTACATAAGGACTCGTTGGCAGGATCATAAGGATCTGTTCTGTATATTGGTTGTATCTAGAATTTACTTCAGAGTCCCATCCTCCAGGATTTTTTGTGATAGGGTCAATAAAAATCGAAAAAAATCATTTTGATTGACTCCTGAGGTCACTTCACCTATAAATGGCCTTGACTAGCTGCATCAGAACACGTTGCCAGGATCATAAGGATCTGTTCTGTATATTGGTTGTATCTAGAATTTACTTCAGAGTCCCATCCTCCAGGATTTTTTGTGCTTGGGTTAATAAAAATCGAAAAAAATCATTTTGATTTGATTGACTCCTGAGGTCACTCCACATATAAATGGCCTTGATTAGCTGCATCAGGACACGTTGCCAGGATCATGAGGATCTGTTCTGTATATTGGTTGTATCTAGAATTTACTTCAGAGTCTCATCCTCCAGGATTTTTTGTGCTTGGGTTAATAAAAATCGAAAAAAAATTTAAGGGTTGTGTACAGGACACGACCACGGTGACATTAAAAATGTAGCTTTTTTCAAGAGCGTGCAAATGAATTTTATCTATCACACATATCGACTCACGTTCTTGTTCACTCGCCTGTTTTCATATGTTACAATTTGCTATATACCCTCCCCATCAAAACATAATTTATTGAAGGTCTTTTAACGGTAATCTATTAATTAATCAAGTATCTCACTAGGTGATTGGCATTATTTGGCTGATCCATCTAGTAAAAATAGGCTGGTCTGTCCAGAAAATATATTCAAAAGAAAAGTTCCATATTGAGAGTTGTGATAAGGAAGCCCACGCGCGCCAAAGGAAATATACAGATTCTCCATGAAATATGAAATTCCATTTTCCATTTAAATTTTCAATAATGTACTAATAAATTTAAGTAAACAATCTTAAGTTTAAGTATTTCTTGATCGATTAGTGGTGGAAAAAATGAAATTATTTGATAAATTACATTGTTATGCAACGTTCGCACTACCAGTTAAAACGGGTTTTTATGCTATCTTGGTGACATTTTTCTTGTTGCTAATTATTAACACGTGTTATAACTCTGTAGTGTAAACATTGTATTATTAAACCAATTCTCCAGCGTTTTATGTTATATAGGTGTTTTATGTGGTAATAGGACTGACATGATTATATCTTCAGTACAGCAGTTTGTTTCATAATTTAAAACAGATTTATTTTTAAATTTAAATTAGTATATCCAACCGTTCTATTTGTTGTATACTTTAAAACGGAATTAGAACTGTGTTTTAAACACATAGGGTAGGACAGATATTCTGACTGGATAAACTGGGAAAACAATTTTAAGTCCAGTAACGCTTAAGACATGGCTTGAATTTGAATCGAAAAAGAACACCCGCTTAAACTGCTGCTGAGACGGTAAGTTCTGTTTTAAAATTTTCCGTTGTGTGCAGTACGAAACAAAAGTGTTTGAAATTAGAAAACAAAAAGTTCTGCTGGGAATGTGATTGTTTCCGATGCAATTACACTCAGATTTTTCACGCAGGGGATACAGGCCGTGTAAATAAAAACCGCGTAAATTTAAAAAAACGCGTTAATGAAAACCGCGTAAATTTCAAAATCAGCGTAAAAAAACCTGAGTGTACTCTCCTATATAAAATACTACGCTGCTAAACAGTGCAATAACTACAGAAGCACGTTGTCAGATGCCTTACTGTTAAAGAACATATAACCGAAATATGAGACATGAAAACCAATAGGCTCTTTACCCTACGCAGCTACAAAGCGCCGTAAACATGGATTAACAAGTTACAACGCACACGCATTCATAAAAATAAATATATTTTTTTAAAACGCAACACTCTTAAGCAGCACACACCGTATTGAATTAAATCCAAACCACCCCACCCACCCACTTTGCAAATCATTCTGTGATACCATGTTGGTACCCGACAAATCCGCACACGGCCACCGCTGCCGAAAATGCATAGCGTCTACCGCTTATTGTAGTGCCCAGACGCTGCAGCCATGATCTTACCCGTTCGACATAAGAACAAAAACTGATTCAAACGGGTACGCGTCACCTCTATTTATAAACTAACCGTATATGGTTTAGTCACTTAGGTGCGAGTGTGTGCAAATGCCAACGTTACCGAAAATCGATAGCGCTTATTGCATCACCCGGAGACGATGTTGCTCATATGGGAGAAGAACAACAACTGATTTAAACGGACATGCGTTGCTTCTATTTATGACTTTTCGTGTTTCATTGAGCAAATAAGCTGCCCTCTCTTGACGGCTGTGTCTGAGAAATCTGCCTCACGAATGGTAATTTTCCCGTTTTTCGTGAACTTTTTAATTTTACCATTTTCCAAAAGTCTACTTTTATTGTGGAGATATTAAATTATTACCAATATTTAAGTTAGGTGTTTCTGAATCGGTTGGTGTATGAATGATTAAAATCCATCTAGTAATATCGGAGTTATAAGCGTGCAAACCTTACATAGTTTCGTTACATGGGAGATAGTTTAGATTTTAGAATGACACCTAGCCCCAGATAGTGGAGTAAGACATTTTTAATGTCAAAATCATTTTGATTTGATTGACTCCTGAGGTCACTCCACATATAAATGGCCTTGATTAGCTGCATCAGGACACGTTGCCAGGATCATGAGGATCTGTTCTGTATATTGGTTGTATCTAGAATTTACTTCAGAGTCTCATCCTCTAGGATTTTTTGTGCTTGGGTTAATAAAAATCGAAAAAAATGATTTTGATTGACTCCTGAGGTCACTCCACATATAAATGGCCTTGACTAGCTATATAAGGACTCGTTGGCAGGATCATAAGGATATGTTCTGTATATTGGTTGTATCTAGAATTTACTTCAGAGTCCCATCCTCCAGGATTTTTTGTGCTTGGGTTAATAAAAATCGAAAAAAATCATTTTGATTGACTCCTGAGGTCACTCCACATATAAATGGCCTTGACTAGCTGCATCAGGACACGTTGCCAGGATCATAAGGATCTGTTCTACACATCGCTTGTATCTAGAATTTACTTCAGAGTCCCATCCTCCAGGATTTTTTGTGCTTGGGTTAATAAAAATCGAAAAAAAATCATTTTGATTGACTCCTGAGGTCACTCCACATATAAATGGCCTTGACTAGCTATATAAGGACTCGTTGGCAGGATCATAAGGATATGTTCTGTATATTGGTTGTATCTAGAATTTACTTCAGAGTCCCATCCTCCAGGATTTTTTGTGCTTGGGTTAATAAAAATCGAAAAAAATCATTTTGATTGACTCCTGAGGTCACTCCACATATAAATGGCCTTGACTAGCTGCATCAGGACACGTTGCCAGGATCATAAGGATCTGTTATGTATATTGGTTGTATCTAGAATTTACTTCAGAGTCCCATTCTCCAGGATTTTTTGTGCTTGGGTTAATAAAAATCGAAAAAAATGATTTTGATTGACTCCTGAGGTCACTCCACCTATAAATGGCCTTGACTAGCTGCATCAGGACACGTTGCCAGGATCATAAGGATCTGTTCTGTATATTGGTTGTATCTAGAATTTACTTCAGAGTCCCATCCTCCAGGATTTTTTGTGCTTGGGTTAATAAAAATCGAAAAAAATCATTTTGATTTGATTGACTCCTGAGGTCACTCCACATATAAATGGCCTTGACTAGCTGCATCAGGACACGTTGCCAGGATCATAAGGATCTGTTATGTATATTGGTTGTATCTAGAATTTATTTCAGAGTCCCATCCTCCAGGATTTTTTGTGCTTGGGTTAATAAAAATCGAAAAAAAATCATTTTGATTGACTCCTGAGGTCACTCCACATATAAATGGCCTTGACTAGCTATATAAGGACTCGTTGGCAGGATCATAAGGATATGTTCTGTATATTGGTTGTATCTAGAATTTACTTCAGAGTCCCATCCTCCAGGATTTTTTGTGCTTGGGTTAATAAAAATCGAAAAAAATCATTTTGATTGACTCCTGAGGTCACTCCACATATAAATGGCCTTGACTAGCTGCATCAGGACACGTTGCCAGGATCATAAGGATCTGTTCTACACATCGCTTGTATCTAGAATTTACTTCAGAGTCCCATCCTCCAGGATTTTTTGTGCTTGGGTTAATAAAAATCGAAAAAAAATCATTTTGATTGACTCCTGAGGTCACTCCACATATAAATGGCCTTGACTAGCTATATAAGGACTCGTTGGCAGGATCATAAGGATATGTTCTGTATATTGGTTGTATCTAGAATTTACTTCAGAGTCCCATCCTCCAGGATTTTTTGTGCTTGGGTTAATAAAAATCGAAAAAAATCATTTTGATTGACTCCTGAGGTCACTCCACATATAAATGGCCTTGACTAGCTGCATCAGGACACGTTGCCAGGATCATAAGGATCTGTTATGTATATTGGTTGTATCTAGAATTTACTTCAGAGTCCCATTCTCCAGGATTTTTTGTGCTTGGGTTAATAAAAATCGAAAAAAATGATTTTGATTGACTCCTGAGGTCACTCCACCTATAAATGGCCTTGACTAGCTGCATCAGGACACGTTGCCAGGATCATAAGGATCTGTTCTGTATATTGGTTGTATCTAGAATTTACTTCAGAGTCCCATCCTCCAGGATTTTTTGTGCTTGGGTTAATAAAAATCGAAAAAAATCATTTTGATTTGATTGACTCCTGAGGTCACTCCACATATAAATGGCCTTGACTAGCTGCATCAGGACACGTTGCCAGGATCATAAGGATCTGTTATGTATATTGGTTGTATCTAGAATTTATTTCAGAGTCCCATCCTCCAGGATTTTTTGTGCTTGGGTTAATAAAAATCGAAAAAAAATCATTTTGATTGACTCCTGAGGTCACTCCACATATAAATGGCCTTGACTAGCTATATAAGGACTCGTTGGCAGGATCATAAGGATATGTTCTGTATATTGGTTGTATCTAGAATTTACTTCAGAGTCCCATCCTCCAGGATTTTTTGTGCTTGGGTTAATAAAAATCGAAAAAAATCATTTTGATTGACTCCTGAGGTCACTCCACATATAAATGGCCTTGACTAGCTGCATCAGGACACGTTGCCAGGATCATAAGGATCTGTTCTGTATATTGGTTGTATCTAGAATTTACTTCAGAGTCCCATTCTCCAGGATTTTTTGTGCTTGGGTTAATAAAAATCGAAAAAAATCATTTTGATTGACTCCTGAGGTCACTCCACATATAAATGGCCTTGACTAGCTGCATCAGGACATGTTGCCAGGATCATAAGGATCTGTTCTGTATATTGGTTGTATCTAGAATTTACTTCAGAGTCCCATTCTCCAGGATTTTTTGTGCTTGGGTTAATAAAAATCGAAAAAAATCATTTTGATTGACTCCTGAGGTCACTCCACCTATAAATGGCCTTGACTAGCTGCATCAGGACACGTTGCCAGGATCATAAGGATCTGTTCTGTATATTGGTTGTATCTAGAATTTACTTCAGAGTCCCATCCTCCAGGATTTTTTGTGCTTGGGTTAATAAAAATCGAAAAAAATCATTTTGATTGACTCCTGAGGTCACTCCACATATAAATGGCCTTGACTAGCTACATAAGGACTCGTTGGCAGGATCATAAGTATCTGTTCTGTATATTGGTTGTATCTAGAATTTACTTCAGAGTCCCATTCTCCAGGATTTTTTGTGCTTGGGTTAATAAAAATCGAAAAAAATCATTTTGATTGACTCCTGAGGTCACTCCACATATAAATGGCCTTGACTAGCTGCATCAGGACACGTTGCCAGGATCATAAGGATCTGTTATGTATATTGGTTGTATCTAGAATTTATTTCAGAGTCCCATCCTCCAGGATTTTTTGTGCTTGGGTTAATAAAAATCGAAAAAAAATCATTTTGATTGACTCCTGAGGTCACTCCACATATAAATGGCCTTGACTAGCTATATAAGGACTCGTTGGCAGGATCATAAGGATCTGTTCTGTATATTGGTTGTATCTAGAATTTACTTCAGAGTCCCATCCTCCAGGATTTTTTGTGCTTGGGTTAATAAAAATCGAAAAAAATCATTTTGATTGACTCCTGAGGTCACTCCACATATAAATGGCCTTGACTAGCTACATAAGGACTCGTTGGCAGGATCATAAGTATCTGTTCTGTATATTGGTTGTATCTAGAATTTACTTCAGAGTCCCATTCTCCAGGATTTTTTGTGCTTGGGTTAATAAAAATCGAAAAAAATCATTTTGATTTGATTGACTCCTGAGGTCACTCCACATATAAATGGCCTTGACTAGCTGCATCAGGACACGTTGCCAGGATCATAAGGATCTGTTATGTATATTGGTTGTATCTAGAATTTATTTCAGAGTCCCATCCTCCAGGATTTTTTGTGCTTGGGTTAATAAAAATCGAAAAAAAATCATTTTGATTGACTCCTGAGGTCACTCCACATATAAATGGCCTTGACTAGCTATATAAGGACTCGTTGGCAGGATCATAAGGATCTGTTCTGTATATTGGTTGTATCTAGAATTTACTTCAGAGTCCCATCCTCCAGGATTTTTTGTGCTTGGGTTAATAAAAATCGAAAAAAATCATTTTGATTGACTCCTGAGGTCACTCCACATATAAATGGCCTTGACTAGCTACATAAGGACTCGTTGGCAGGATCATAAGTATCTGTTCTGTATATTGGTTGTATCTAGAATTTACTTCAGAGTCCCATTCTCCAGGATTTTTTGTGCTTGGGTTAATAAAAATCGAAAAAAATCATTTTGATTGACTCCTGAGGTCACTCCACATATAAATGGCCTTGACTAGCTGCATCAGGACATGTTGCCAGGATCATAAGGATCTGTTCTGTATATTGGTTGTATCTAGAATTTACTTCAGAGTCCCATTCTCCAGGATTTTTTGTGCTTGGGTTAATAAAAATCGAAAAAAATCATTTTGATTGACTCCTGAGGTCACTCCACCTATAAATGGCCTTGACTAGCTGCATCAGGACACGTTGCCAGGATCATAAGGATCTGTTCTGTATATTGGTTGTATCTAGAATTTACTTCAGAGTCCCATCCTCCAGGATTTTTTGTGCTTGGGTTAATAAAAATCGAAAAAAATCATTTTGATTGACTCCTGAGGTCACTCCACATATAAATGGCCTTGACTAGCTACATAAGGACTCGTTGGCAGGATCATAAGTATCTGTTCTGTATATTGGTTGTATCTAGAATTTACTTCAGAGTCCCATCCTCCAGGATTTTTTGTGCTTGGGTTAATAAAAATCGAAAAAAATCATTTTGATTGACTCCTGAGGTCACTCCACATATAAATGGCCTTGACTAGCTGCATCAGGACATGTTGCCAGGATCATAAGGATCTGTTCTGTATATTGGTTGTATCTAGAATTTACTTCAGAGTCCAATTCTCCAGGATTTTTTGTGCTTGGGTTAATAAAAATCGAAAAAAATCATTTTGATTGACTCCTGAGGTCACTCCACATATAAATGGCCTTGACTAGCTGCATCAGGACACGTTGCCAGGATCATAAGGATCTGTTCTACACATCGCTTGTATCTAGAATTTACTTCAGAGCCCTATCCTCCAGGATTTTGTATGGTTGGGTCGAATCAAATCGAGGTAAAATCACACCAATTCTGTTTTAGCCATAATTCATAATACTGGAGTCGCATTTCAAATTTAAATCGAAACGACTTCTCCATATCAGCATTTTTATACAAAAACCGGTTTGTTTCGAGCTACTCAATGTCAGAAATAGATACAATTACGCCTATAGTTGGGTAGAAGTGATGTCTCTTGGTGGATGGGCCTTGGTGGATAACTAATCGTACTAAAAATTTAGAACAATTTTGCTTGGAGGATGAAACTTGGTGGATAACAAAACCGATCTTTCTTCGCTTAATTCATATTCTGTCATTAACCTTACACGACCCTTCCGTAATTGAATAAATTGTCTGACATTTCCGTCGCTGCTTCTCCCAGAGACCGAAGCGAATCGTGCCGCTGTTGCCATCGCCTCCGCATATCCAGAGTTGGCCCAATTCTTGGAACATACCGCCGGACATCACGATACACGATCAGATTAAATCAAATTCCTACCTTCATACTCTTCTGGCCATCCAACGCGCTAATGCCACACACTCACCACTATTACTACTACTGAGGTAGGATGCGATAAAATGGGCAAACCGTCGAAAAACAAAACAAAAAAATCTCCCCTCCCTCGGGAGAACGGCTGCGACTAGCACCTCATTTCCATATTCAATCCATTCATCCACCTCAACGAGCTTGCTCCACTCTGTCCGCCTATAGCTCGTTCACGTCCCTCATGCATTCGAGCGGAGCCGAGAGAGAGAGCAGCAGTACCCTTCCGCTGCTGCTTCCCGGCGGCGTAGGTGACGATGGAAGCAGCAGCGGGTAGTTGTATTACATATTCAGCACATAAATTGCCAATTGCAAATAGCTCCACTCACTTTCCGCCGGCGCTCGCCTCTCGATAGCTGACTGACTGACTGATGGGGATTCCGGCAGAGTTCGTCGAAGTTCGTAGAAGTCTTCGCTAAAGTGGGTTGTTTTCTGTGCGCTTATACGCTGCCATTCGGTGCCCATAAAGGTATAAGCAAGCGGTGGTTTTTCGAATGCTTTTCGAAGCAGGCGGTGCTGAAGCAAGTTCGGTGCAAACGATTGACAGTGCAGGTTGGAAAGTTTAGGACAGAAATTTGGTGTCTTTCTGTAGAGAAGATATGATGCAAGATTGTTAGGAAAGTAATTAAAAATTATAATTAACAGACCACTCCAATGTCAGCTGTTTTTTTTCATGTTTACACAAAAACGCCTTTTTATTCGTTGCTCTACCGGATAACCTCCTTAAAATTCCTTGGATCCTGAAATAAAGCACAAGAAATAGTTCCAACTAAATAAAGGATCAAAATATTTGTTTATTTCGGAGATATCCTGTCCTAATTTTTTTTCGAGCTTAATTCAGATTGAACTAACTATGGCGCTGTTAGGCATTGCAGCTTTTTAGTGAGAATATCTTCGGAATACTCTGATAGATCGCGTCCTACACACCTTGATCCCTTCGCAAGAAGTGTACGGACACATCGAAAATCAGCTCTTCTGCTGAAAATGTCTGTAGTAAAATTTTCCATCCAAAAAAAAAAATAAGTCAATTTCCTTTTGTTTACATTGCTTTTGGCAACACTATGAGATTTGAAAAATTTGTGTGCACAATGTGTATTTTATGTATATGGCGTTAAAATTGAATATTTAACGATTAGAGAGATGCACATTACAATATTGTAAACTTGGTACGTAAAACACTTCATATAAATTAAATTTCATGTTCAAGAATATTATAATAATGATTAAAGTAATAATAATTTACTCATATTTGCATAGTGTAAATGTGCATTGTGATAGAGATATTTCTCCATCATTATTTTTCATTAATAGCACTGTGGAATCATGCTGCATGAATTCATTTCTCATGGATAGTTACAGTTTGTCCTGTTATACGCCTCAGGTGATATCAAACCATATATCTAGATATCTCTTTGAAAAGAGATTATGCCGATTAGAAAAACTAGGTGCGTATTGAAGAATAATAAAGTGCAGTGTTTAGTTTCTAATGAACAACAATAATTAGTTGTATTAAAGACAGCATAGGAGCATTTCCATATTAAATTTGCAAAAGGGCGACTAAGATTTGTAAACAAATGGTTTCTCTTAATTTACTATAATTTAGAAGCAGAAAACAATTGAAATTACTTCTACGAAGGGTAAAAATTTACATTAACGCATATTTTTCATGAAAAGCCACTCTGCAGCAGACTAGTGAGCGAAAAAGTTTGTTTACAAAAAGCACTTCCGCCCTTTTGACGAATGAATATTGATTTGACTGTTTCGGATTATTATCATGAATACAATCGAGGTTTGCAATTTGATCACCCATTATTTTGTATTTCTCGTCAGTCCACATTAGTTTCTTGTAAATTTATCATTTATGAAGCGTTTCAATGGGCTTAAATTAAGAACTTGGTTCACCCAGGTTTTTTAACGCGGGTGATACGTGTAGCGTAAAAACGCGTAAAAAACCGCGTTAATTGGAAAATCCTATAAGGAGTCTTCCAGACCCGTCTCATCCATCTTTCCGAATCCGCAATAATCCAATTCTCACTAAGAACACTTAGTGCGACGATACAGAACACTCCGTAGAGGTAGATGAACAGGGGTGACATTTTGCATCTCGAATCGAATGGTTTTTTCTAGACAAGCTAATGTGACAATGTCGTTTCTACTTGGTTGCACTATGTGGGTCCAGGTTTTGGAAGAGTGTACGCGTCAATCTTCGCGATTTTATTACTCCTACCATAGCGAACCCCCCCCCCCCCCCCCTTAAGCGTTTTGAACTACTTTTAAAAATTTATTATCTTCCTGTCCAGGAAAAAATAAACCGTTTGGACACATAAAATGTCATTTGAGTTCGGTTACTCTAGAAACAAGTCAATAAAGAAACCAAAGACGAAACTTTGCGAGGGTGGCTGGAAAGGTATGTATGTCAAGTTGGACGGCTTCTCTGAAGGATCGGTTAACGTTTCGACAAGCTTCGATATTGGCAAAAGTAGTGAGTAGACAGCAGATGTCGGTCAGCGGGATAGCAACGGCAGTTATGGAGGAAAAAACGAAGTTGGAGAAAATCGGGATAACGTTGTCTAGAGAAATTTTACCGCCGATGATTATTCCGTTAGAGTGGTAGCGAAATGGATCGCGAAAATGGGCATCGGTATAGGGTGAAATACTGCCGCCAAGAAGTTCTCAGCACCAGCTAGCATATAAATAGGAACGACTAGCACCAAGAAGGATAAGAAACCCGGCAAAGTTGGTTATAAACAGATGTAAATTCTTATGGTCGACACCCCCGGATCCGTTCATTTCTCAACAGGGTACGATATTTGCAGCAGACTTGAGCTGGTGAGATATATCGCGAAAGTTTGACAGCAAGTAAGGAAAAGTAGCTATGGATAAAAACATGACGATTAACACAAAACAAAATAAGCAAGAACACAATCCTTACTAAAGCAGTACTTAACGGTTGCCTCGGATGGATGAGGAATACGAGATACAAGAGGTTTAAGTTTAGTCGAATGGCTTAACAACTACTACAAACCAATCCGAATCCACCACGAGCCAGCAGGCAACGCACAGTGGTCGGAAATGCCAAAAACGACACTAGAGGCCAAACCATCGAATATATTCACAGGGTGTCTTTGGAGGAATTGTTCGTATTAATATTCCTTACAATCTGATAAAAATTAAATTGAGGCATGGTTTACTATGATTGAACTAGAAAAACAACCTTTTTGTACTGGCGAGGAAGAAAGTTGGTGTATTCGACAGTTTTAGAAATCCTCATAACGAAGAATTTTGTTGAACAACTTGAACTTGTAGGACTTAATGTTATCGATTTATAAAGCGTTTTCTAAGGCAAACCCCTTAAATTTAGCTTTTTAATATAGCTTTTTTTCGCTGTGACTTTTCGTGCAAACGATGTTCCAGACAAATGTTGAGGTATTAAAACCACATAATATTGTTGAAGACTGCACGTAAAAATTAAATTATTGTTGCAGACTGCATGTAAAAATATTGTTGAACACTGCATATAAAAATTTCACCTAAAATCGGCGGCACGGCGCACACCTCTTGTAAAATACTCATTCGTATTTGAGTTATTGAAGAATTTTAAATTTTTTTACACCAAGTTCAACTGCGTATAAGAGAGAAAGGTGCAGACCAAGATGGACGAGCAGGCACTATTTTCAATGTCCGGACTACGCATAATAAAGGTAAGAATGTTTTAAGCTCATTTTGTAATGTTTTTTACGTGGATATTTTTACTTACAGTCTTCAACAATATTATGTGGTTTTAATGCCTCCACATGGTTTGCAAGAAAAATCACAGTGGAAAAAGTTATATTAAAAAACTAAATTTGAGGGTGTTGCCATTGAAAACGCTTTAGAAATCGATAACATCAAACCCTACAAGTTCAACTAGTTCAACAAAATTCTTTATTACGAGCATTTCTAAAACTTTGTCGAAGACACCATCTTTCTACCTCGTCAGCATAAAAAGTTAATTTTTTTTTATTTGATCGTAGTAAGCCATACCTACTTTTAATTTTTATCATGTTGTGGGGGATATTCTTACGACCAATTCGTCCAAAGATACCTAGTGAATATATTCGATGGTTTGGCCTCTAGTGAATGAAGTTCACGTTTTTGGGGTTTCCGACCACTATGCAGCGGTGTATTTTGATGACTCCTTCTCGATAACAAACATTTACCCAATTTGTTGAGCAGAGTTGTCTGGTTCATAAGACTAGGTCGAGGCCTCTGAAAAAATCTTAAATGTTTGAGGGTTTCTGTACGTTTCTTTTAAAATAAACGTTAAAAAATTAAACCCCCCCCCCTTTAAGAATTTTCTGCGCACGGGCCTGCATAGCAATATTGAACAGCAGACAATACAACCTTTCTGTAACCCTCTACGAGATGCAAAGGGACTAGATAGTGTCCCTGAAAATCGGATATATCAAATTACTCGATCCATTGCCATTTGAACAATCATGTCAGTTTAACCGGAAAATCGTATTCGCGCATGATCTGGTATTGATCGATTGTATAGCATGTATGCAAGTCCAAAAAAATCGCTGTTATTTGGGATCCCTTAATCAACCAAAAACATTCAACAGTAACAGTCCGCTAGATCTCGGAAAAACATAAAAAATAAGGCTCTTTCATTTCCAGTTATCATGTTTCAAATCTTGTTATTGTAATGCATTATGCGTATAGGGGAAAGGGACCAATTCAAATAAAACGCTTGATTAAAGTAAATATTTTCAGCATCAGGAAATTTTTTTAGGTTGAAGTGGTCCCTTAATGGGAATTGAAAAGCAAACTCAATCTTTTAGCGAAAGTTATACATTTATTTTCTATAGGCATTCCATAGTTTAGGTAAATTCAAAAAGATACACCCTATATTAAGAAAACGAAATGAATGTATATTAATACACAATGAGCCAATTTCCTTATTCCAGACAATCCAAAAAAGAAGCTCATTTTCGCAAATCCTTATAACTACAAGCACTCGCGCTGTTGCACTTTGTACAAGACTTTGAGATTCCACAGATAACATGTTCTGGGCAAGATATTATCATTTTGTGCGCAAGAATATCTTAAGTGGAACAATAAAATCTGAAATTGTTTCTTTAGATCAGGTCAATAGAACGCGCGATATGGGAAGTTCGACAAAACAATATTCTGTTCAACATATTTCGTGATATCGCCAGTGAGCACGTTATTTTGCAGTTTTCTGTATCGCAAGATCCAGATTGTTTAGAAAGTCAGTGTCTTCGACGAGGTTGCTAATCAAATAAAGACCTATGAGGAGCTATATTTCAAAACACTACCATTAGGCGACGCTAGCGACCATTCGGCCTAATGACCATTCGGCCTAATGACCATTCGGCCTAATGACCATTCGGCCTAATGACCATTCGGCCTAATGACCATTCGGCCTAATGTCCATTCGGCCTAATGACCTTCGGCCGAATGACCTTCGGCCTTACGGCCTTCGGCCTAATGGCCGGACACCGTTATGAGCTTGAATAATGAAGAAAAGTAAAATAAACGCTCGATAAATTTTTAACGGTCACGATCACATTTATTCGAAACTGTCAAATTTCGATTTTAAGTTACATTGAAGAACTTCAAAACGTAAAACTTCCTTAGTTATAGGTTTTGTATTCTCGACCCGCAATGATGGTTTTAAACAATTTTCTTCTAAGTTCAGAAAAATAGCTTATGCCTAAATTTTTCCCACTAAGTAGAAATATAGCATGTTGTTTTATATCTCGATATGCTGCATTCATGTAGCCTTCATATTGTCACCAAATCGTTCGAAATGACATTATCAATAACTTTACTGAAGGCGCCAAGTGTCTTGCTATTTTCGAAGAGTTACTTCTCCATAATTACCTCTATGTGAATTATTCACTAAAATGTTTATATTAAAGTATGCGGTATTTTATATTGGAAAACTTCTCCCACGTGCCAAACTTTCAAAGTTAAGGATTTTCAAATTTGGTGATCTTGAACGTTGGAAACTATTTCGAACATTCATCCTACTTTAAAAGATCGCATTCTTTGACATCTTTGGCATATCATGCAAGAAAATAATCTATAGAGATTTGAAAACTGTTCTATGTTGATTCTCCTTGTTTGTCCTTGCCTCGAACGACATCTGTTAAACTACCTATGTTTCTGAATTTTCAATGATTTATCAAACGCATATTAAATTTCAGCATTTTCTAAAGAAAATCGATTTTCATCAAACTCACCCCCCCCCCCCCCCCTCCAAAACCAAATTTTTGGCTACGCCACTGGATGTAAATATGCAAAAATTGGCGACGTGCTTTGAAATTTATTACGCGACTGTAACATTTTTTTTTTTATTCAATTCGTTTATTTGATAGGCACAAATGCGTTAGCTTGGCGGTGCCAAATTCTTTTGTTTTTACATTTTGGATATCTTAAAACTAGGAGGTTACAATGTTGAAATATTTTTTTATACAAGAAAAAAAAAAGTTTACAGCTATCTTAAGACTAGAAATAAGATTCAATATACAAGAGAGGGCCAAAAGATTTTTTTATGAAAAATTTTAAAACATTCAGTTTGATATACAAGAGGGGGAGTAATAGTATTTTACGAAATATTTTACAGTTATCTTAAAACTAACAAAAGGTGGAACAAATATTTATGAGAAATTTCACAGATATCTTAAAACTAGGGATACAATTCTATTTACAAGATGGAGGACAAGAGTTTCAATATAGAGTAAAAATTACAGCTATCTTAAAACTAGGAATACAGAAATCAAATTTGATTTTTTAACGAAGACTTATGCTTGGTCAAGATATTTCAGAGGGGGGCCTATTTCCACATCAGTGTAGCAGCAGGTGTATCGAGGACAGGGGAGAGAAGACGTATATGGTGACAGGGAAAGAAGAGCAAAACTTGCAACTATCGCGCAAACGGGAGATCAGCGAAACAAATTTGCGCCTCAGTCTAGTAAGTCGTCGAGTACCGGGTTGGCGGATGGTATTCTTCGGACCCGCGGGGAATCCTTAAAAAGTCATCGGACATCAAGTCGCTCTCGCTTCAGTTTCCTTCTATGCAGGCGTAGTGGTAAAGGCGACGGCGGTTACATAGTGGCACTCTGCAGCTGATCGGTTCCACAAAGCAAGAGGAAATTTCTAAAAACAAGAAATAAAAGAGAGGGGCTAAATTGGGATATTTATCGTTTTAATGAAATTGTAAATAAGGGACATATAGGGGAGATCGCGATTTGCTAGCATATCCCGGACTGGGACATTGGGTGGTCTACCTCGGGCCCGAAGGGAATCCTTTAACAGAGACCTGGCGTCACAATACTCGGCACAAACCCAGACAACGTGGTCGATGTCGTGATAACCCTCGTCACAAGCGCACAGACTACTCTCCGCAAGCCCAATACGCCGCAAATGTGCATGCAACGTGTAGTGGTTAGACATGAGCCGGGACATTACACGAATAAAATCCCGACCCACATCCATCCCCCTGAACCAAGGCTTCGTTGATACCTTCGGGATAATGGAATGTAGCCATCGTCCAAGTTCACCATTGCTCCATGAGGTTTGCCAACTGTTGAGTGTCCTCTGACGACAAATACTAAAAAATTCGTTGAAGCAGATTGGTCTTTCGTATATGTCACCATTTAATGCGCCCACCTTTGCTAATGAGTCGGCCTTTTCATTGCCCGGGATAGAGCAATGAGAGGGGACCCAAACAAAGGTAATCTGGTAAGATTTTTCAGATAACGTATACAAGGACTCCCGTATCTTCCCCAGAAAATACGGGAATTGTTTTTTGGGCTTCATCGCACGAAGAGCCTCGATAGAGCTGAGGCTGTCCGAGATGATGAAGTAGTGATCTGTGGGCAGAGTGTCGATGATCCCAAGGGTGTACTGAATTGCAGCTAATTCTGCGACGTAAACTGAAGCGGGATCATTGAGCTTGAATGAAGCGGTGATAGTATTATTGAAGATACCGAAGCCAGTGGACCCATCGAGATTCGATCCGTCAGTGTAGAACATTTTGTCACAGTCGACTTCTCGGAATTTATTATAAAATATATTGGGGATCACTTGTGGGAGTATATGGTCCGGTATTCCACGAATCTCTTCCTTCATGGATGTGTCGAAGAATACAGTAGAATCAGGAGTATCTAGAAAACGGGCATGGTTGGGATTATACGAAGAAGGATTGATGCTCTGTGCCATGTAGTCGAAGTACAAGGACATAAAACGGGTTTGAGAATTAAGCTCGACGAGTCTTTCGAAGTTTTCAATCACCAACGGGTTCAAGATATCGCATCGAATGAGCAATCGATATGAGAGTTCCCAAAATCGATTTTTCAACGGGAGAACGCCCGACAGCACTTCGAGACTCATCGTATGGGTCGACTGCATGCACCCTAAGGCGATACGCAAACAACGATACTGAATTCTTTCGAGTTTGATGAAATGTATGTTCGCCGCGGAGCGAAAGCAGAAGCATCCGTATTCCATTACCGACAGTATCGTTGTTTGATACAACCTAATTAGGTCTCCTGGGTGGGCACCCCACCATGTTCCAGTTATTGTCCGGAGAAAATTGATCCTTTGTTGGCATTTTTGTTTCAGATACCTAATGTGACATCCCCAGGTACCTTTCGAGTCGAACCAGACCCCGAGATATTTAAATGTGAAGACCTGATTGATCGTTACACCCATGAGTAGAAGCTGGAGTTGCGCCGGCTCACGCTTCCTAGAAAAGACGACCAGCTCAGTTTTCTCCGTGGAGAACTCGATACCCAGCTGAAGAGCCCAAGCAGACAAATTGTCCAAAGTATCTTGTAATGGTTCTTGCAAATCGGCAGCTTTGGGCCCTGTAACAGAGACCACCCCGTCGTCTGCAAGTTGCCTTAGCGTGCATGAATTGGCAAGACAATCGTCAATGTCATTCACGTAAAAATTGTAGAGTAGGGGACTTAGACATGAGCCCTGGGGAAGACCCATGTAGCTAAATCGCGATGTTGTTAAGTCGCCATGCGAAAAATGCATATGCTTCTCAGACAACAGGTTTAGCAAAAAGTTATTTAAAATCGGCGAAAGACCATGCTGATGCAGCTTCTCTGAAAGAACATTGATAGAAACTGAGTCAAAAGCCCCCTTAATATCCAAGAAGAGTGATGCCATCTGCTCTTTGTTAGCATAGGCCATTTGGATTTCTGTAGAAAGCAACGCAAGGCAATCGTTCGTCCCTTTGCCTTTGCGGAAGCCAAATTGTGTATCTGACAGTAAGCCATTTGCTTCAACCCAATTATCGAGGCGAAACAAGATCATTTTCTCGAACAACTTCCGGATACAGGAAAGCATTGCAATCGGTCGGTACGAGTTGTGGTCGGAGGCTGGTTTTCCCGGTTTTGCGATGGCGATGACCTTCACTTGCCTCCAGTCGTGAGGAACAATGTTACCCTCAAGGAACTTGTTAAATAAATTCAGCAAACGCCTTTTAGCAGTGTCAGGCAGATTCTTCAACAAGTTGAATTTGATTCTGTCTAACCCCGGGGCGTTATTGTTGCACGATAAGAGGGCAAGTGAGAACTCCACCATCGAAAACGGTGTTTCGTTCGCGGTATCGTGAGGAGACGCGGCGTGGTATGTTTTCTGTACCGGGACAGAGTCCGGACAGATCTTCTTGGCGAAGGCGAATATCCAGCGGTTTGAATATTCCACGTTCTCGTTAATACTATTTCGGTTACGCATACGTCGAGCCGTACCCCAAAGAGTGCTCATCGCTGTTTCTCTCGTTAATCCGTTGACGAACCGGCGCCAATAACTGCGTTTCTTGGCTTTCATCAAACACTTCATTCGCTTTTCTAGCGACGCGTACTGTCGATAGCTATCGGGTAACCCGTCGTCCCGAAAGGTTTTATACGCAGTGGACTTTTCCGCGTACAGTTCTGAGCACTCTTTGTCCCACCACAGGGTGGGAGATCGTCCGTGGGTGTTCGCGCCCGGTACTGGTTTAGTCTGAGCTTGATTCGCACTGTCGAGAATCAAGCCAGCCAAAAACCTGTACTCTTCCTCCGGAGGAAGTTCTTGAATGGATTCGATTTTAGCGGATATCGCGGTCGCGTAACTCTTCCAATCAATGTTCCGTGTGAGGTCATATGAGACATTGATTGTTTCTGATGGTCTTGAACCGTTGGCAATTGAAATTACGATAGTCAAATGGTCGCTACCGTGGGGATCAGGGATCACCTTCCACGTGCAATCTAACTGTAGCGAAGTCGAGCATAGAGATAAATCCAACGCGCTTGCGCGTGTTGGTGGTGTAGGAATCCGTGTCATTTCTCCCGTGTTTAAGATGGTCATGTTGAAATTGTCGCAAAGATCTTGGATTAATGTTGATCTGTTATCATCGTGAAGACCACCCCATACCGTACCGTGCGAGTTAAAGTCTCCTAGAAC
Source organism: Topomyia yanbarensis (assembly GCF_030247195.1). Classification (NCBI taxonomy): domain Eukaryota; kingdom Metazoa; phylum Arthropoda; class Insecta; order Diptera; family Culicidae; genus Topomyia; species Topomyia yanbarensis. The sequence goes on from NC_080671.1 coordinate 457,375,095, forward strand.
TAGCCGCGGTGCCGGTAGGAATTCCGTGATATTACAAAGCGTTCGGTTCCCTACCGACGCTCTAGGGGGAATGTAGATGGAAGCAATGCTAAGGTATTTGCTTTTGATCCTTATTTCACAAGCGACAACTTCAATGCCTGGTGTCGAAGGGAGGTTAATTCGGTTGAAAGAATAGCACTTTTTAATCCCCAAAAGTACTCCTCCATAGGGGTTTTCTCGATCCAGACGAATTATATTAAAGTCGTGGAAGTTGAGATTTATATCGGAAGTTAACCAAGTTTCACATAATGCGAAAACATCACATTTTAAACTATTTAGTAAAAATTTAAAGGAATCAATTTTCGGGAGGATACTTCTGCTGTTCCACTGTAGAACAGTGATCGAATCAGTGACCTCGTTCGATGACTTAGCCATCGAAGGATACGATCGCTGCAAGGAGGGGCCATTTAGTAGTCAACTGCTTCAAAAATGTTTGCACTATAGGGAGAAAACGTATCAGAAGGCTTTTAAGAGGATCGGTAACATTGAAAGCTGTGAAAATTAAGTCCACGATGTCAGAAAATTTCATTAGTCCATTACTGGACTGAGTGTCTGTTCGAAAAAGAGGGACACTTGGGGTTTCTGGTGTCCCTGGAAGTGGTGGGTACTCCTTGTTTGAATTAAAATTTCCAAATCCAGGAGCAGATTGCTTCGGCATTAGTGCAGCACTTCCGTTGGATTTATTAGATGTGGTTGGCGCACTCTCAGAGGAGGACACCTTGGGACCCTTACGGGGCAGTCTAGGGGAGGCAGGATTTCTCCGCTTCCTGGACTCCCCCGGGTTAACGAAAGATGTTCCCTCTTGTGGATTATCAGATTCTTGCTCAACAGGAGCCAAAAGAGCAAAGGAGTTTTCGGAAAGGACAGATGGCGAAGCATTCTTTAACATTTCTGCATAAGAGCGCTTCGAGCGTTCCTTGAGGGAGCGCTTAATTTTATCCCCGCGCTGTTTGTACGCAGGGCATGATTTAAGATCATGCGGAGGGCCCCCGCAGTAAACACACTTTTCAGTGTCTTTATCACAAGAGTCATCCTCATGCTCTCCACCGCACTTGCCACATCGTTTTTTATTGCCACAAAAGGTGGCTGTGTGGCCCAACTGTTTGCAGTTGCTGCAGTTCATTACCCGCGGTACAAACAGGCGTACAGGCAGGCGAACCCTATCCAGAAGGACATAATTTGGAAGAGACGATCCGGCGAAAGTCACCCGAAGCGAGGCTGATGGTATATAGGATTCTTTATCTCCAGCGAGCGTGTGCAATTTCTTGCAGTCTAATATTTTCACCGGCTTTAGTAGGGGGTTTTTAAAACAGCCAGCCCCATACTTCAGCACGTCCTCGCATGTCAAACTCGCCTCGGTTATGACCCCGTCGACCTCTACATCTACACACGGTACATACACCCTATAATGCTGCGTAAAGCGGGTACAGGAAGCAATCCCGTTTGCCTGTGCGAGGTCGCTAACAACAATTTTTAACTTATTCGCACGAACCTTTGTAATCTGGGTCACGGCCGAGTAATGCTCTGTCAGATCACGTGATATTTTCAAAATATCAAATGATTTATTGGTGGTCCGGAAGTAAACCACAAATGGCCCAGTCGAGTTCTCTGGGTATGCTTTTAGGCGAGGGGGTTTGGTAGGAGGCTTATCAGGGGATGTTTCATCATCCATATTATCATCGGTGGGCTGACCGTCGAGGGACATTTTAGCGCGAGATCAGCACTTCGCGCAAAGAACGATAAAAAGAGCAGTAACGGAATGTATCAAGGGCAAAACAGAAAATAATAGTAGAAGGGAAACAGGTACTTATCTTTTCGATGCCGATGACTTTGCTGGGACTGGCTGACAATACCAGCACGACACACTTTGTTTTCGAAACAAAGGCCTAGCAATCACAACTGGCTTTGACACTGCACTGAGCACTGGACACAATAAAAACTGAGCCGGGGAAGGCAACTGCAAAAGCACTAGCACACGTCTTATCCGAGCGCAAGTCGAACAACGAATCCACTGTAACATTTTTCATGAACAACTTTGGGAAACACTATTCTTCGGATTAACTACTAGAAATAGGGCTGAATCAAGACACGAAGTACTTAACTTGGCGGCATTTATTAGCCGCTTACGCCATGGTCGAATTAAGGTACAAAGTGGGTTTGGGGAAAAGTTTTCTTCAGAGGTGCCCTGGGCTTGACGATGAGCCCTGGATTGGGACTCTTTTAAACTTAAAGTGTCCCATGCCAAGACTTCCGAAGATGATAATATAGGCGATGAATTGTTCGCGGCCCTTCGCGATCATCCACGCATACGCATACGCTCGCGATCTCCCAAACATGATAACACTCCGACGATAAACTGAACCGTTTGGCCAAATGCTCTTTGGTCGAATGTCATTTAGCAGAATATTTTTTGGCCCTATACCGTTGAATTGAGATAAGTAACTAAAGTTGTGGTAGTGAGATTTCAGTCATATTTACGGTTTGAAATATTTAACGATCGTTTTTTTGTTTTACAAATTCAAAGATTAATTTCAAATTCAATATTAATTCATTTCTATTAACCCATATTCAATACAATATAAATCAATCCTCAAGCAGATTTGAGGCGATGGCTTTTATATAGTCTTCGATAGTATACTTTTCGTAATTATTTACTATCTTTAGAAGTCTTGCATCCCTGCGCTGATATTCCTTCTTTTTACTAGTTCCGCCACCTGCCAAATATATTCTACTCGAGCAACTGAATAGCTTTGCTCTAGTTGTATTTCTGCCATCATTCTGATAGGATTTACATTTTTTTCTCCGACCGTCATAAAGAGCGGTTTGCGGCGTTCGGATTTATTGCTCGCTTTTACTCAGCCATGTACGTAAACTGCTTGAAAATAATCCATCACCGGACGCATAGCCTCCGAAATGCGACTAGATACTATCTCCAAACCTTGGGGCGTATCACGAGTAGGAAGAAAAGCTAGTGTTGGTATTGTTTTTATATGCTAGATAGAATTCGCTGTCAGATGACCCAAATAGTGGCACCAATTTTTGATTTTGTATGCATTTTTATAAGTTTTTTGATAAGTGAAAGAAACATCCTACTTGTTTGGCATCTGGGAATACATGGTGTAACACATTAATGATCGCTTGAACGAAATCGGATAGAATGAGAACAGGAGCCAGATTCGTTTCAAGAGTGTTCGCTGTGTTCATCATTTCTTCGAGCACCGGTCGATATAAAATTTCCATTTTTGTGGTCACTAAAGCGTAAAACATTGGAACCGTGTTGACATGATCTGGACCAATACTGGCATGAACAGTGAACAGCTGCCGAAACAACCCAGGCACAGGATCAAATGTGCCATCTGCAACCCAGTAGCGTGCAAGACCTAATCTCCGGCCTACTAGCGTGCAAGACCTAATCATCTAACCCGAAAAGAAAAGCTACATTACCTTCACTTTCGATTTTGCCTCTATAGAATTGTGCACCCGCTAGAGCAAGCTTATATTTGTCTGGAACAGTGAAATTGGTCAACGTTTCAGGTGCAAGCTCGCTAGCTACCGGTCGGGATCGCTTTTTAATTTTCATTTGCGCGTTTTGCGAGTGTCGGAGCTGCAACTCCGGCGTAAAATTGGTTCCAATTTTCCTTGCAATGCTGGCAGGAGGCCTACTATCTTCTGCGGCTACTCGTTTCAGCAATTAAAGTTAGATCAGGCTCATGGGAATGACTAATTTGGCCTTGAATTACAACAATGTGACCTTCACGGGTGTGCTTGGTTATTATTCTTGCTGAGCAGTTTTTGGTGGGATTTGTAGTGTGATTCCTTCGCTTACATTCCCAATAGAGCTTTACATTTTTAGTATTCGGAATTACATGAGAAATTAAACAATTCAAACTTCCACGTTTGTTCATAACATACAAGTATCCATCAACTAACAAAACGTCTCCACCCCGGTAACTCTTTAATAGTTCACCAGCACGATTTTCGTCCTCCATCGTCTAGAAATGATCTTCCGTTCGCTATTCAGACTCAACAAAAAAAAATTAACTCTTTGTGAACATTGTTTCGTTATTCCATTGTAACCTTAAATGGTTGCTAATGAAAACGGTTGCATTGATGAAGCATACGTTGCGTAATGACATTAGGTAAAGCGGTATTTTTCCACAAAACAAACAATATTTGACAATTTAATCATAGCAATCTTTGACAATATATTTTAAGCGCTTACAACACGTTGGTTTATGATTAGTACCTGTTGTTCCACGAAAACCTGTGTTAACATTCATTAAAGAATTATGAAAACCAATTAGAAAAAATGTCACGTATTTGCAGAAACGCTGAAAACTCAAACGATATTCTTTTTACAGATCAAGATGTAATTGGACTGGTATATTTATGGCCACCATACAAACGGAAAATTATCATGTCGAGATCGCTGAACTACAGTGAAAGGTTAAAAATAACGACATTTTTCTGGATTAATGGATTCAGAAATAGTGAAAGCTGGATTGCCTTCTTTGTAAGATACATGAATTGGCAATGTACTATTAAAATTAGGATGTAAAAAAAATTCATAGATTATAATTATCGCGCAACTTTTTTGAACACAAATCAAAAGCAAAAAAGATCTAATGCAACTCGTCTTCTTGCATAGCAAAATCTTCAATAAATCTTCGTTTAGTCCGGCCGCGCTTTAGAAATAACTACAGAAGCATGTTGTCAGATACACTAGTGATAAAAACTATAACTTTTCGTGTTTCATTGAACCACTTAGGTGCTTCCTATTGACGATTCCTATTGCTTCCTCGTTGATGGAATTTTTACCTTTTTTCGTGATCTTCTCAATTTTACCGATTTCAAGCAGACTAGTTTTATTGCACAGATATTACATTATAACAAATTTTCAAGTAAGGCATTACTGAATCGGCCGGTAGTTCCGTTACATGGAAATATTTTAGATTTTAGAATGACACCTAGCCCCAGATAGTGGAGCAAGACATTTTCGATGTCAAAATGTGAGAATATATAAGCAAAATAAATAAAATAAAATAGCCAACCACATCCGCCGGTAGGTCGTCATAGGTGAGACTCGTCTCGGCAACCACACCATTTACCTTACGAGCTGGAACATGAACGTGATAATCAGTCGCAAAGCGACCATAGGAAACTATCGCTTTCAACTACTTGCTTCAGGCTGCCATGGCGCAATTGAGTTATCTGGGTATAGCTTAGGATGCGAGAGCAAGTCTCAGTTGCTGGGGTTTCGCTATCCATGATGAAAGAGGATCGCTTATTTGAGTCCTGTCTTTGAGTAAACCCTGTCAGGAATATAATTTGAAATTTTAGAGGAGGTAGAAAAACAAAAGATATAAAGAGCGCGATTATGAAACGATTCGGCTGCCTCATCGAAGGGACAAAGAACTATAATGTACTCTCTGAGACCACACACTGGCTATTGTATTTCAGACAATGGATTGGGAACGGTTGATCGTCGGTTTGTTTATTTTAGTTTTTATGTCGATTATGAAGGTTTTAACCTTAGGTAACTTGCCTTTTTTTTGATAAACCTATGCACGGGGAATCAAATTCAAATGAGTACATGTACTTTGAAGGGGCGAGAGTTTCCGTTACATGGCATTTATTCACAAATTTGATACGTGATTTTCGGCCCTTGATATGTATGCAGCGTTGTCTGAGCAATGATATGGCTAAGTTCGTGAGATCACATAGGAAGGCATAGGTTGGGGCCGTCACATTCTTCACAAGTCCCCAAGCGAACTTGATTCTCTCACTCTTTATTGAGATATATTAACTATCATACTCATAGTCTTGCTCGAACTCATGAAGGTGTCAGATTCATTTCATATCTAGGAAGTGAAAAACAGTCAGCTTTTGGAACAAAAGGGGTACAAAAGCTAGTAAACCAAACTGATTGTTATAATACTCTTTTCATGGCATTTTCACGCTTTTTTAGATTTCATGATCGTTTGTCTTCATGACGGCTTAAATTTGTTTTAGAAAGAGCGCATTAAACAACATTATTAGTTTTGGAGTCAGTCTAAGTCAGACCAGGCAGAGTAAAATAGATTACATAGTCAATTAACAGACTAATATGTGACGTAGAAGTGAATATTTTCCCACATGCTCAGATCCCTTGCCAAACAAGGTTTTCTGGTTGACTATAGCCACATGCAGTGCCTCGTTTCCTGCAGCTATGATGCCCTTTAAACATCTTGATCATATGGGATACGGTGCAATGTGCAATTCCGAGCTGCTACAGATTTATTCCCCCACGCCAAAAAGTTGTAAACAAATATTTTTTGAAGTTTAGTCTAATGAATGATTTTGTATTCATCCTAAGCGCAGTGCTCCCAACATCCCGGAGCCCCTAGCCCTGGCCTAGTGTGCCCATGCGTAAAGACGGTACTGGTCTTAAGTGGCTACTGTGTGGACTCCACACTGTGGAGTTTATGTCTACGATCATTATGGTGGCATTGAACACATAATCGAAACATTCCACAACTTGAATGATACGCGAAATGGAAATTAAACATCCGATATCCTAACACTTTTTGTCCACCCTTCACAGGCTAGTAGTGTGGCGACATCCTCGACCATTTCCGAGACGCGCATAGGCAAGTCCAACCTCCTAGAACACATGACAATTTTCTGCCTTCGCCGTACCTCCCTCGCTTGGCTGGGAATATGTATACACACTTTCTGTGTGCCTGCCTGCAAGAGGTAAAAGCCTCCCCCATCTCACTCTCAGTCGCGCATAATAAATAATTTATAAACTAACGATCCCATGTCAACGAACTATTATAATAAATTTCGCACTTTATGGGTATAAAATGATAATTAACACACATTCACACACACCGTTTTTCTGCCTGCATTGGTACCTAATCGATGACTGCCTAATCTACGATGTGGTAAGGTTCCCATTATCTTACTAACACCCACACATACATAAACACACCGATCACTGATGGAAATGCAAAAAATTGCTCAATTTTTTTTGGGGGTCACTCTGCTGCGGCAGGGGACACAACTTCCTGTTTCGTGCGTGGGTTTTCACCTCGAGGCGATCTTTTTGGAGTCGCGCGATCCTAAATCCATCCGTTGCTAAAAACTGAAAATGCGTGGGATGATTGCCAGCTAATGCCGTACCGGTTTGAATATTGATCGGCGTTGGAGGTTTGACACTGCTGCTTGGTGAGGAGGTTGACCAGTGTTTTGAAGAAGTCGTAGCCAGGGTGGCCAGATTGTATTTCCTTATATCGGTAGGCTTCCTGAATCACAGGCTCACAGGATCAAAAAAACTCTCTTTTTATCATAGAACATTGCATGAAAATGTAAAACCTCACTTTTCTGACAACTCAGAGAACTTCTAAAAATTTTGATTCTACCCAGTATAAGAAACTCGGTTCGAATTATTACACCATGTATACAAGCGTGTTAAACTGTCATTTTTTCTAGCGTTTTTACTCATGAGACGTCATCTTGAAATTTCCTATGGTTTACTACCAGCAGAAAAAAAGAGAATATATGAACGGTTGTAGCCCTGTTTACTCCAGTTTTGGAACTTGAACAAACATATAGGGTTAATGATAAAAAATTAAACGTTGAAAAATACGATAATTTAAATGTATTGCGCACTTCCCACTAATCTGAGCTTCGCACTTTCAAAGTGCGAGTGATCAAACTGATATACTCAAAACTGCGAGTTGTCAAAACACATGTACTTCAAGCGATAGAAATGTTACTCTCACAGTCAGTCGAACTAACCAGTCTATGAGAAAAAAATTATTAGAAGAATGCTAAGTGAGCAGTGCGGTTCGAATCCAGTTTTTTGTGCTACAAGCAATATAACAGCTCAAATATTGTGATTGTATAATATCCATTTGTTAAAAAAATTAATTTTTTTTAAATTATTATAAATTCAAATTCAAACTATTTAAAAATTCTCACCTTTGCTTAGTTCTATGGTTGCCACGATGGATTATTTAATATGTAGACGCCAAAATAGTCTAGTTATAATGGTGATGAATAAGATGAGGATCAACACGATTTTCGTTGTGGTGAGCGACTTTGTCAGTTGTAAGTGTTGATGGCGTAAAAAAGAAATAATTATTGTCCGATTAGTAAATTTTCTAAAGACTCCAGTGATGATGATCTGAAACAATATATAAAAATCAACAACTCATCTTTGAAAAATGTAATGGAATTCTTATCAATTGTTTAAGTTGTACATGTCACTGTTGAACTTTTTCCTTACAGCATCTGTCATTTGAAGACTGCCATTGGGCGATGTGTGGGTTTTAACATATTCTTTCGTTGCTAATATCCCTTCCAGAACCTCGGGGGATAAACGGTTTCTAAGCTTATTTTTATTGAGATTGTACTGCGAGAACAGTCGTACGCACGCTGAGGAATGCGGTAAAGAAAGTAGCGCTGGTATTATTCTTTTTATTACTGGAAATGCCCATGTTTCGTCAGTTCTACACACTGTTCTTCAGATCGTCTGGTTTAAATTCGTTGAAATCGATGTTTCGAACTTTGCGGTATTCCGAATCAGCAGTTTGTAATTCGGAAGGTTTTACCAAATTATGGGAAAATTTACCAGCAAAGGCAACACAGCCTCGTATTTTCTTTTGATTTCATTTTGCGGATCCAGAACAGCTAGGTTGATCAAAACAGGATCACTGAGATTAACTCGAGTGATGATTTGATTACACAGCGTAATGTAAAAATTCATTATATTCCTGGTTATTTCAGTTGCTGTTTCTATGTTTATAGCCTGACAACGGAGAGCTTTATTCATGTACTGCATGCTCTCGGTACCAATGTGCATATTTTCCAGGGTTTTGTAGTGCTGTTGGCTGAAAGAAACTTTGCTCAATTGTTTTATTCCTTCCATGTACTTTGCTTTAAAAAAGTTGTCGAGAACAGTGCGATCGAGTCTAGAAATTTGACCATGTAGTCTGGAAAGCTCCAGTGTTTCTGACTGGAATAGTCTATTCATTTGGTTTATTATGGGAAGGATATACTTTAAAAATTTCAAGTACGCCTTCACAGCAGCATCTTCTAATTCTTTGCGAATTGCAACCATTTTCTCTCGAGTCGATTTGTCAGCGCGAACATCAACGTAGTTGAAATAGATTAGTAACACGTCGTAGCATTCCAGCATGCGGCTCTACTACGAATTCTAGCGATAGCCATCGTGTCGCGGTTGGATGTAGCATTTTGAGAGGTTTAAGTTCGATTAGATTTTGAAGCTCCTCGAAATGGCCGTTACCCTCCAGAACTAATAAAATTGTAAATGTCACGGCAAAGTTGTTCCACATGACAAGGAATATGTTTGCAGGCATATAACGAACATAATGCTAACGAGTGACAAATGCATTTCATTATGTAATGACAGTCTCGTTTAAGCATACTGGCTACCGAATAACGTGCTCCCATCATCTCGTTAGCGCCGTCGGAACCGAATCCAATCAGATTAATTTTAAAAGGAACTTTGTACAAGCTATCCGCAGTAGCATCGGTTTACGGTTTCAACGTGATAAAAAGTCGTGCACTACAAGTTTAACATTAAGTGTTATTTAGTGGATGCTATTTGCTCGCCCTGATAATCATAGCCAACGATTTCACTCCTGAGAGATCAGTTGATTCATCAATAAGTAAACTGAAATAGTTGCTTTTCATTATATTGATCAACTCTTCAAGACTTCCCTTTCCAATGACGTTGGTTTGAACAGCAGTGATTTTTGTTCTACCTAGTCTTATGTTTTTGTGCTACGCTAGAATCTTTGAAAAAAATATTTAGAAAGTTCTACAAAGCTTTCGAGATCCCTTGCAGATACGTTATGATCAGCTCCCCATGCACAAATTTGTAACTCAGCATCCATTACAGTCTCTTTTCGGGATAAATATCGCTTCAACGTTGACGAACTACCACAAGATTTCAGTTTGCCGCCATTGCTTATATGCTTCGATGTTTTCCCATGTTTTTCTAGGACCTTAAATCCTCCTGTGCTTCGAACATGTTTGTCGCAGATTTTACAAAATCCAAATTGGTCTCCCTTGTTGCTTTTTTCGACCCATGGCAACTTCCACTCCCAATCTACCAGATATTTTTGAATCCATTTTTTTTGTTTCGATTTTTTTTTACGTTAGAGCCTGAAGTAAGGCAGAAATAATTTTTCGAGTAATGCAAGTGCTCTACAATCGTTTTAGGGAATTCGGTAAATCATTAAATTCATAGGGACTTGGAATTTTTGTTGTAAAATAAAGTAGACCAGGACTGGTTCATTCACGGGGCACGTTAGTACAGTCATAGCGGTAAGCTTGAATCTAGTTGGTACCGCCACACGGTACTATCTTTGATTTTAGACCTGAGTTTAGTCCGGCCTAAGACGTTAGTACCTGTCATTGCAGAAATGGCTGCATCCTAAAGCCAAATGAAAACAGTGTAAAAGGCCGTCATGTTCCTCTTGCATACATCTCAATAATTTGAATCAACTTTTCGAACGTTATGTGCAATATTATGAAACATGTTCCACAAAAACCATATGAGGGCAAGTAAGCCAGTTTTATCCCGTATGAAAAACAGGTGTAATCGAATTTTAAATGCATTTTTTAAATATTCTTTATCGTTCTATATCTAGAAGGTGCTACACGCTCATTTCAAAACACCACATCGAAGAGTTATATTGCAGGTTAGCAGAAGTCGAATCAAACTGACGGACGAAATTTTATAATTGGATTCAGAGATGAAAATTGTTTTCGTTCGTTAGCTTACCTATGGCTATCAAAATGAGTGAAGTTTAATTTGCTCGGAATTTTTTAGTTATTTTTACATTAGGAAAAAAATATATAATCACAATTTGTTCTCTTTTCTAGTTGTATCTTCTCACAAAGAACACCATAAGCAAGTGGAAGTTTATTTATATTTTTACTGCTTTTGAAATAGTTCAAAACTAAGATTGAATAAAAAATTGTAAATGAAGCCATGTCATATAGCCGTATTTTGATCGTTATTTAAATGTTATCGGAGCTTGCTTGTATTGTTTCGTAATTTATAATTTTCTAGCATTGTAACGATGTTACAGATAGAGCCTGTTGAATGGCTGAAGTTGCTCGATCACGCTAATGTGTAAAGCAGCAATATTTAGCCCTTGTGTGACGGTAGCGCTATATGCGACTAATAGTCGAACTATTGCACCTCTTAGTCGCGAGAAAAAAATGCATCAGGTGGTACTCATGGTCATATCTTTAAAAAAATCTTTGGACATGATGAGTCCGCGAATTGGTGTTGGTGGGAATGCGAATAGTTGATGGGTGAAATAGGAAAAGATTTCTATGGTCTGAATAGCTATTCTTTCTCGATTCGTTCGGCATACCAGTAAGACGGCTTTAAGCTGCGAAAAAAGTGAAGTTAGGAGAAGCTATCGGTTAGAAGTAACGGAATACCGTTCGAATTCGTTACGTAAGTTCAATTTAAAAAACCTATTTTAATCCACCTAGCGGTGCAATTGTGCCTTTCTCAATCATGAATCACGAGAATGTGTGCGTTGTTTATACTCATTAAAAACTTTTAAATGCATATATTACATTTTATTATCATACATCACATGACAACTATATACAGGAAAATAAATCATTATTCGAGTTCTAAAATTTTGAAAAAGAAAAAACAGCCACGGTAATATTGAACTGAAAAAAGGTGCGAAATCGGCAAAGTCCCAAAAAGTCGATTTTTATAAAAAAAAATTTTCGAGATAACATTAAATCTCGACGTTTCATGCATTTTAAAGATATTTGGCATCAAAAATACGAATTCGATTTCTGAAATTTCATGGGGTCCCCCCTTTGAAAAAAAATTTTGAGTTCCGGCTTATATGGGAATTTCATGTGTGACCGGACCGTTCAGTCTATATTTCCGGAACCATACAAGCGATCCGTGCGAAATTTGACAGACATCTGTGGGGATAATATAGCTATCATTTGGGACTAAGTTTGTGAAAATCGGCCCAACCATTTCCGAGAAACTGATATGAGTTTGCTAGTTATGAAAGATGGCCGCTTTTCCCGGGCACTTCCGGAACCGTCTATGGTGGTCAATGTAGTCAACGAAAGTTTGTTTGGCCGTCGGTGACCTAGAACAGCAAATTTAAGTTGTTTGAGAGACATTTTAGCGAAATTTTTACCTTTTTTGCTTTCATCGGAGTATCGGTTTGAATCACAATTTGCTATGTGATCGCACGCCACAACCTGTAACTCCGGAACCGGAAGTCGGATCGGGATGAAATTAAATAGCCATTTACGGGGACGCAATACCTTTCATTTGAGGCCAAGTTTAGTCGAATCGGTTTAGCCATCTCCGAGAAACCGATGTGACTGTTATTCCGAATTTGGATACTTCCGCCAGGGCTTCCGGAACCGATGATGGTGGCCAATGTGACCAAAGAGACTTTGAATGGCTGTTAATGACCTAGTACTACAAATCGAAGCAGTTGTGGTCACATTTTGGAAAAATTTTCACCATTATACATTCATTGCAGAATTTCTTAAAATCGACGTTTTCTGCGTGATCGTACTCATCACCCTGTAATTCCGGAACCGGAAGTCGGATCCATTAGAAATTCAATAGCAGCCTATGGGAACGTTGCACCTTTCATTTGGGACTAAGTTTGTAAAAATCGGTTCATCCATCTCTGAGAAAAGTGAGTGAGATTGTGTTCGCGTACACACACACAGACGCACATACACACACACATACATACACACACACATACATACACACACACAGACATTTGCCGAACTCGACGAACTGAATCGAATGGTATATGTCACTCGGCCCTCCGGGCCTCCGTTAAAAAGTCGGTTTTCAGAGCAATTGCAATACCTTTCTATTGAGAAAGGCAAAAAGCAAGATTGTATCAAGTTAATATTTTGAAACTTATAGATCGAGAAAAAGAGAAAAAAAGTGGAAGTTAACAGGCCCATGTGCGGGATAGTGTAGCTCCTTTTGTAAGTCGGTAAAATGTCTATAACAGTGGAAATCTCTAAATAAGTATTTATTTCAAAATGCTAGATGAAATCCTACACAGTGTTAAGGACCGCCAATTAAGTCCAGCACTTAATAGCAATTTTGCTCGAGGTTCAGGTAATTTAACCATCGTCATGTGTGATACGCCATTTTACCCTACCGCTAACTAATGCGCACATTATATGTTCTCGCTTGAAGGATCCTTCAAGCGAAGGTGTTCCGTCCGGGTGCTATAGCATCCAAGCAGGAGTAGGGGATAGCGACCAGCCACGCTGTCGCTATCCCCTACTACCCTATAAGTCGGTATTTTCGCCGCCGCTCAGCATAGCAGTTAGTCGAGACACTGACAGCATCGGTGTCAATGTGGTAACAACGATTACAGCCGCCTCGCCTCAACTCTGAAGGAAATCACCGTGGACGAATAAGGTCAGATCTGAACATTGTAAAAACTTACGTTTACTTAGAATACGTTTAGTGCTATAGAGAAGTTTAAAATCCAAGCGCTTGGAAATAGATAGTGGTATAGGTCGGTTTAGTAGAGTTCTACGGGTAGAACAGTGATCGATGTTAACCCCTTCAAGCCCAAATACAGTTTTATGGTATTACCGAGAAGAAAGAGAGAGTAGTTATTTGGTGGGGTGTAAATCGATTCATGATTACCGTCTTCCAAGGTTTTTTCACGATATTGGTGTTGGGTGTCAGCTGATGTGTTCGCGGAGTAACTAGGGAAGTAATTCGGGGAATTTGATGGACTCGCCCTGAGTCTCGCCGGGCAAACGAAATCTTGCTGCTTCACATACAATTGGGATTCATCCCGTTGTTTGGCGCGAAGTGAAGGCAGTTTCAACCCCTGAAACACGGTTCCTTTAGTGACCTGTTATATTTGGCGCCCAACGTGGGGCTCGATAAAGTAAATCGTATGAAGAATTTTGCGGTTGTTTCAAATTCTTGTACAATTGGTAATCAAATTAAGGTTCTACTTACGTTTAGGATTGAGTATTAAGTTGGATTGAAATCTGAAATAAGAAATTTAATTGAATTATTCGGTGGAATTTAGTATAATTTAGATTTGTAGAAAATTAGTGGAATTGGATATAATTTAGGTTATTCGATTTTTCGTGCTCACTGCAGTACCGACATTAGTGTTAGGCACACGAGTTACTATTGGAATTGGTGTTTTTTTTTTCTTTCAAAATAAGAACTTGTAACTCACTTAATTTGATATTATATACATTGGTTTTGGAATTGGGTTTGGAAAAATGGCGTATGCTACGAATCAAGTAGGTCTGGGAACCTACCTAAATCCCAACGATTTATTGCCGGATGAGATCAGTTATGAGCTTAATCTCAGAGGCTTGAACTTATCGGCATATAGCTTAGATGATCAGAGGCAAGCCTTGCGAAAAGCACAATTGGATGAAATCCATAATTCGAAAGTGATTCACTCCAATAAAACCGTGATGGACGATCTTACCGTAATACAAATAAAACTTACTACAGTACGGCAAGAGCTGCAGATATATGGTCGAACGAGACAGCTAATGTCGAGACTGAGGCATGTGCGGTTACGTATTTTACGTTCAAATGCGATGGATAGCTACCAATTTAAGGTTAAGGAGGATTTACTCGAGGAGGTGGAGCTAATTTACGATGTTTTTGCAACCTCGGAGGACCAAATTTCCGAACTCAGAGGATCAACCATAGGAAGGAGATCGTTACCGGTCAGTCTAGGAACAATTCCTAGAGACCCATATCTTGAGTTTCCCCCACCACCACAGGTCCCCCGGTCCACGGAAGTCGGACCGATAGCAAATTGTAATCCAATAACATTCAACAGACAACAAGGTACTCCCACTGGCACATCGATGTCACCACCAGGGCAAGGACTGAGACCGCAACAAGTACAAGAAAGTCAATCCAGAAGCATCCAAGGGCAACTGCAGAACCCACGACAACCACAACTACCGCTACTTCAGGATGGCGTGAAGGATCAGACACAACAGCAATCGATCCAACGGATACCCCATCTGCAGTATGAACAGGAAGCGCGGGACCGAAATCAACAAGGAAACGAGAATCGGCAACGACGACTACAGAACCAAATACCCTTACCAAGGCAAGAACAGAGGGGCACTCTAGCTGTAAACCAGCCTGGAGAGACTGTTTTTCGGGACTTTCGACAGAACCCATTATCAACTGCAGCGATAGGCGGTCAACGTCAGCTCGACCAAGACCTTGTAAGTGAAGGAAGCGCTGAGCTACCTCCCTTATCGGAAGATGTCGAACACGCCTTGTCGCGAGCCGACGTCAGCAGAATCGTAGAGGAGGTACTCTCAAACCAGTTGGGACAAAGGATGGAAGAACTTCGGCAAAGTATGCAAAACTTATTGACGAACCAGGGGAGACGTAACATAGATGCACAAGAGAGAAACGATGGAGATCGATTATTTCTACAAGAGTGTGACCGAATGAATTTTTCAATGGTTACCAATCCGCCCGTACCACCGCAATTGGAGCGGCCAATCCCCAATCCAGGAGTGGCACAGAATTTTCAGGGAAGCAGAGACGGGGTACCCCCTCGTAACGTAGGGGATTTTTTTTTCAGGAAATGAGTCACAAACCCGGAATAGGACAAATAATCTGGCAGGCATGGAAATGAATAATTGCTTCCGAACCCCAATTAATAAATGGCAAATTCGGTTCAGTGGTGAACAGAGAGGTATGACAGTAGAAGAATTTGTAAAAAGGGTGGAAATACTAGCTAAAAACAATCAAATTTCTGATGCAGAATTATTGAGCAAGGCCAATTTTTTGTTTAAACCAGAATCGCCAGCGGAGATTTGGTATTACACATTTAGCAGCAAATTTACTTCGTGGGCAGTACTTAAGTATCATCTGCGGATACGTTTCGAAGTGCCGAACAAAGATAAAGTACTAGAGCGACAAATTAGAGACCGAAAACAGCTTCCAAATGAAACTTTCGTCGCCTACTTAGGCGAAATCGAAAGACTTTGTCAACAGATGTCACAACCAATAGATGAAAAGACAAAGTTGGACGTGCTATTTGAAAACATGAAGGACTGGTACCGTCCTCACTTCGCGTTTTTGAATATCGCTCAATTAAATGTAGAAGCACTTTGTAGTCTCTGCTACGAACTCGATAAGTCGGTGTACCGATCTTACGCTCCGAGGATCAGACCCTATGCTGTTAACAATTTGGAAGGTGTGGATGGCGAAGAACAGGATGAGGACTAAGTGAACGCGGTGAGTAGATTCAAACCCAACAAGGACACTAAGATAGCTGATCCACCCAAAACAATTGCAGAGCCTGTTAATGACTCCGAAAATAATGTATTGTGTTGGAACTGTAAGCAATTCGGCCATTTTTGGAGAAATTGCACAAGGGGAAAAAGAATATTCTGCCATATTTGTGGATTAGCAGAGGCGGTAGCGTACAACTGCCCAAACAACCATAGAATGATGAGACCATTAAACCAAAAAAACGACTCCAGGGAAAGGAATTAGGGAGGATCCTTTCTAGCAACGATAATTTTACTCCCACATCAAACTACTACAGCAAATTCTCAGAGGTGATGAATATAAATGTCCGCGCTAACAGATGTCCACATGTGTCGGTAACAATTTTAGGAACAGTGATGGAAGGGTTGCTCGATTCAGGGGCGGCAGTGAGCATAATAAGCGATCGTAGTTTGCTTGAAAAGCATAACTTTACGGAAAACTCATCGAATTTACGTATCAGAACAGCTGATGGAACGACTCATAAGTGTGTCAGTATTGTATACATTCCGTATACGTTCCGAGGAACAACAAAGGTCGTACCGACACTGTATGTTCCCAACCTTGCGAAAAACCTTATTTTGGGGAGTGATTTTTGGAAGACGTTTAGAATTGAACCGGCAGTAGAGGAAAATGGAAATCTAACCCGCCTAAATGTTTGTAGCATAGAAAAGGACGAAACAACATTGGGCTTCGTTGAAGATTACTTCGCAGCCGAAACGACTGAGGTTAACATTATCTTGGAACCTACCGAGGAGGTTCTTAAACCAACCGAGACAGAAGAAGATGTGAGCCTAGAGTTGCCATCCGTAGAGAATCCATCGGTTAGAAGAACCACAGATATTGAAACCGAACATGAACTCTCCACAACAGACAAAGCGGAATTAGAGAAAATCATTAAAATTCTGGAAGGAAATGGCCAACTAGGAAGAACTCATTTATTACACCACAAAATTGAAATCATGGAAGGCCAGAAACCCAAGAAACCCCCAAGATACCGATGGTCACCTGCAATTCAGAAGGAAATGGAGAAGGAGATTGAACGAATGAAGGAATTGGACGTGATCGAAGAATCGGAGTCTGATTGGTGCAACCCTTTGTTACCGGTGAAAAAAGCATCAGGTGAATGGAGACTTTGTCTCGATTGTCGGAGGATTAATGAGGTAACCAAAAAAGAGGCTTACCCATTCCCCGACATGCACGGAATATTAGGGAGGATAGAGAAGGCCAAGTACTTTTCGATCATTGATCTGTCCAAGGCTTATTGGCAAATTCCGCTGGCGGAAGAAAGTAAGGATTACACCTCTTTTCGAGCAGGAAAATCGCTTTACCGGTTTAAAGTCATGCCCTTTGGATTGACTGGAGCACCGATTACGCAAACTAAATTGATGAACAAAGTTCTAGGATACGACCTCGAGCCTCAAGTTTTCGTCTATTTAGATGACATTGTCATTACATCTCGAACGGTGGATGAACACTTAAGGTTACTGCGGACGGTAGCAGACCGGTTGAAAGGAGCAAACTTATCGATAAGCATCGACAAATCAAAATTTTGTCAAAAGAGGATTGCATACCTTGGCTACATTTTGTCAGAAGAGGGACTATCGATTGATAGCTCGAAGTTAGAACCGATTTTGAGTTACCCTTCACCAACCACATTGAAGGAGGTAAGAAGGTTAATGGGTATGGTGGGTTTTTACAAACAGTTTATAGCGAACTACAGTACTATATTGGCACCTATTACTGATCTATTGAAGAAGTCAAAATCGAAACTTATTTGGACACAAGAAGCCGAAGCGGCGTTCAACAATGTTAAAAATATACTCACGTCACCACCAGTTTTAACTAATCCAGATTTCAGGCTAAAGTTCGTCGTAGAATCCGATGCATCAAAAGTCGCCGCAGGTGCAGTACTGGTTCAGTACCAAGAAGAAATTAGACGTCCAATTGCATTCTTTTCAAAAAAATTTTCGGCGACGCAAAAGAAGTACTCAGCAACAGAGCGTAAATGCCTTGCTGTAATCTTGGCGATTGAAAAATTCCGTCATTACATCGAAGGCACACACTTTACAGTCGTTACCGATGCCCAATCATTGAAATGGTTAAACCAAGTAAGTGTCGAAGGAAACTCCGCCCGATTAATAAGATGGGCGTTGAAGCTGCAGCAACATGACATTACCCTGGAATATAGGAAGGGTAAATTGAATATTGTGGCAGATGCACTATCAAGAGCGGTAAAAGATAAAGATATACTTACACTTGATCTGGATCTGGAGAAGTTACAGAGGAATATCGAACGGGACCAGGCAAAATATAAAGACTTTAAAGTCATCCGAGAGAACGTGTATAAATATGTTCCTAGCGTTAATCCGGCAGATCCTCGATACGAGTGGAAGTACATTCCACCTAAAGTTGACCGCATAAAAATCCTGGAGGCGGAGCACAGCATTGCGCATTTCGGGTACTATAAAACGCTGAAGAAGGTTCAGGAGAAGTATTACTGGCCGAGCATGAGTGTCGAGATAAAACGATTCTGTAGAGGATGTGACACGTGCAAAACGTCAAAGCACCCAAACACCAATCGTGTTCCTCCGATGGGGCGTCCGAAACTTGCTAGCATGCCTTGGCAAGTGATTTCGTTAGACTTTGTGGGACCGTTCCCAAGGTCCAAAAAGGGAAATACAGTATTGCTGGTCATAACGGACCATTTTTCCAAATTTGTCATCATTCAACCAATGCGGGATGCCAAAACAGTAGCGGTTGCAACGTTCATAGAATCTATGATATTCCTTTTATTTGGTGTGCCCGAAATTGTTATCTCCGACAATGGGCCCCAGTTTAAATCGGCCGTGTTTGCTTCATTGATAAAAAAAATACAAGATTAACCACTGGAAAAATGCCAGTTATCATCCAGCCAATAATAACCTGTTGAGCTGTGAAAGCTGAGACTAGACAGATGACTTGGCAAAATGACGCAAAAAGTTGAATACGGAAAAATCTCTTAAATCGTGTCGGAACTTAAGGGGGGTTGTGTAAGGTATTATCGGCAAAAAATTGGATGCTTTAATTTTTTTCGATGCAAAGATTCTTTGTCTTTTCAGTCAGGCGCTACATCGAAATCTTGTTTTGCGGTATACACCATAACTCAAAATCTACTGGACAAACGTTGAGACATTTGCGCAGTTTTTTTTCACAGCATTTCACAAGTAATTAAGGGTGCTTTTATTTTTTGGTCGATTTTTGATTTCTTCGTAGTACTTTGAAACCAAAGTCCGATTATTGCTAAAACAACGATTAACATGTTATTGTGAAATTGTAATATTTAGCAGTTTGCAAAAAGCTCTTGTAGTTGCCTGGGCAATGATGTGAAGAAGAAGAATTGTGTAAAATTCAGAACGATTGGTCCAAGAAATTTTGTCTGTATCCAGTATCAGGTTCAATTTGTAAATTTATAACTATCAATTCATTATCAGACAGATGGCAGACTATAAGAAGTAACTAATTATAATTTTTATTAATTAAAATTACTGGACTTTCGGTATTTCAGGCATGATTGGATAATCATGCTGATAATTTGAATTACTTCACTTTAAGCAAAGTAGGTCTGCTAAATTCTATATGCATGGTTAGTAGACTAGTTGGGTAGGATGGTATAATAAGCCCCACCAGGCTAAAATTTCAGATTTCCATTCCATGGACGACATAATTATCTGAAGCAAATAAATAATTTTTATGGCATTTTTCATGTGTTGCAGAACAGCAACTGATACAAACTTTTCAAAAGATGTAAGCTTCCACTCTTTTTCTATAAGCATTTGATTTAATTTGAAACAGTCAGATTTGGCTGAACTGACAAACTATTAAGTGTAATGTTAGAGAAGCTCTTCAAGCCCTTGGAGTGGCTAGCGCCTAACAATACAACTCTATAACATTATCGATAGTATGCACCATTATTAGCAAAATAACGTTTAGTCAATTATGGATCTTAAATAATAAATTGTTTAAGCGGTTACTCCACTGTAGAATTTTAAAACAATCGATTTTTTTTATTTATTAGTCTAAAATGTGCTTTAGGATGTAAAAAATGATATCCCAAAACATAGAGAACGAAAACAATTCAAAAATATAATTTTCAATTTTGCCGCAACGCTTCTTATGTATAACCCATGTGTACTGCAAACTTTAACCGCGTTTTTCTCGAAACCACTGGCGGGAAATGTAACTCGAGCAAATGATTTTTGGTCGCTTTGAAATTTTCACAGCATATTTAAAATTGATTTTTCTAGTCACGTACGCAGGATTAAATTTTTTATTGCTTACCTTTTATTGATTAACGATTTTGTGTAGATTTTTATGACATTCTCTACGTTTTTTCACTCAAAACTGCGCCATTTCGCTTAAAATCAAAATATCGAAAAAATCCTATGTACATCGCTATTGACATAAGGAATCAGAAAAACTTTAGTTTTTGGCGCTAGGTCAAAAATCACGGGAGATAGATTTCCGGGGTCCACCCCTTCCAAAAAACGCGCATGAGGTGAAAATGCTGCAGAGCCGCCATCTTGTGATGAAATCGCTCGAAAAAATATTTTATTTGATACAATACTTATGTTATAAATCCCATTCAACAAGATGTCGATTCACCATTTTATTGAGCAATAAAAAAAATTCTCGAAATAATCAGACTATTAAATGGCATAAACAGTGAATTTTAAATTAACTTTATTGTACAGTTTTTTAACATAGCCGTGTATTGCTGATCAGAACGCAGCAATGTAAATGGCAGCATCATGTTACCGGAAGAAGACAAAAATATGCAAAAATTTGTCATGCTTCTCTTGCATACATTTCGTTATTTTCAATCCTCTCTTCGGCTTTCTTCTGGATAAATGTGGCTCTCTTTGCTCGCAATAAAGATGGCAATAAATAAGCCAGTTTAACATGTAGGAAAGACAAGCACTGACGAACTACACTGATAAAATAAAGTACTAATTAATGCATTTTCAATAAAAGTGGAATAACCCATTAACTGGGTAAAGAGTTCATACCTATAAATGAATACAGATCTTGTACGTCAACCTGGGTATGTTTTACCCATTATTTTCCGTAGAATTGTTACAACAAAATGCGAAAAAAAATTCCATTCATGAAAATCGCGCCAGAATGAAAAATACTGTCAATAGAATTATTTCTGAATTAAAAAAAACATAAAATAACATTCATTTCACATTATTGTCTCCTTAACTACTTAACAAAATAAAACCGCCAACTGGATATATTTTTAATGGTTGGATCTTTTGGCTGCTCTAAAAATGCCGAACGCATATTTGCAACATCCTCAGTAGTTTAAACAGCCGTTTTTTATGAGCATTGCCGAAATGTTCCGTTTCCGCCACGTACTCAGATGCAGGCCGGTAATTTGGAGCTTCCGCTACGAACCTTAGTTTGCAGGTTAACTCGCTTAAAATAATTCTTAATGACTTTTCACTCATTATTAAGATCAGTATATCCATTGACATTATCTCATCGAGTAGTTGTGAAATGAATAAAAAGCACCAATTGTTATAAGCAATAAAATACCCATTATTAGACAGCTCATAAAATGGGTAAAGTTTTTTTACCGTGTTTATCTACCCGCATTTTTTTATTTCCTCGTTCTTTCCTTCTCTCTGCATGCTTGATTCCAATTGCACATCAAAGGGTTACAGTAGAGCACGTTTGGATAAACGGACGGTTTGTTCGGAGTTTCCTTTCCAAGAGAATTTTGACAGTTGCGTTTTAACCAGTAATCATATTTTTGTCGAGAAATAACTATCATGGCACCAATTACAACCGATGGTTTAGCCACCTCTAACTCGACGAGCGCCTATTCAAACTGAATAAAAACATGCATACGTATATCAATTTATTTTCTTTTGTGCATATTATGTCACTATAAAGTAGTTGACATCATCGGCCAACTATCCAACACGATAAAGTTCTATGTTCAGAAACATATCGGCAACAAGTTGACAAAATTGTTCTCAAACCCTATGGAACGAGATATTGGACGAAGAAAAGCTATTTTACTGCAAGAAAATATCTGAATGAATTTACTCATTTTCTTTAACTTGAATTTGTTGTTTTTTAACATTGACGTGTAACGCAGATCAGAACGCAGCCATATAAATGACAACATCGTTTGATTAAAGCTTACCAAATATTTTAGGCCGGTTTAAAAGTTAGTCCGGTTTAAAAACAGTTAGTACGGCTTTGTGCTTACGGCTATCAATGTATCAATTCTAAACTATATGGGATTACGGACCCACGTCTATCAGAACGTCCTAATAGCTGCACAAATGACTTCCAAACTGCATGTCATTTCATTAACTAGTGTCGTTTGTGTGAGCAGCTCGTACGGTTTTCATCCCAAAAGTAATCTTTTGTTGAAGATTATTATTTCAGTGAAAAAATATAAATGATGGATCTACATAAAAACATTAGGTATGTATTGCTTATTACCGCACTAAATTTTGGGGCAAGTGCATCAATTGATTCCAATTGACAATAGCAGAATGCGATGAAAATCGTTGGACTCAATAATTGCACGAAGTATAAACAAAGCGCAATAAGTGTGATAACCAAGGAATTTTTTAGCTAGTTCAATTTTACATTAAAATATACCTCTGATAGCCTTTGTTAAATGTTCAGAGATTCGTGTTCCTGTATACCAAATATTACAAGATTTGCTTTCCAACTTCATGGGAAACCCTTATCCTGATCCATTATTGAAAAGCGACTAGCCGCGATCAATGCAATCATTAATAAGTCAGCTATTTGTATGTTTTAAATTAGTTTTAATCGAAAAGTGCGAATTCGGAGTGCTCGACATATGAGGTCTATTTAAAACGAACGATCGAACAAAAAGTTTTCCAATAACATACGATCAATTATACTTACTTTTGTATTTATAGAAACTTATTCCTCTGCCGTGTCTCAAAATACCCTGGGCACGCGGTAAATTTACAGAAGAATGAAAATGATTGTAAACACATTTTTTTAACATTTCTTCATAAACCTGAGTACACGCATAAGTACATGTATAAGTACTCACCCGGGTCTCTACTCGAGCGCACCGACTGAGCTAAAATTTAAACTATTCTTCAACAATATAAAGAAATTTCATAGTGCATTGAATTCAGTTATATCAACACCCTTAGTATTACAATGTAGTGTATTATTACTTGCTGATAAATATTTGTATTTACAGGTTTTCAAATCTAATAACAATCAATCGATTTCGGTGTAAAAATAAAGTTGATGAAAATAGTAGACTATGATTGAAACACGGATATCTATCTATCTATCTATCTATCTATCTTCTATCTATCTATCTATATATATAAAAGTCAAAGTTTGTATGTATATGATTTATAGACTCCCAAACGGCTTAACCGATTTCCGTAAAAATTTGCACACAGTAGGTATTTGGTATGGGGCGTGTTTGTGTGCTATTAGTTGGAGATTATCTGCCCGCCAGATGGCGCTTTGGAACAAATTGTGTTTTCCTCCTATTTCGCAGAGTGTCGCCGCAACGCGCGATGGGTATTAGCTAGTCTGTTACAAAAATGAGCTGCTGTGATGCGCATAACTTTCCCACCTACATAGGAATGAGAATACAATTATCATTTGATGTCTGAATCCAATTTCCAAGTCGTGTACAAAACATTTTTTTGAAATTTAAAGAATAGTATTGTGGTGATACATTCTGCGAACAACCAGAAAATATCACAAAAATTTGGATTTTTGCAGAGCACTTTAAAAATCGAAAATCACTTTGAAACTTTAATCCGAAATTTGAGGACACAGTGACTCACCTGGTTTCTCATCGCAACTATCTTCGTCATCATCTGACGTATTGTCGACCACCAAAGAAATATTATCAACACCTGGAAAATATTGTCAAAATAACTCAGTTAATGCAGAAAATACACTGACTAGTTTCTTAACACATACCGGACATTCGAAAAATCGGCCCTTTCCTGTAATACAGCCACTGATTCTACCGGACGACGGCTATTTCCGCTGCTGTCTGCATCTCCATCGACGCCTATACGCTCGACCCAGATTTCGTTGAGAGATGATTGCCTTAGCTTGCTCTTAGCTTCCTTAGCAGCAGCAGTCGGTGACTTAGGCACAAAGCTCGAACCGGAGCAGACTGGGCTAGATCCATCACGAGCATCGGCAAAATCGACCTTTTCATGCAATTGTAATTCTGGTTCTTTTGGTCGACGGCTGCTTCCGTTGCTATACTGATCAACACCGATATCTTGCTGGACTGGGTTAAACTCTTCGCACACGTCCGAGAGTTCGTCGGCAGATGATTTCCGTTTGCGTTTAACTTCCTTTGCAACTTCTGACGGTAACTTAGACACATTCGTCGAACCGGCGCAGACCGAATTATGTTTGTCCAGTTTCAAACCACCACCATCCGAATCTGCAGCAAGAAAAAAAAAAATAATCGCTATCAGGCCCGTGCGCAAGGGTGAGTGTTTTAGGGGTTCAAACCCTTCCCATGAGGGTTTTGAATTAATTTTAAAAATTTATTAACTTCCTGTTCAAGGATGAAATTATACAGCGAGCCGTGTCATTCGAGTTCGGTCACTCTAGAAACAAGTCGTTGAAAAAACCAAGGAAGAAACCTCGCGAAGGTGGCTGGAAAGGGATGTAAGTTATGTTGGTCAGCATCTCTGGGTCGGTTCACGTTTCGGCATGTTTCGATATTAGCACTAGTTGTGAGTAAATCGCCTACACAGCAACAGTCAGTCAGCGGGCTAGCAACGAGATCTAAGGAAAAAGCATGATGCCAGAGAAAATCGAGATATCGTTATCTGCAGAAATTTTATAGCAGACTGGCAGCTAAATGGCTCGCGAAAATGATCATCGGTATCGGGAGAAATACCGCCGCCGATAAATTCTCAGCAGCAGCTAGCAAATGAATCAAATGAATCCCCACTGAATTAGTGTCTACACAGAAAAAAATCCGTTCATGAATTCATGAAAAAATAGCTATTTCGTGAACTGAACGATTTACGAAAACCGTGACCAAGATTCTGAAATTTTGAATAATAAACCTCATATCCATGAAACTATTTGTGTTTCCACTAAACTAGTTCGCCCCGATTATCTACATGGCGTTACATTCGTATGTTGGGTGGGTTACTGTTGTTCGTTGGACATATTTAGTTTTTGTTGTCTTGTTCGTAATTTGGGGACATTCAGCCGACTCAAGCGATTTTGAAGACTCCTTATCGTGTTGAATTTGACACGTGAAGTAATGTGACATGATATCAGCAGTTTCATCGTGGTATTCGTAATTTCTCTTCGCCTTATTGCGATCTGTTATTTTTTGGTTACTAACGGGTTTTTACTCGGATTATGATTTGTGGTGCTCAGCGCAGTTTTCGTTATCTATCTAGACATGGCACTGAACCGTATCAAATGAATAACGATGTTCGAGGTCCTAATTGTTTTATCTGCAGCTCGTACCTATTTTTGGTCGCTAGCAGCTGGATATTTCATGAAAAAGTGCACGGATTAAGAATGATTCCACGACTAATACCCCAAACTTTGTGAAATTAGTTCACGTGAAAATTTCATTACCATGTTGCATGAAATTGAATATAATTAGGGATATCTTCACGCAAAATAGATGAATCATGTACTAGAAACCACGAACTCTATCACGAATACATGAATAATATGTAATAAACTTGGAAACAATTTCACGAGCACAGATATTGGATCGTGACTATTATATTAGGAATCATGAACCTGTTTACGATTACATGAATAATATTTGATGGCTTTGTGAACTATTTGCACGAATGGTAACTTGTGATTATTATACTAGATGAAATGAACCAGTCCATGACATGAATAATATTTCATGATTTTGTGAACTATTTCAGGAGCACGAATAGTAAGTCGTGACTAATATATTAGGCATCACGAATTAGTTCACGAGAATTGAATGGGTTCGTCAATAAATTCCGAGTTTCATGAAATAGATCACGAGAAAATATCCACAATGTTTTGATTTTGCGAACTAATGTACCTAAATCTATGAATAACATCATGAGTCAACTGAGATGAATGATCATAAAGTTGTGAACTAGTTCACGTACAGAAAATCAATTTGGTAATCACATGGAATCCGTAACTGAAGTTCACAAAACAAAAACATATTTTTCTCCTAATAAAGACGTGATGAAGGCGTTAGCGTTAGCGAAATTGAACATAATTATAAAACGCTTGATTTTTGTTCAAAGTCCTGTTTTTGTAACCTAAAAATGTGAATGTTCAAGAATTCATGGTACTTTATTCACGATTGTAGGAACAATGCTTTTATAGCGTAACGGTGGCCCCGGATGGATGAGGATGGCAAGATACAATAGGTTTAAGTTTAGTCGGTAGGATTATTTACTTCAAACCAATCAGACACTACAACTAGCCAATTCCATTCCATCTCGATAATCAACATTTACCCAATTTGTTGAACTGATTCGATTGGTACACAATACTCGGCCATCCAGGTCTCATAAAAACCTTTCTTTTATAAAAAACGTAGACAAATCAAAACCCTCCCCATGAGCATTTTCTGCGCACGGGCCTGATCGCTATCGTAGATATCTTTGTATCTTTGATATCTTTATTTACTGATCTTGCGGGCGTCAGCATTCACTACCCTTTTTTAAAAATTTGCCATAATCCGATGCATTATTACAATATTAAAAATAATTTTTAAAATCACATCCGCGCTTTTTTAAATTTTGAAAATGAAAGGAAACATTATCTTTCTCTAATGGTTTCAAGCGCATTTCCTCATATATCAATATGCGCGAGAGTGAGAGGGATTGAAAGAAACTAACTACTACACGCCAACGACGAACAAGTCACAAATGGACCCTAATGTCGTTTTTGCTTGAAGCGAAACTGAGTCAGTTTCTAACCCCAACTGCTGTCAAAACGTATGAACGGACAGCGGTTGGGGTTAGAACCTGACTCGGTTTCGGGTTAAAGCAAAAATACCATAAGACTGTTCGCAACGCTCTGATGTAAATTTGTTTCAAAATGACAAGCCGTCGGATAATTTGGATCTGTCAAAATACATCTAGAACACGGTGTTCCCAATGCGATGATTTAGCCACCTGTTCTAAATGTTGTTTATTTGATTTTGTTATTGTTTGTGTCTTATGTGACACATATTGTTTTTTTCTGCTGCCAGTCGTCACACATACCAATGAAAAAAAATTAGAACAGTGTTCTATTCGTGTTTTAAATTGTGGAACATTTAAAACATAATAGTCGAGCTGTTTTAAATCTGATCCAAAAAAGTGCTCGAAAAATAGAACTGCATCTCAGCATTGCGATCGATCTGATTTAGTCGGTGATGTAAAATAGAACATCCCATATAAAATACATCAGCGTTGCGAACAGCCTAAACATCAAACGACTGCAACACAACAACCGATCCTAACGATACTAGAAAGATAAAGAGGCGACAATCAAATACAACTAGTTTCAAATGAAACATGTTTTCAAAAAATTTAATGCTAAACAAATGGGAATATTAGTCTAATAAAATAAAAATCTGTGATTATCGGTAGGAATTAGCGATTATCGGTAGTTTTAACCCACTCGTCTGTGAATCCCACCCTGGTCGTAGCCTACTATGCTTGGGTGATGCAAGAAATGTGGTAACATGAAGAATGGCCGCTTTGTTTACTCAAAACCTATACAATTGTGTTTAATTAATTAAAAACATTAGCGTCGTTATTTGTGTTTTGTTTTTTTTCTGTTTCTCTCTCAACAATCCACGACTAACCAACTAATAAATGATTCCTTGATTCGGTGTCAAACATCCAATAAACTAACCCCTTATCGGACAGAACCCGGTTCGCCTTGAACAGAACAACCGCTACATCTTGCTTGACGCCTTCAAACGGCATGTCCGTACAAGTAGTTTTATTACACGAAACTCGTTACACCCTCGCACAATCGTCGGCGAGACTGTCTGCAGTCCAATTTTTTAAAGCAAACTGTAGATCAGCAGTACGTGTGAGAGAAAGAGACAGAGAGAGAGAGAGAGAGCGGCAGCCAACATCGTCATGATTTTATGAGCCCATTCGAACGCAATAACTTATTACGTTACAACATATCGTGCCGAGAGCAGCTTCTGCTTCTCGTTACAACAAGTCAACGATCATCGCCCGGTGTATGTGTAGTGTACCCACTTATAATTGCTACGATACGATGGAGGGGCGAAGAAAAATAGCATTTATTACATGTTCTGTGTTGCTTTGTACGATGAAGGACAGTGGGGAAAATCCTCAGGAAAAAATTCTTGAAGGGCAGATCCTCATGACTTGCTTTGATTGAATTTCGCTTTGAAATCGGAAAATTCTTCATTTACATTTTTTGACAGTTGTTCAAAAATTACGGATAAATGACCACCTTCCATCCCATTGTGCGAAATTCATCTCTCGGCCTGGTCCCCATTACATGGGAAGCAACCAGGTAGGTACAAAACGTGACACCGCGCACCACCGGTTCTGTTTCTGGTTCTGGCCCAAACTGGACATGAATCATTGTGTTACCGAGGCATTACCACCAGCACGCCGCCGCCCATAGGGATACCAGGGAAGAACACCATCACCAGCACGGTCGGTAGTATACGGCCATATCGCCATCGATGATTCGATGATGGCGAGAGCGAGATTTTATGTATATACATATTATTGATGGCATTTAAAACTGGACTCCATAAAAGTGCGATTTTTCTTATAAAAGTGCGCTTTTACATTAAATCGTTTTCATGTATGAGGCGCACTTATTCCTCTTTGGATAATACATAAGTGCGTAATAGACACCAAGACAATTCAATGTAAAAGCGCAGTTTTATTTGTGTTTCCGCACTTTTAGTCGCACTTATTATGTGCGCAATGCACTATATCGGAAATAAACGATCGCGCGCCAACCGATAAATCGTCCGTGAATTAATGACGCTTCAACTACCCGAATCGAATCTGGTCGGGGCTTTCCCAGAGCCATTTTGGGGGGGGGGGACCTTCTCGTTTTCTCCCGGCACGAAGCGGCAGCTGTAAATGACCACCGATAAATCATCCAAATTGGAAATTGGTTGGTTATGTTTGAGTTTGCTCTCTAAACATGGTGTGCCATTCGTCGGTTCGGTTGGGTTTCCATGGTGCTGCTAGCTGGTATCCCATGGCTAGTTACGACCAGGACCGATCGGTTGGTTGCTGCTCCAGTTGTGCTGCGAGTTGCGAGCCGCCATAAATGTGAGTGAGCAATTTTGCCCCGTTGGTAGCGAGACAGTTGTAATTTGTGGCGTGCGCGGGTTGCTGGCCTTGAACGGAGCCTGTCACAGGCGGCATGGCCAGCTTGGTTCTATCCAACATCGAAATGTCAGTATAGTTTGCGTGGCAACGTGATTGAAAGGTGTGGCCATTTTAGCAATAAATCAGTGGGATCTATTTCAGGTTGAGTGGTTTTCTGTGCTGGCGGTCAAACAATTTGGATGAAGTTGTCATGGAACTCCTGCTGATGGGATTGGGTTGTTTGATATTTTTAATTGGACATTAACATTAAATGGATCTTTAACAAACATGCGCTTTTTAACAACGACAAATTTCAATTTCGCTTCGCACGAATCTAAATGTAAGAAGAGCAGTTGCGTTCAGAGAAAACTTTAGCCGTTATACCAAAAGTTACATTCTAATTAGCACTATCACAAACAAGACCTACGTGCATGTAAAGAGTGCCGAGCCAGCTTCAACAGCGGCATTTGATCTGTGAAGCTGTATTTACTTGTTATTATTCTTGTACAGTACAACTCCTTAAGCCTTCATCTTTCCCCAACAAAACTAAACTTCTACCAAAACAAGCTTTTCGATTCTCATCGTTCGCAAAATTTTCGCGTCGTGTCAGTAAACTTGTACTTGACTTTCTACCCTATAAGGATTATTTGAGCATTCATGCATTCATAGGTGTCACGTAGCAACCATCGGCCTACTGTTCCGTTACTCCTTTCGCACAGCAGATCCACCTAATTCCTGCGAAAACAACTTTTCGGCGAGGGAACTTCGACCTCACCTCACGAATGTTCCATCCGGGCAACTGCGACGAAGAGACTAGTCCTCTTCCGAAGACATTTGAACAAGTCATCGCCGGGAAAAGTTCCATTCGTTTGTGAGTGAGTGAGCAACTGCGGGGAGGGGACTGGGAATAACAGGCAACCCTCGAAGGAAGACATATATTTCGAATGCGGACACAGAAAGTTGGTTGCATTAGTTGCCTGCCGGATGTTGGATTCGACCCAGGACCAGACCAGCTGATGCAGCAGCTAGGTTTCGCTTTCCGCCGTTTGGTTGGGGTCTTCTTTGGCGAGGCAAAACTTTTGCGTCGATCGATTTCGAGAGAGAGAGAAGCACGATTTCTGACGGACGGAAGCAGCTGGGAAGCCAACGTGTTGGCCTTGTGCAGAGGCAGAGAGAGAGAGAGAGAGAGAGAGAGAGAGAGAGAGAGAAAGAGTTGCAGCATTAAATCGGAATCAGAAAGGAACGAAATCCGATTGAAATATGTTTGTCAAACAGCTCAGGCGAGGAAAAGTTAAGCGACTTCAGTGTGGTTTCATGTAGAGTGCGTAAACTTCATCTCAGTAGGTTCAACTTTATTCGTTTGTTTTGATTCGAAGAAGTTCATGTAAATTTGCTTTCTCATAACGGAAGCGGAAGCATTTTCTTCTATCATTTCACGTTTCCTGGTACAGTGGGGTTAGAATGTAGCATCTGTACTATTTTGTTGTCAAATTTTAAACTGTAGAGATCTGATTTAGCCTTTTCTTCACAGGTCCTTTACACAATTCTCATATAATTATACTCGTAGTATCACCGAGAGCAACTTTTGAATCCCAAAATTCTAGCGAAAATTTGGCTTCTTTTACAAGACTTAGGTTATACAGGTCATGGCGCAAAAATTACTAGTTGCGTTATTTATAATAAGGCTGTAAAGAAATAAATATATCGCATAATATACCTATAAATATAAGGTCACGGCACTAAATATCATTTGCCATTTCTCACACGCCCCCTCCCTTTCTCACTCTCACTCACTTTCTCTTTCTCTCTCTTTCTCTCTCCCTTCCTTCGAGTTCATGGTAACTGTCACGGCTCACATCTTTCTTGCCGGTTCCCTATCCATTTCTAAGTTGTGTGATAAGATCTTCTCCTAATCTGAAATATTTATTAATGTCCAATCATGTCTGTGATGTAATTGTGGAGGTTTGGAAGACAAAACTTGTTTTTGTCTGCCGTCACCCTGTAAATAGTTTTTGCAGTTTAGTGTAGTAGAGAGCCCTCGTGAAAATAAGTTCAATATTACATCCTACTTGGTAAATAAAAAATTAGTAGTCCTGAGAAAACTTGCAAAATGGTTGTATTATTATAAACTATAACTATTCACGCCCTCAGGATGAAAGAAGTATCCCTCCGAAACGTTGAACTATGGGTAGGCTGTCGACCAAAAATCGAAAACTACATCAACTCCAATTTAATTCAGGTCAATTCATAGCTTTTATATACACTATAATTAAGGAAATTCATGGCAATCGAAAAAAAAAAATTTAACATAAACTGGGTAATATGGATGTTTGAAGATGAAAATTTCTAAAAGAGACATTCCACGGGCGTTATTTAAACTCTTCGTATCTCTAATTAATTTTAAAAGAAACATGCTCAAATATGTAATGTGAAAAGTAAGAAAACTGTGATTGTGATGATACTATTGTAAATATATATTCATTGTATTGGTATGAACTATTATGAAGAATAACGGATGAAAGCTCAAATTCACGAATTAGATCCGGAAAAAATTTGCTCTATACTGAGTAAAATTCAATTGATGTACACGTTTGATCTGACTACATTTTTGCTATTCACATTACTGTGTAGCAACAAATGAACCCGAAGGTACCCTTTTCATGACCAAGCTAACTAGAAACATATTTATTCGCTGAAAATTAAAATTTAGTTCAAGCATGTCCATTATAGTATTGATTTGTATAGGACTCATTTATCCATATTTCCTGAACGAGATTTCCATATTAAACAATATGCAAGCTATAAGGATGACTGGAAAGAGACTGCATTATAATCAACTGAATGCATAGCTTTTGTGCTATCGACATAGCCTAGACACTTCACACTATTTACTTCAATGCAAATGAAAACTTTGAAGTATCTACCTGTCTCATTCACGAATCGCAACCTGTTTAAGCGGCTTGAAAGCATATGTGACATTGTCTCACTTTACTATTTCGAATTGTGTGTATCTACGTATTCTGTACAGAAATCTTTTTCTCGGAAATGTGTGACCAAAAAGACAACTTTGAGTTCCAAAACAAATTGAACGTTCCGGGTTCCTGATGCCTAATTAAGGTCCATCAATAAAGTGCAAACACCAAATAATGTTAAACGACGCCGCCAAGAGAAGAAGAACGAAAACGTAAACAGGACCGGCGGAACACCGTTTTCCCGAGTGGGTAGTAGGAATCGAAGTGATTTTTCCTCGTACTGACGAAAGTTCAGATACGGCGTGTGTAAGTGAAAATGAAAAGCTCAGCGAAAATGTGTTTGTTGAATACTACACCCATAATCCGACGGGCATGTTTCTATTACTTTTGGGTAAGATTCTATTGCCTTTTAGGTAACAGACCGCGCAATTGCGCATTGCGGTATTAAACTCATATTACCGCAAAGGCACATTTCCGCAAAGGTAGTAAACGGTGGATCACACAACCAAACACTTTTTTAGTATGTGCCAACTTCGGCTCTGTTCATATGTACGACAATTCGGCCGATTTCTATAATAGTATTAGAATCGAGTCAAACCAGCCGGAATTCTGGCGGATTTCTGCCCGAATTCAGGCTGGAATAACCAATATTGGCAGAAATAGACGGAATTACAGGGTAAGTTGGATAGTGAAATAAAAATTTTAGACCGTTTCCGGATCCGGTCTAGTTGCCGGATCCGACACAGCTCCTGATCCGGACCAGTTCCCAAATTTGGACCTACCAGATCTGGATCAGTTTCCGGATCTGGACCAGTTTCCGGATCTGGACCAGTTTCCTAATCCGGACCAGTACCCGGAAATGGACCAGTCCCGAATCTGGACCAGTACCCGGAAATGGACCAGTCGCTAGATCTAACCCATCCTCTTTTCCCCTTACCAGGTCCGGACCTGAACCAGGCCCAGATTTGGTGCGTAGTAGTGATGCCACAAGTACAGATTTATCTAGAAAGGTACAGATTTTTGAAGTGTTTTTGGTACGGATTCTGTACGGTGTAGATTACAGATTTTTATAAAAAAGTATAGATTGCTACAGAGATTTTTTAACCCTGCGATGCACCCCAGTAAACAGCAGGTGAACGTTGTCTTAGCCCGCAGACAGAGTGATGTCGAGGATCTGAAGTGGAGCTGGTACTGACTGAGCTTGAACTGTAGCTGGCATTAGAATGAGATATGCGAGAAACCTGTTTCCAGCGAATCAAAGGGATGGAGTGAAAGCCAAGCGAATAAAAGCGGATACGTGGATCCAAACCATAGGTCTTGCTTCCCGTACATGACGGAAAGGACTGTTCATGTTCTATGCAGTCGCTACCTTGCTGTTGATGTCCGTGACCACACTCGACCGTGTACGAAAAAGCATTTTGTCTACGTACCCGCCAGGGAAGTAGAGATTGATGGTGTAGTCTCCGAGAAGGGCCTTAATTGCGAAATAGGGGGTGGATTCTTCCAGATCCCTGTGCTTCAGTTAGTGAAAATTCTGGTGTTCAGCAAAAATCAAGGAGTATTGGAAAACTTATTTTTCATCAGCCTCATTTCGAGCCTTTCGCCAGATTTGATCTTCCACAATTTGTTCTTTTGAACGGGGCTCGTTTACTTGTTTGCCTTTTTGTACCGGGGGGCATAAACTGCCGTCGCTACAAACAATGTGCCCATTGTAGAAATAAGGCACGGTGTGGAAAACGAGGAGGATCAACCTTTTCTTCTGTGAAGAGACTTCGTATGAACTGTCGACATATCCCGCATATAAATTATACGGAGAAAAATTGAAGCATTCTGTTGAGAAACGATGGCAAGAAATGTTAACCGTTATGTGTCCGACACGGTACCCGGGTACCTTTTTAGGTTTCAGTTAATGAAATTCTCTAGATCTTCACTAAGTTAAGCTTTTGGGTTAATAATATTGTTGATATAGTAAGAGGGGGAATGAGGAGGGGTTCCTGATTTTTTTTACTACGTAACAGGCCGACGTAGGTACCCACAAAACTGAAATGTCAATAACTAAGGTAATTTTTAACCGATTTTGATACTTTTAAGTGTTTTGGATTCAGGAACTCATCCACTTTTAGACTTGGTGAAAATACATATGGTTACTTGATTCGGTTCCCATGATTCTGATTTCCGGAAGCTTGTTCCGGTGTTGGGATACTGTTTGTGCCTAATAGTTTTCGTAAGAGGAGAATCATTTCCTTCGCAAGGTTTCCTCGTAAAGGCCTGAAAACCGATGAAAGTCTCGGAAAGATGAACCGATGAAAGTCTCGGAAAGTCCACATGGGACACCCAAAATTTCAAGTGTCTTTAAGATTTCAACTCCCACGGCATGTCATAGGGTTGTCTTCGTGCTGATAACCGATCTATCTTATTGCATGATATTCGCGACAATTTCAGTATGACCATCTTGAATGCAGTGGAAATGACACGAATGCTTACCAGCCCGGCCAAGCGCGTTAGATTTTTCGGTGTACGCTACCATTGATTGAAAGAGCTACGCGTCCACTATATTCGAAACAAACGAATCAAAATAAGAAACTCCTCCGGTGGCAGTGTACAACGCTATGACTGGCTTGTTTTTCTACACTGAGATTAAAGGTCAGACGAAACGAATACCCGGCGCGAACAATAGTGGACGGTTTCCCACACCCTTGTGGACAGAGAGTGCTCAAAATTGTATGCGGAAAGGTTCTACGAGGACTTTTTGCATGTCAGATCGCCCAAAATTTACCGAATATACGCGACGTTAGAAAGGAAAATAAAAAACTTGATGGAAACAGAAAAACGCGATTATTGGCCCCGGTTCGTTAACGAATTAACGAGAGAAACAATATTTCGTCTAGCAGTTGGACCCTACGTTGTGTACTCGATTCGACCTTTGATCGGAATATACGGAACTAAGAATCCTTTATCGGTGACAACAACATTCCACGAAGATTCACATTCAAATGATAGACGTTTCGCGATCAAATTATAATAATGAATATAAACGTAATAATTGTTCTTCAAACACACACATTTATCTGACAGTTAAGGTACTCACAAAACTTATGGTTTTATATTTACCTACGACCATGTCCACATCGTTACAGTTCCAAGTAGGCACTTTGATCGATGGAGCATGGAAAGCACTCCCAATCTTGCTGGAGAAAATATTGGCGTTCCTAGATTCTTTATATTAAAATCGTTTCTGATTGCCTCATACAAATATTTGTTTGAGTTCTTTCGCATTGTAGATTAGAATGGTAATGAGAAGGCGGACACTTAGGCATTAAAAGATAATATTTGTGAAATATCGCGCAGCTTCAACGAATTTTTCAGTATTTCTTGTTAGAGGACGCTCGCAAATTGGCAAATTTTTGTGGGATAATGGAAGTTTAGGAATCCCAAAGGCATCAACCAACCTTGGGTAAAAAAGAAGGATGCACATCGTGACTTCCTTCGGGTGGCATCTCGAGTCATGTCCAATCACTGCGCATCACCGGCGACGTGGAGAGCGTTCTCTACCCCTGCGGTGATGGCAATCGCGACATTAAACATGTTGTCTGGTCGTGCGCCTAGTGTTCTACACACACAAAAAAAAAACTGAATTTTACCGTTCAGGTATTTCGAAACATGCCACAATCTAACAAAGCGTAATTGACGAAATGACGAAATATAACATTGTTCTGTTTAATTTTACATGAAAGATGTACTTTCCAAGCACAGTACCATAAAATTACACATTTTAAACAAACGCCATATATGGAGCAAAATTACGTGACTCGCTTAATTCAGCGACATGTAAGACTAAAATCAAACGTAAGTCTCTTTCATTTTTAATGCTCGCATATGTCATGGTCAGAAGACGTAAATTTACACGTTTTTTTTCTAGTTGTGTAGTACCAGATCTGCGTTAGACGAATCCTTTCGGCCTGGTTCTTGTCCGAGATATGCTGGATATCCTACAAAATTATTTATATCTACTCTAA
Source organism: Topomyia yanbarensis (assembly GCF_030247195.1). Lineage (NCBI taxonomy): Eukaryota > Metazoa > Arthropoda > Insecta > Diptera > Culicidae > Topomyia > Topomyia yanbarensis. Next base: position 457,411,846 of record NC_080671.1, read on the forward strand.
TTTTGGTTGACTTACTAACAGCTACCTGCAAATGTGATCCCAAAAGTTCCCAGCGGATCCAAGAAGGCCAGTTGGCGATCCGGTTCATGAGATCCTGATAGTGATCTTCCGTTTGCCACAAAGCTACAAATTTAATTTCTTTTTTTTTCCCTGTCATTTTTTCTCTGATTGTTCTTTGATACGGTCTCTGCTACTGATGTTGGGATCAACAAATCGTTGTCTTCCTTATAAAAAGTCTACTGATTGTTTCTCCTTGCTTTAATTTTTGATCAAATTATTATTCATGTTAAAAACTTACAAATTGTTTATATTGTCCTTAAAAATATTTCTTACTGTATCCCATAGTCTGCATAAAATTGTACAATGGGATTCCGCTTTTGGCAACAATTTAATTTTTTTCAGTTTCCAAAACCGGAACCGTGCCAAAAATGGAACCTTATTTTTAAAGTTTGGGTTTATTACAACTTCGAAAATGTTTCAAGGATTTTTAATCATATGTGAAATGTGGAATGAGATGAAAGAAAAAAATGAGCTAATTCAATTTTATTCATTATTTTATCAAATTCAGTCGTCCTCCAGTTGAACTCGAACAACCTTCGCGCACTTCTCGAGTGCAATGCCCCTCATTACGGAGGTGTAACATATCATTTAATTCGAATCCCTTTCTTTTTTTTGTTCTTTACCTTTCTTCTATTGACCCGCTCATAAACAACAATCAACTAGTAACAAATAGATAATTGAGAAAGGATGTGCTATGTGTGGTGGTTGGCTATTCAAGTATTAGTAGTGTTTGAAGTACTAATGTATGTCTTTCATGTGATGATCATAACTTTAGCTGTATCTTGTACCTGTCTAATCTATTGCGTCTCTCATATATTATCTTTTATCTCTTCTTTTCGAATCCTATACTGCCATTCTACACCCGCCTTCAGCTGGGTCAGCAAAGATAGTGAACGTCTTAACACTCACACATTCTCAAACGCGGTCTCAAGCGGGAACCTACAAAAATACCCTCGCGCGCGCGGTTACGAATCGATCACGTCCGGAGGTCTACCCTTGATCCCAGAAGCCTGGGTCCATGCCTTCAGCTGGACCAATTGGGCAAATACGCTCATACCTATTGGGCGGCACGTCTCATGGCGACATGACCGGGAACCTTATCGATATAAGGGATCCCACTCTCTGCCAGAATTCTGGCCGCACACCGAAAATTTAATATCAGACTCACGGTTCGCGCGACCATTCAAGTACACACAACACACGCAAATATGTTACAAAATCACGTCAGCGTACAAACGTTAGAACCCCTCGCGATTTTCCAAGCAACCTACGCCCACCAACTCGCAAGCATGATTATGCCCCGGTGATAAGGTTAACGTCTCAGCGCTCATAAACTTACCAACGGGATCTCAAGCGTTAATCTATAAACTCCCGCGTTCGCGCCATCATGAATCGGGATCGTCCGGAAGTCTCTATCCTCGGTACCAACAGTCTAGGCCCATGTTAATTTAAAAAAAAAATAAATAAAATTGAAAAATTTAAAAAAAAAATTGTTCCCGTATCCACTAGACAAAACGTTCCATGGCGACATGACCGGGAACTCTAGTGCTATGGGATAACTCACTCCCTGTCAGAATGTGATCCGTACACCGAACTAAATATCAGAATGACGGTCCGCGAATATATCAATGGCCGCAGGGTTTCAAAATCGAATTTATACACGCGAAGTCACATACACGCGAGCACACGCGACAAACACGTCAACATACGAACGCTTAAGCCCTTCGCGATCATCTACGCACACCTATGCCCGCGATCGCGCAAACTTGATAACACTCCGGTAATTATGTGAACGTTTTAGTACTTACGAAGTTACGAACGCGAATCCGCAAACGCGCGCGATCATGAATCGGTCACGTCCGGAAATCTTTAGCCTTCATTCTAGTAATTTAGGTCCATACATTCAGTTGGACCAATCAAAAAAATAAAGCTCATATCCACTAGACCACACGCTCTACGGCGACATCGCCGGGAACTCATGATATGGAAGATCTCACTTTCATTTAGCATCTGAGCCGTACACCAAATATAAAGTATTAGATTCACGGTCCGCGCACGATTATCCAAAGAACACACGCGAATATGCGAAATGCACACGGTTATAAAATAGATTTTATACACGCGAAGTTACATACACGTTAGCACACGCGACATACAAACGCACAAGCGATCGAACACGTTAACGTATAAATGCTCGAGCCGTTCGCGATGATACATGCGATCGCGAAGTCCTTGCGCCTGCACATATCTGAACCGTACAACAAATATCACATTCAATTTGCCTAAAGCAGTGTTTTAGTGGGCGCCATTGCCTGTTCCGTCTGCAATTGTAGGGTGTGATTCTGACGGGGAGCCCTTCCGAGAACCTAGCTCTACAGCTCCAGCAGGACAACTCTCGAAAAATAAAATACATTGTATTTTGAAATCACTATGTTTAATACAGTCAACGTTAAAAGTTTAAAATTTGAGGAAATCCAGAAAAAATTGTGTGTGGCAGTGTAATTTAGTTAAATAATGTTTATTGTTTTTAATTTTTTTGGAGAAAATAAATCAATATTTTTAAATCGCTAGCTTGTAGTACTCCTCTGTAGGTGTGAAATTATGCTGTAAACGATGCGGAAATAAAAGTTATTAGCAATAAAATATTGATTCGTAAAATGGTTATGCTGGACGTTTTTGAGGGTAAAATGAAAAATCCGTAGCTTTCGTGAGCTGCCAATAGATTTTTCGGTTGTCTCATTACAAAAACAGTATACAATAGCTTTTTTAAGCAAAGCAAATATTTGGACAGCAGAGGGTTATTAACACTCGACCGTGTACGAAGAAGTATCTTATCTACGTACCCGCCTGGGAAGTAGAGATTGATGATGTAGTCTCCAACATGGGCCTTAATTGCGAATTGGTTTGCAAGCAAATGCAAAAAACGAGGAGTATAAGAACTTATTTTCAATCAGTCTCATGACCACCGGATCTACTCTTTCAAATTTTGTTCTTTTGAACGGGGCTTGTCTACCTGGTTGCCTTTTTGTGCCTCAGGGCATGCCGTCATTGCGAACAATCGGGCCATAAATCTACCCAATGTAGAAACGTAAAAACCACGACTAATGTCAACGCTCCCTTGGCCACTAATGAGCGAGAGTCCAATTGAGGGAACGTGTTCTAACGTTCCTATAAATTTTCGAAAACAGAAAATCATTTCCTCTCCTAAGCTGCCTCGTAAAGGCTTGAGAGTGGCTTTTGATGGGTGCTATTACAAAACCGAAGTAAGTGGCTCCTCGTCGCGGAAACTAACCGAAATTTCCTCATGGGTTCGGTATGTTTCACTACCATGATTTTCCTAGGTTTAACATGAAGTATTTGGTTAACTTTCGACGTAGATCTTGACGTCGAATTTTATGTTATGTTATTTTATGTTTTTGTTTATCTAGACGTAGATATTGAAGTTGTAGGTTGTCAAGCCCAAATCGAAGGCAGACATTGTTCCCCTATACATCGCACATCAGCTGGTTCAAGAAGACTTCAACTCCCACAGTATACCATAGTGTTCTCCTCACGTCGATAACCTATTTATCTCACTGGATGATATTCGCGACAATTTCAATATGATCAAGACTACTCCACCACCGCGGCCAAGCGTGTTGGATTTATCATTGTACTCGAACTCAATTAGTGTGCCTATTGATTGGAACTGCTACGCGTCCACTATATCCGAAACAATCGAATCTAAACAAGAAATTTCTACAGTAGAAGCATACAAGGTTTTGATTATCGACACTGCGATTAAAGGTCAGACTAAATGAGATCAGAGCACTCGGAATTGTACGCGAAAAGGACTTTTTGAATATCAGATCGCCCGATTTTTCCGAATATATGCAACGTTTGAAACGCAAATGAAAAACTTAATTAATGCTTAAAACGCGATTATTGGCACCGGTTTGTCGACGGATTAGCGAGAAAAATAATGTTTCATCTGGTGGCTAGATTCTGCGTTGTATATTCTACTCAACCGTTGATCGGAATACACGGAACCAAGAATCCTTTTTCGGTGACAACAACATTCCAGATCTATACTCAAACAATTGATGTTTCGCGATTAAATGGTAATACTTTATTTAAACGAAATTATAACAGAATTTTATCTGACAGCAAAGATGCTCGTGCTAAGCATTGTAGTGCGCATATCACTGTAGCGTGCGTTAGATGATGACAGCTATGCCTCACTTCAATGCTAATTATTATGACAGTAGTGGTGAGGGTGATCATGAAAGAGGCTGTGCTGCATAAATTCTTCCCACAAAACTGATTGTTTTATATTTACCCATCAACAACCATGTCCACATCGTTACAGTTTCAAGCATGCTCTCCATTCGATGGAGCATGGAAAGCACTCTGCATTTTCTGGGGAAAACATATGATTGCCTTAGTTCTTTATCTGAAAAGAATCTATGACAAAAGATCGAAAGACAAAAGGTCGAAAATACAAAAAGTCGAAAGACGAAAGGTCGGATCAATTTTGAAGTCGAAATCAAATTTTTAACTTTTCTTTTTTTTAAAAGGTACCCTTACAGGAACTAAAAATCAAATATCATAGCCAATATATTCATAGATAAAACTTTAAAAGATTGCCAATGTTCTGTAGCAATCGCGTGTATCATAGTTCAAATAGCTTCCAATTCAGAAACTCCATTTCCTCGTTGTAAATATATGCTGTTCACTTCTAGAACAAATGTTCTGCTTGGGTACAAGCCAAACGACGTTTTCTCTCCATGTCGTTTTCTGTTTGCTATAGCGCGGATTGTGAACTTACAAGCGATACGAAGTGCGGACAAAGACGTACCGCCACGTGCGTAAGGCGGCACCGCTAAACGCCGTCAGCCGGATTGTTGCATCCGTATTTTGTTTCTGGTACGCTTTGTGGAGATCCGACACTATCAGCAGTTACCGAACTCCAAGCTAGGACCTTAACAACATCCTCGCGCAAGGTAACGCAAAACAGTCGCGTCGTTGTCGAATAGCTTTCATCAAAATTGGTGCAAGCAGCGCGATACCAGCAGTCGTCGTCAACGTTTTAAAGGTGTGAAGTGAACAGCCTACCTGTGATCATAACCAGTAGTTTAGTCGCGATCTTTTGACTATTGCTTGGTGTCATCCCGTGAGACGGAGTACCCTTCGGCTTTTGCGTCTGCCGTTTCGTTTCCCCCAAAGTTTAGCAAAACTTACCCGCCTTGGGGTTGGGTTTCTGGTCGCTCCGCTCAGTCGGACCTAAACTAATTTATCGACCCTATGGTTGAGTAAGCCGGGCAAACGAATGGATCACAGGTTTGCTTGCAAGGGGCCGCCGCTTCCGACGGCGGGTCGGCGGCCACCTCATCCAGCGGATCCTCAGCGGCTTTGCGCTGCTTCGGTTCCTTGGCCTCGGTTCTTTATTCTTTATTAGTCTTATACACCAACAGGCATACCAAAGCCCCAATGGTGTTGGTCTTAATAATAAACTTATTACTAACATTCAAGTCATATACAAAAATATTACGCATTACGCTGGCTATACAATCAACTTTAAAGCAGTTCCGTCCTAGCTTCATAGAACATATTTTGTGCCTGGCACTATTGAATATTTCAGTACTATTTTCAATTAATTGTGACAAGCGATCAAAATACGATGTGTTGAACCCCAAATCGCAAATCATCACCGAGAAAGGAATATAATTGGTAGATCAATCATCATGTAAAGAACAGCTCATGTTATAAAGAAGGAAAACACCAATAAAAATTCAAATTATTTTATTTCATGATTTAAAATTTTTATAGCAAAATTAAAGTTCGTGGTAGAATTAATTATTTTTTTTTAACAATAACATATAAGTTAAAATCGATTTTCAGTAGTTTCAAAAAATAGCTTTATTAAGATTATTTTTAAATTTAAAAAATGCCCAGACCGGCGCAAGTTTCAAAGTTGAGTAGATATTACTTGGAGAGAGTATAGCTGCGTATGAAACGGCTGATGAATTATAGATAACAGACGGCAACGAAGCAGCTATCGCAGATTTCCGAACTAATTCAAAGGCCCCAAATCACCATGAAAACAGAACAATACACCGTCAATAATAGTCAGAGAAGCCAAAAATAAAAAGGAATGGTCGACTCCATTTAAACACAACACAGTAACGAACTAAGCAAATAGAAATACATGGTTATTAAATGAAATGCAATTGAAAAGTACCAGACAGTAAAAAACAGTAATTTTTACATTCAGTTCTGATTCTAATTGAAACACTATGTTTAGAAATACTGCGATGAAATAAGAAACCGCGTGAAAAGGTCCCTTACGTTTAATGCCTTTCAATATTGCATCTTTTCGATGTTTTGTCACATTCGATGTTTTGTCCCATTCGACGTTTTGTCCATTTCGACCTTTTGTCCTTTTCGACCTTTTGGCCTTTCGACCTTTTGTCTTTCGACCTTTTGTCCTTTTCGACCTTTTGTCTTTCGACATTTTGTCCCTATACCTCTGAAAAATCATGGCAGATTACTTTAGTTTGAATTCTTTTGCACTACTCCATTCCGGGTAATGAGGAGGCGGACATTTAAATTAGAATGGTAATGAGTAAAGACAAACAGTTAGGCATTAGAAGGTAATATTCGTGAAAGATCACGCAGCTTCAACGATTTTTTTAGTATTTCTTATTAGAGGATGCTCGAAAATTTACAAATTTTGTGGAACAAGGAATTTAGGAATCCCAAAGGCACAAATAAGCCTTGGTTCAAGCGGATGGATAAGCCTCGTGACTTCGTTCGGATTATATCTCGGGCAGGGTTACCATATTCACAGTTTTTTTCTGTAATGTCACAGATTCTTTTTCACAGATGGCAGATTTTTGTCGTTTTGATGAAAATTTCACAGATTTTTGTAAATATTGTGATTTTTCACAGATTTTTTGGAAATTTATCACAGATTTTCACAGATTTTCACAGATTTTTTTTTCTGTTTTAGTTATCACAGATGATAAAAAGATATTTTTGACTGAAACACAGATTTCAATGTGGCATCCCTTATCTCGGGTCATGTCCAATGATTATACGTTGGATGAGCATCTCCGGTGTAGTGGGGTCGTGGAGAGCGGTCTCTGCGCTTATGGTGACGATTATCACAACATCAAACATGTTGTCTGGTCGTGCGCCTAGGTCCCTAGCGCCAAATCTCCGTTAAACGAACCCCTTCGACTTCGTTACAGTCCGAGATGTGCTATGTTATAATGTTAGATGTGCTTTGGTTATCTCTTCTCATTTGGTTGATATGCTAACATCTCCCTGGAAATCTGGCCACAAAAGAGTTCCCCGCGGATGCAAAGAGGGCAGTTGTTGTTGTCTCTTCATTTTCCCTGATACGGTGTCTGCTACTCCAATATAGAAATCAATTCCTCTTGTGTATATCTTTTGCCTTGCTTATAATAAGTCTTATTGTGTTTCTCCTCAATTCAATTTCAATTGATCGGTGTTAAGTCAGACCGGACTGAGTGACATCGCGTTGATTTCGAGAAAAAACGTTTCAATCGCAGCATCCTTCACATTATAATTCTAAATTTATTTTTGCCATAATTCATGCTAACTGTAACATATTAAATTTCTGGCAAAAGTCGAATGCAGCTGGAGAAATTCTTTATCCAGTGCTGTCATTATCTCACTTTTTAAGATTTAGTCCGGTCTGACTTAATACCGACCAATTGTTAATCAAATAATACTTCCTGCTAAAAAAATAACATTATATATATAGTCTTTGAAAATATTTCTAACTGTTTCCTTTAGTCTGAATAAAAATGCACTAATATTTTTTCTACATATCGATCTAAATTCCTTGTTTTAACATGTAGATGTGTCAAAATATATCCCCTTAGTATTACTAAAAAATAAGTTTAAATTTTAAACAACTCCTAATTATTATATCATCTTTTCAAGAAATTTAAATTGTAAGCCAAAAGAAATTTGCATCTCAATAAAAAATGAAATTGTTGTGCATCGCATGCAAGACAAATAGGCGGTTAATGTCAGATTTTAGCTTGTTTCAAACTTTCGAGTGGGTATTTCCCCTCTCTGCTATTTTCGAGTGGGCACTACTACCCACAATACCCACGGTATCCGCCGGCCCTGTGTAATTATATAGTAATATTGTAAACCAACGACCCATATAAAACATTTCTTAACGTTTGCATCGATTTTAAGCATTTTTTAAGCTTAGTCTAGCTATTCCAAAAGAGATCCACTTAAAAACGACTTTGACTCGTTAGCAGCCGATCACATAAGAACAGCAATATCAATTTCCATCAAATACCTCCAAATCGCCATCACCAGAAACACCGCTGATGTCGGTAGCGGACTATTCAATTAACTTCCCATCAACGGGCTTGGTGGTATCTTGAAATGACCTCATTCGAAGCTAATACCGCGGTGTTATCAGGCTAAGACGCTTCAATGACCTGCTTTCTTTCTCGTCGTCATCGCAGTTAAAGGACTCTTCTTCCGTCGCAGTGTATCTCGGTGCACTCCCTTCTGCGTTGTGACACATCCAGTGGACTCGTGTCCATGTCATACTGCCCCGCTGTCTGTGCGAAGGAGATGAGCACCAGCCGTTTTGATGATACTGGACGAAAGTAATCAACAGCAGCCATTATACTGGTACTGAACGTACATCGGAATTATGGAGGTAGGGTAGCTGTGAGAGTTCAGGAATAGTTAAATGGATCTGCTTGCAATGCGAAGTACCTTAATTTGACTCATTGAACGATACACCAAGATTGAGTAAAAAAACTCAATTTCAGATGCTTTTTCATTTTCATGTACGTCTCAGTAGGCGTTGCATTTTTTGCCACCCTACCATATACAAAGTTGGGTCCGGCTCTTATACGGTAAGAGGACTTTTCTTAATAGAATGTTACGAAAAAAGTGTCCAATGATGCCTTTTACGATCCAGTAGCCCGACCGTCATTTCGGAGTACAATTTTTCGTCGGTTTCGGAAGCTGGCGCACGATGCGATCGGATTATGTGGCCGTGTCAGCAGTTGTGTGCTTCTTATTCGTCCGAGTGAGTGTCGCTAGGTTAGACGTTAAGTGACGAAGGGATGTTACTCGATTGGCATACCAACCATTTTGATTCAAATTTCGATATTTAACGAAAAATTTGTGGAAAATTGAATATTTTTTCCTTGTTAGGGGCAACTTTGCCACTGCGACCACTATTTAGGTTATCTTTTGTGTCTGCCCCTGTTTGCTCTACATGTTACAAATTACCCGAATCCAATGTAGTTGGAAGCGAGTTGTTTGTTTGGTCACATGTGTCGTCCCAATTGGGTAGCCTGTGGTAGTTGGTATATTTTCAACTATCGATCTTTTTCTGTCAATTTTCTTCAAATTCCGGTCACTCATTATCGTGCAGTATACCAACTAAACGCACAGTTCTCTTTACTAGTTTCAGAATTAATTTTAAAGCCACTTATGCAACGCTCAAATATGTTATTATCTCCGAGAACCACGAAACAAAATCGAAGTTTTTTTCGCGAAAATTGTATACACGAACAAAAAAGGAACATCTGGATGACCTTTTTTCTAGCCTACTACTCTGTTATTCGTGCATTTGCTATTGGCAGCTATTTGAAGGATGGAAATGTTCGATAAGTATAATAGTGTCAATTTTATTACTCATTTTTTTTAATTAAAAATAAACTTATTGCATGTTTAACTTGATAGTGTTCAGAATTCGAATTATTCACACATTCGAATCAGTATGGTATATAGACCCACAAAATTTGACAATTGTCTTTCTAAGCTTCATCATTTCGTTGGACGCAAGCTTCTTTAATAATGAATAATTTATGCACCCTACAATCTAGGTTTTTCATCATCCATCCCGTCAAGATTACTCTAAAAATATAATTAATTATCTCTTTCTTCTTGTTTTCTTTTTACAGGTAAGTGCAAACGATCAAAATTTCCAACAAAGACCCCGAGTCGGCTACGTGCCCTAAAATAGGTAATTTGTAAGCACCGTTCTCTGACCATTGTTTCCGTCGCTGAAATGAGGTGGAAATTTCATCCGGAAGGGGTGAGAAATTCTGCCCCGGCACGTTGTATATCTTGGCTCGAAATCAAAACCATCATCCTCTGCTGCTGTATCATAGATGAGAGTCATCATGCCCGAGTTCGGGGCTGCAAACGACAAACCATTGATGCCCGGCCGAGCGTGGGACAATTAATTAAAAGCTTGCGCCTCTTGCGAAAGCTGTACAACAACGACGACGACGGCGACGACTATGACAACGACGACCGTCGAATCAGCGCGCTTGCTGCGATGGGACGGAATTTTGAATACATATCGCACGGCTTTCGTCGCGCTGTCGTCGCTGCCGGTTTGTCGTAAAGATTGAACATTCCAAGGTTTCTGCTGTGAGCTTCAGCAGCGCGGCGAAGCAATCAAAATATTTTCATTCGAAGAAATTACTTTCACGAAGCTTGCTTTTGGTAGATGAGCTCGGCAGATGCCGGTGCACTGCACACTTGGCAGGAAGACGTACACGAATATTATTATCACATCGCAAACCAGCAGTTAGTCCTTTCCTTTCCGGAGTAATAAAGAGCGACGGTGGAGCGAAGTCCTGGCTATGGCTACGCGGTGGGACTTCGGTTGGCCCTTGGACCGGAACTAACTGTGTAGAGAAGATGCTTCACAACCATCTCGGAGGAGCGAGTAAAAGTCTCATTAAATTTTATTGCATTTAGATGAGTTTTAAAATACCATGAAATCTATCCTTCTTCGCATGCTTAGCGGACAAGTCGCTTGCTTTCGGTCGAAGCGCACCCGGTTTGGCACCGGGAAATGAGTATCTTTGGATGAGTACGAGACGAAGGGATATCCGATTACGCAATTTGTGAAATGTACTGGCTCGCTTCCTATGCGCTTTTGTGACACAGTAATCTTCAATTGGTACGTCGATAATAAAAGATTCACAAATCCCATAGTAGGCGGTAGGTTTTCATTATTCAAACTGTAATGATTCATAGCAGATGTGCTATTGAGTATGCAGTATAACTATTGATCATTAGAAATTGAACATTAACATGACATACTAGAATTTCTGGTAACGATTGAAAGCGATCACAACCAAATATTTGCCAGATGTAACGACATTTTAGCGCAAATGACTGAAAAGGTAGAGCTATGGAAAACCGAAATTGGTGAAAGAATGGAATCGTTTGAACAAACAATCGGCAAACCAATCGAAAGTGCAGTGAAAGGTGTAAAACTGGATACACCAGCTGGTTCAAGCAGAAATCTTAAGCCTCGAAAACGGCCTAGAGGCGAAAACGGTGATCAGAGTACTCCTGTGATAATTAGCAGTGATAACTCTAGTACGTTGAAGTTCCAGCTTCAAAGTAGTCGATCGCTAGGTTATATTGATATCCCCAAACAGCCTCACAAGAATGAGCCAGTTATCATAGTGAGGTCTAAAGAGGCGAGCCAAAGCGCTAGAAAAATGAAATGTGAGTTACGGAGCCAAATTGATCGAGCATCGAATAATATTCGAACAGTTCGCGAAGGTAGTAGGGGAACTGGTGGTAAACCTGATGCTACTACCAAGAAAAAAAATAAATTTTTCAAACCTTAATCGGCCAACCCTTGAATCGATTCCCAGTCGCATCAGGAGTACTTGCTCCAAAAGTTAAAGCAAATCGGACAAGTCTAGATATAACCAACGAGCCTGAAGTTTGAATGGGATTTTTCGACAATTTACATGGAAAAATCCCACTAACTCGCATTTTCACCGCTAGGTGCCACTGTATGCATCCTATCATACTATCAGCTGTACTGGGAATATGCAACCGTTCTTAATCACGGTCTCGCAGAGCTTTCACCATTCATTCAAATTCAATCCGAACGAACCACACTACAGCTCAGTAAAACGCTTGCCTTCGCCCCAACCGAATGAATTGCCGCTATGGATACCGAAGCAACAACACGAGGAAACAGGAAAAGGAACGAATATATTCACACATGCTTGTATAAGCACGTATCATTATAATGATAAACAGTTGTGAGTATCATTGAGAGAGAGAGAGTATATAAGTATTCTCTTCTCTCTTGAATGGTGGTCCCTTATTGCTTGGCTGGTTAGTTTGTGGATTTGATTCATGAACATACAAGCTGTTGAATCATTCAGATTCATTGTGTAATGCTGAATCTGAATATAAAATTCATCTGGCCATATTAGCGGTTTTCGCCGTATTTCGCTATGTCAGTTTAGAACACATGGCTTGCGGAGCGGACATTAGGCAACAGGTACCGTTAATTTAATTCAGTTGAGGTTTGAGGGGAAAAACTTGAACTTGCTTTCACGATGCTTTATAAATTTAGGGAATATTCGAAATCCAACTGAATTTTGACAGTTGAGCCTTTATTCTAAGTTAGCCGAGACTTTTTTTGCAATCAGCCAACCAAAAATGTTATATGGAAAAAAAACACACAATATTTTTTCCCTATTCCATCAACATTACTATCCTATCATTCAAAATTTGTCAACTGGTAAATTAAAAATTGACACAATTTAACAAATTGCGTTCATCGACATTTAAATCAAACATAATTTACGAAATTCAACGTCGTGTGAAATTAAAATTAAATCTAAAATATTTTGATCCTCGTATATGTCAGGAGCAGAACATGTAAATTTTTACGATTTTTTCTAGTTCTGTGCAATACTAAAAAGCCCCCCTGAGTTGAACTTGAACAACGACTGGCTTATGAATATTTTAAAATATATTGTATTCCACAAGACAAAAGTGTTTTTGGTTTAATAATTGAATAAACAGGAAGCACGAACCTCTAATGTCATAAACTATCACCAAACATTAATCTCCCTCAAATTTTAAGGATATCAAACATATTCGATTAAAACCATTCACTATAAACGCTATAACTTTGCGTCCACTGCTCCAATATTTATAAAAAATTGAAATTACATTCTTAAGAACCTAAACTTTACGATAGAGGAATAAATTTCGATTTTTTGACCAATTTCAACATATGTAACCCCTTAACGCAAATTCATGAATTACGGAATATTTTCTATCAGGAAAGGATTTTTCGCTCCAAACTTTTAAAATTAGCTGATGGGATCGAAACAAAAATAAAAATATTAAAAAAGAATTTTAAGAACCAAATGGAACACAACATTAATAAGTGTTGAATTTCGCGTTTGGTCAAATACCCCTAATCCTATTTGTATTTTCACAATTCGACATATTCAATAGGTTGAGTTTTAGGCCTATCGGCTTAAGTTCTTTTCTTCTGAAAGCTTTGGAACGGATAATCGATCCTCACATCAGGAACGTTAGTTTAGTTGAATATCCACTGCACAAAATGCAACATGCATATCAGTGTGGAAAATCCACGATCACTCTGCTTCACGATGTTGTTTACAACATTGAGAAAGCCTTCTCGCTCAAGTAATCTAGCTTGGGTGTATTCCTAGATATTGAGGGTACTTTTGGCAATGTGTCCTTGCAGTCTATTTTGGAAGCGACGCGCGGTCATGGGTTACCTGCATGTATCTCGGGTTGGATGGACGCAATGCTTAGTAACCGCATACTTTGCTCGTCACTGCGACAGGCTGAGATACGGAAGTTGAGTATTTGCAGTTGTCCTCAGGGCGGCGTTCTGTCACCTTTGTTATAGAACTTAGTAGCTGACGGCTTGTTGAAGAAACTCAATGAGCTTGGATTTCCAACCTACGGGTTTGCTGACGATTACCAAATACTAATTACTGGATTTTGCATCGGAACAATCTTTGACTTAATGCAACAGGCATTAAGAGCCGTCGAACAGTGGTGTCGACAAGTTAAACTATCAGTTAACCCAAGCAAAACTTCAATGGTTCTTTTCACGAAGAAGCGAATAACAACCGGGGTTCGTCCCTTGCAGTTCTTTGATTCTGAGCTGCTGTGTGCAGATCAAGTCAAATACGTTGGAGTCATATTGGATTCCAAACTGAATTGGTCTGCTCACATTGAGTTGAGAGTCAAGAAAGCGTGCATGGCCATCAGTTAGTGCAGACGAACTCTTGGAAAGACCTGGGGTCTCAAACCTAAATACATCAATTGAATTCACACGACAATTGTACGTCCAATACTGTCATACGGATGCCTTGTGTGGTGGCAGAGGGGAGAGGTGGTGACAGTCCAGTCAAAGCTAAACCATCTGCAAAGAATGGCGCTCATGGCGTTGACTGGTGCTTTCACTTCAACTCCGACTGCTGCTCTTCAGGCACTTCAAAATATCAAACCAATACACATACACCTCAAACAAGAAGCACTATCATGTGCATAAAGACTGCAAGTTACTGAGGTTTGTAACAGTAACCATTTTGATCTTGCTACCAGTCATACGCGATTGTGGTCACAAATGGTTACATGGGGTGAAGATATTCTTGCTCCCAGCGATACTACACTCACATGTAGTTCTCCTTGCAGGACACTCCATGTGAAGATTCGCTCTCGAGAGGAGTGGTTGTCTGGCTTTATGGAAAGACAACAACAAACGCAAGTGGTCTGTTGTCTACTGTCGTGAAATGAGATTGGAACAATGTCACTCACTAGGTAGGTATTGTAGTGTATTCCTTGCAGAAATCTTTGCGATTATGTGCGGGGTATAATCGGCCCTTCCACTGAGTGTGTCCGGCAGAGTTATAAACTTCTGCTCCGATAGTCAGGCTGCAATCAAGGCCCTGAGCTCAGATAAATCCCGGTCCAAGCTAGTGATCGCGTGCCGAACCCAAATTGAATAACTAAGCATTGTCAACACTATCTACCTTGTCTGGGTACCCGGATATTGCGGTATTACTGGAAATGAATGGGCTGACGAATTGGCCAGGGCAGGTTCAGCGATTGACTTCGTTGGTCCTGAACCCGCGCTGCCAATTTCGACAAGTTGGATAAGGGAAACAATACGGTCATGGGCTTCGTCCGAGCACCGCAATTATTGGAGAAATCTACAAACGTGTCGCCAAGCAAAGGCGTTTCTAGAACAACCGTGCCCAGAGATTTCGAAAAATCTCCTACAATTTTCGAAGCTCCACTGCGGCATGCTGACCAGGGCTTTAACTCAATTATCACATGGCAACTATTCAGCGCGCTGAGTCTTTTTCATGCGATCAATGTGAATCCGACTACGGAACTTCATATCATCTGATATGCAACTGTCCAACGGTAGCGCAATTGCGATTTCGAGTCTTCGGCCGTCCTTATATAGACGAAACCATGTTTGGACGACTGAAACTCAGAGAAATACTAAAGTTTCTTATCCAATGTGGTAAAGAGCTTTATGCTTATTCGCAAGCAAGTTGAACTACTTGTGAGTTTAACTTACCTGTTGTTTATTTTTGTTTTGTGCTGTTATTTTTCCCACCCTTCCAATTCTACTTCCCCACACCTCCTTGTCCTTTCCTTCCGCTCAGGAAATGATGAAAACACACGGCAAGGCACAAATCCCCGACTACATACGAGGAACGTGCCATTTAAGCCAATATATTTTGATTCCTGATTCCTGAACCGCCGACAATGATACCAGCAGAGAAATTCAGACACGGATCTTGGCGGTAAATCGTGCCTACTTTGGTCTCCGGAGGACGCTCCGGTCGAACAAAATTCGCCACTACACGAACTTAATTATCTACAAGACGCTGATTAGACCGGTGGTCCTCAACGGCCACGAGACCTGGACTATGCTCGTGGAAGACCAACACGCCCTTGGAGTTTTCGAACGAAAGGTGTTGCGAATCATCTATGGTGGTATGCAGATTGAAGACGGAGCGTGGCGCAGGCGAATGGACCTTGAGTTGCATCAGCTGCTGGAAGAACCATCCATCGCGTATACCGCAAAAACAGGACGTTTACGGTGGGCTGGACACGTCGTAAGAATGTCGGACGACGACCCGGTGAAGATGGTTCTTGAGGGAGTCCCTGCAGGAACAAAAGACGGGGTGTACAGCGAGCACGGTGGATCGACCAGATAGAGGACGACCTGCGGACCCTTCGACGACTGCGAGGCTGGCGACAAGCAGCAATGAACCGAGTGGAGTGGAGACGACTTCTGCATACAGCAAGAGACAACAAGGCTCTAGCCTGAACGGTAAGGTAAGTAGATACCACCCGGCTTTCCTGTCCTAGAATCTACGGACAACCAAAGCACATAAAGCAGGACCTCCACCGCGACCAGCTGCACCCAACATCACCGCCCCCACATATAAGCTCTCGAAATTCATCGGAAAAATCATTCAAAGCACCATCAACAGTCAGTAAAACATAAAAGACTCGTTCACATTCTGCACACTCATTAACACTGTAAAGCCACCTCCACAGCTCATCCCAACCTCGCCAGAAGCCATCTCACTGTCCATCTCGATTCAGAAGCATTCAGTCACTCACGATTTCATCAATAACTGGAACGACTTTGAGAATTACGCGAAATGCAACAATTTTCATTCAATTTCGAAGCATGTTCTACATTTATCAATAAAGTGCGGAAACTAAATCCCAGACAATCCTTCGAAAGCGACGCGGAAAAGTGAAATTTCTTACCCTGTTTCAAGCAAAGACTTCAATATGGAGCACCAACAGAACGCTTTGAATCTCTGTGAAATGTTAAACACAAGTTCGCTGCTGATTTGTCTGTAATATCATCATCGCAGAGTTTGAAGACGGGCGAGGTACTTTCTCGGGAGACTTTGTGAAATCAGTTGATGTTAGCGATTGAGTTAGTAGTCAATTTATTCGGGAAGTTTTTTACACACTTTTTTGCCATTTTGCTGTTAGAAGGCATGCCATACACCGAGAAAAGATAGGCGACCACATTTTTACTACACTATTTCCTAACTTGTCTTTTCCTTTCATATATCTCCCGTAATTTTTGTCTCTTCCTTCGTACTCTTAATGTTTTCACTTTGTCTAAAATGGATGTAGAACAAGATTCGTTTTCGAATACTCGAATATAATTGAAAATCATGCAAATTGAACTCTATTGGACCCTATGTGATCTTCTTTCGAATCAAACAGACTTCACTCACTATAGACTGTTCAGCCGGCTGTTGCAATCATAGTACAATAATAGTGTGTATGAGCACACACTATACTTATCTGGCAATTGGCATCAGTCTTCGGTTGCTGCTCCGTTATTGACCAAGGAAGGGGAGAGTTGTTAGTAAGTGTGCCAATGGCGTTGACATGTAATAATTGCTCTGAGCAGTTGGCTACCGAGAATTTAGGAAATTTATCATTTATCGTATTCATACGACTAGCTAAATAGGCAACATTAACTCCGAATAGCCGACTAGGAGGAGCATTGCTTATATTTTAATAAATCGGTAACGTTCACATTTCTATCACTCAACGAATTTTTCATGGTTTCTCTCGTGTCGTTTCTGATTTTATCCGGCGATTGTTTGAATAAAATGCGAAGTCCTATGCAGGAGGTATTTGAGAGCGTCTTATTTTTTTCTTGTGTTAGGTAACTATTCTTGTAGATAGTTGGAATTGCACATGTATAATGGTAGTGAGAGGTGTGTTATTAATATTAAGCTGCAAAAATAATACGAAATAGGAATGGATCATGAGTTATTTCCATAGCACTAGTATAACAGAATACCGATTCTAAGCAATCACCTTCATACGTGATTTATTTATTGCTATGATCACTACTGGTTATGCCAAATAAGTACTGAAGTAGTATAAAAACATGAGATAGCTGACAATACTTCAGTTCTGAGTGAATACAATTAATTCAGAATTATTCCTACAGAAGACAACCTACAAAAGGAAAACTAACACCCGAATAGAAAAAAAAATAAGAATAGAAACTAGCTGGGGCCACAACTAAACAATATCGACCGTTTTCGCGACAGGGATATGAAAAAAGTTCTTCGTGCTGCTATGACTGAGGAAAATCGATAACTGACCTTAGATCCCTGTCTCGAATAGTCAACTCTCAACCCTCATATATGGCTAAAGTCATCACTCTACTCAGACGAGACCATGCGTTCTCCTCACGCACACCTAATGTCCCGTGAATTTCCCTAGTTGGTCAAACAAGCACCAAATAATTAATCTATTCAGTCCAAAGCAATGTCAGCTCGGTTGGTATCACTTGTCGGATACGTTCTATTATACAATGCCACCAAATCAACGAACATTTCAAATTGCATGCGACAAATTATTTTCAACGATAATAAGAACGGAAAAATAGTTTCATAATCAAAGTGACTCACTGCACTATTGACGAATCACCCAACAACTCGACGAGGCTGTGGACAGGTTTTATCGCGAATTGGACTTAATTTTTCAACAACACGTGCCTCTGAGAAGACGAAAGCGCCGTTGCACAAATACACACCCCTGGTGGAACGATGAGCTGCGCAATCTGCGAAATCGGTTAAGGAAGGCTCGTAAACGATTTTTCCGGAAAAGGGGTGAAAATGATAAATCGTTTGTGCGAGATTTAGAGCGACAATTTCAATCATTGAATGCATCTTGCTTTCGATCATACGTTTCACGACTTGAGAGTAACATGAAGGACGAGCCGAAGCAATTTTGGGCTTATTTTCGGAACAAAACATCAACCCGTGGTTTTCCTGAAAACGTGAACTACCGTGACAGGACCTCAACGACACCTGCGGAGTCAGCAAATCTATTCTCGTCTTTCTTTCAAAGTGTGCTAAGTAATAACCCACCACCTTTGTCTGAATCGTACCTGAGTAGTCTGCCGACGTTCTCCTTGAATTTGCCTGTAACATCTTTCACCGACCGCGAAGTGTACACCAATCTACGTGGTGTTGATGGTTCAAAAGGACCAGGATCGGACGGAATACAGCCGTGTTCATCGTTAGCTGTACCGATATCCATGCTTTTCAATCGCTCTCTCGGTGAAAGTATTTTTCCCGCCAAGTGGAAGGAGGCTTTAATAACACCAATTCATAAAGCCGGTAACGTCCATGACGTCATAAATTACAGAGAAATTTCAATCCTGAGCTGCCTCCCAAAAGTTTTTGAAAGTATGCTGTTAGATATTCTCTACCCTGCAGTAAAACACATCATCACTACAGATCAGCATGGGTTTGTTAGAAAGCGCTCAACAACGACGAACCTAATGAGCTATGTGTCAACGCTGATTGATAAATTAGAGAAATGACAACAAATTGATGCAGTGTATGTAGATTTCTTCAAAGCCTTCGATCGCCTTCCTCATCAGCTAGCTGTTGAAAAGTTGAGGCCAATTGGATCTTCTCGTACCTTACAAACCGCAGTGCATCGGTGCGACTTGGAACTATACTTTCAGACCCATTCGACATCACATCGGGTGTACCTCAAGGGAGTCACCTTGGACCTCTTCTCTTCGTGCTCTTTGTGAATGACATTTGCAGCGAATTGACATCGTGTAAGGTGATGTACGCAGATGATCTGAAAATTTATCGCATCATAACAACTCTGGTAGATTGTTGTGCACTTCAGATGGACATAGATAGGATCATGAGTTGGTGCGATAGAAACGGAATGACTTTAAACATTCAGACATGCAACATAATCACATTCACACGAATACTCTCACCAATTACGTTTGAGTATGCAGTGAGCGCTGCCCCAGTAAAACGATTTTCATCAATCAAGGACCTTGGTGTTATACTTGACCGTAAGCTATGTTTCATCGAACACTTCAATGCAGTTACTGCTAAAGCCTTTGCAGTACTAGGACTCATCAAACGAAACACCCAAGATTTGGGCCCCGTATCGCACCGTACACATTAATCGCATAGAACGGGTGCAAAAGAGCTTCGTCCGGTACGCCCTTCGACGGCTTCCCTGGCGAAATCGATTTGAACTACCACCGTATGAGCATCGTTGTGCTCTTATCAACCTGCCTACGCTACGAAACGAGTTTTTCTGCAGCGACTTTTTGTGTTCGATCTTCTCGCTGACAACATTGACTGCCCTCTGCTTCTCGCTATGCTGGACTTCAACGTTCCTGGTAGGTCTCTGCGGAGAATGGACTTCTTTCGGCGCTCTACTCATCGCACGCAGTACGGCCAGAATAACCCGATAGATGTTTGCTGTCAGCTCTTCAATAGCGTTTTTCATCATTTTGACTTTAACTTAAGTAGAGAAATGTTCAAATTGAAAATAGGTTTAAGTTAGTATAGTATTTCAGTCTGTACGAAAATTTATGAATTCGAAGACAATATATTAATTTAAAACGTTGTAGTTGCGATACGCAACTCCGTTTTATTCAGTATCCTCTGCCCGAATAGGGGGCTGTTGTTTTTATTTTCGATTTGATTTGAATGTCCGATTAGTTCGATTTCCGAGCACTATATTTTTAACAAGTTGTCAGTGACCCGTCTACTTTCTTCTTCTGCCCAAGTCAGACGTACAATCGAACCAAGTCTCGACAAACATATGATTACGGCCTAAAAGCCAACTGTCAAAATCCACTTTGAATGGAAATTCCGGACAAACCGTTACATGCCAATCACATATGTTGGTAGTAAACGAAAGAGAAAAGTTTTCTCTTTCATAAACTGTTGTGAACTGTGTTCAGCTAGTAACGGTTTGTTCGGAATTTCCATTAAAAGTGGATTTTGACAATTGGCTTTTAGGCCGTAATCATATGTTTGTCGAGAAGTGAACAACAACTAGCAACCTCTCAATCTAGTGTGCATTGTCTCGAGCACAAAGGAAACATTTAATTTCTTCTTGCCATAATCAGTAAAGTTGACGAAAAAACTCTGCTTCGACCTAACACAGCGGTCATTGACTTTAAATTCTGTTCTATACGATTGAGTTTTAGTGAAGTGGAATGCCTGCTGAAGGTGAAGATGCGGTTTAGGCTCAAGGAGGTTATGTATCTTCAGTACCATCATCTTCGCAATGTAGTACTCATATCATTCAACATGTTAGCCAAAGCTGAACGTTTCGTTTAGCAGAACAATTTGAAGCACGTGGCTGAAAGTGATAAAGGAGGAATTAAGATTCCCGTGTATATAGAAAAAAACTATTTGTAGATGTAAAGCTACATAGTCTTTTTCTATATACACGGGCGGATCGAAATACCTGTCCCCTCCCACTTGACTATAAAACTTAAAACCCACGAAGCTACTATTAATCAAACTACGTTATGCACCCATGAGGGGCAAACTCCTACGTGCAAGTATTGTAATCAGACAGCACACCACGTACAAGCTTGCGCGGAAGATACAAAGGAGAATGCATCTCTACCGATTGCAAACGAATCCACGGAAAACCAACCCAAAAAGGAGTTTTCAATGCCTGAACCACAAACGGTTATGCAATAAAAATTGGACTAAACCGTTTTGCGCGTTAAGGGCACAAGACCTAATTTTAATTAAGTTTTGTATTTTTTGTGTTTCGAATTCATCTCGTCAGTAACTAGCACCATCTGGGTGTCTAGTTAGACGATGTATCTGAACTAGTACCCAAATTAGCACTAGTTAGACACAAAAAATTCCAAACAGTTCTCACGACATATGTGAACGCCTAAAGCCACATGTCCCGAGTGATGTCCCGGGAAGCAAATATAGCTCTGGTTTGCTGACGAGAAAGCGAAGACGAACTCTTGTCTTTTGGTTCAAGAAACCAAACGCCTGGTATTATGCAATAAAAATTAAAAAGAATTCGAAACACAAAAAATACAAAACTTAATTAAAATTAGGTCTTGTGCCCTTAACGCGCAAAACGGTTTAGTCCAATTTTTATTGCATAATACCAGGCGTTTGGTTTCTTGAACCAAAAGACAAGAGTTCGTCTTCGCTTTCTCGTCAGCAAACCAGAGCTATATTTGCTTCCCGGGACATCACTCGGGACATGTGGCTTTAGGCGTTCACATCAGCGATGTCAAATCTACGGAAATCTCCGTAGATCTACGGATTTGGAGGTTTTCTACGGATCTACGGATCCGTAGAAAAAATCTACGGAAATGCAATTTTTTCTACGGAAATCTACGGATTTATCTCAGTGTACTTTTGAAGAAGGTTACCAATGATCGACAGTTATTTTTTCTATTGGAAAATCATCTTAACAAAATGGAGAATCCGCAAAACCACCTTGTGCGATAATACCAGTGATCGAAAATTCAACTCGAGAATATAGACCCTGCTTTAAAAAACGCCTTCCAAAAGTTATACCGCATTTCGGCGATAATGAGTCGGGGAAATTATATGTAGTTCAAATCAATAAATCCAGTAAAGTCGTATTGAATAGAATTTAATTTATTGTCTCATCTGCAAATGATAAATTGTTTATTTTATAGAATTCAAGCAACGTTTTCTCCCCTCTGTTGATGAATCGATATCTTGGATCCAGATAACTGTTTTAATTCGTATATTTGATTCGTGCACGCAGCCTGACAGCTGATTTGTCGATCGATTCGCGCTGGTTCAGGCAACAGTAAAAAGGGCACTGAGTATCGTGACAGTTGTCTTTGATAGTTGGAAATATTGGTTGACCAACCTCGGCGCGGCCCGATGTAAATATGAATATCTGTAGCACTTTTTAAGACGAAATGCTATTGAGAAGCACAACTGGAAATCCCGAATGGCAAAACGCAATCAAAAATCAGCTGGGTATTTCTCCGATGTCATTGATGTCAGGACCTTCTGAGAAACGAACGTCGCTTCTGACCATGTTCTGATAGTGTGTGGGATTTGTACTTGACCAAACTAGAAGGCGAATGCTTACAGCGGTTATACGTAAAAAAAGGAGCGATATGGTCGTCCACATCGTACGAATGAGTGTACAACAAAAATGAGGAAAGCTTTGCCATGAATGACGCGTGAAAGCGATTAACAACACGATAAGGAAAAACTTTTATTACTAAAGAAATTAGAGTTAGCTAAATCTTCCAGCAACTAACGTCATGTTAAAAGGGAATATGTGTATTGCCAGATATAACGTTAATCAACTTCAACATGTTCGAAATTTGGCTCTGGTGTGCATAGCTCGTGCCTCACTAGATCAATTTATCTACAGTAACAGCATGACACATCTTTATAAACAGGATTAAGTTAAGATTAAGGTCCCCGTCTAAAAGGAGGGCGATGCAATCGACGGAAGACTACATGATTTGTCTCCTGGTACACCTGACGGCGTTATCCGGAGATTCATGTCGCAAGACGATGAAGGTGTCTCCGATAAAGACGTGTTCAGGAATTTGTTCCCCATTTCCTACGCTGTCCGGGTTGTGAGAATGCGGATAGAACACTCCATTCCTTTCTTCGTGACCCTGGAAAATGAAACCAACTGGCACATATAACCAACAAACTGTTACGTTTCAATTATACGAACAACTATGGAAAACAGTGGTATAAAATCTTTTGTTGCCCATTTCTGCTACATTAACCGCAACCAGGCTTCAGTTTCAACGCCTTATTCATTCTTTAATCTGCATCTTGACTGAAGTTTAAAGCAGAGTCTAAAGTCTTCAGCTCGGAGGCAATATTAATGCATTCACCTACCAAAACATTCACATGTTATATATGAGCTCTGTGGAATTAAAAGCAGAAGGTGGCATCTGTTACATTTTCGAGAAAAAGTGAATTGTGTAATCTATGGCGTTAAATTTGAATCGAAAATAACTGAATGAACGCGCTGCTTCAAACGAACTAAGGACGAGGCAAACAACTGCAATATTCCCTCCAGCGCGGCGGGCATACATTGAATTTTGCCATAACCAAAAAAAAATCTCGACTTCAACTCCGAAAGCTAAAACGTAAGCAGTGGTCCAACCCGCAACGACAGCTAAACCAGAATCTTATATTGTATCATCAACGATTACATCCAGTACTTTTATAGCAACAAATAGCACCGCCCAACAAGATGCAAATGGTATGCATCATGAAAAAAAACGCTGCACAAAACAACACATCGGGATGTTTTCTCTTGAAAATGTGGGAAGAAGTAGTTTAGAAAGTATTTATTACACTGTATTTTTGTCGCTGTCAGAACGACGCTGAATCCCTCTGGATAAAGACTCGTTACGTCAATCGTTTGTTTACCATTTATCTGTCAGTGTCATTCCAATTGAGCACGAAACCTGTCAGTGTCATTCTAATCGAGCAGAAGACTTGTCAAATGTTGCGATCTGAATAATGAATTTTGGAAACTATTGTGACAGTGAGTTAAAATATTTGGAATAAATTTCTGAATCGAATCTCTAAGGCAAGATAAAACATATAACTTTTATCATTACGCTGCCTACTAAAAGCTGGTTTAACCATTGCAGCTATCCGTTATGATGTAATTTTCTGGTAAACCACAGAACCGAACCCATTCCGCATGAAGGTTGTAGTTTACCGGGAAGCGAAAAAAACCAATATTTTTAAAACCGGCGGTAGTTTTATAGGTACAAAACTTCACACAGCACTTCATGATGAAAAAATTATCGACGTTGCTCGGTAACTGTAGTATACGAGTCAACAAAAGTTAACGCTGTGACAGTGGTGCTAGTTTGCAGAAAACCATTTTATTTAGTTGGGATAAGATGGCGAGGCTTTATTCAGTAATTCAGCGTCTTTAGCTGTCAGTTTTTCGAAAATTGGAACGAAAAGCAACGTCGCGAATTCATTTTGCGACACTTATCGGGACATCAAAAAACAATTGGGAACTGTGCAATGAACCGTGAGTCGTATGATTAAAAGGTACTACTAAACTGTGAGCATCGAATGAAGGAGAAATGCAGGTGGAATGGATGTTCTATTAGTGGTCAGTATCACAAGCGTGTAGTGAAAGAGTTTAAGCGTAATCCAATCCTTCGGTCAGGGGTGTGCCCAAAAAGTTGAATCTGTCCAAGTCTTTGGTTCGGAGAGCCAAAGACCGCGAGAGACAAAGTACAAAGTGCAGAAGGCTCCAAATTTGATGTTCCGGAGGAAGTAAGGAAGCAGAAACTTTCAAAGTTTGCCAATAAATACATGATTTCCATATTAAATTTGCAAAAGGGCGAATAAGATTTGTAAACAAACTTTTATTTTGATGGTTTCTCTCAATTTTCTATAATTTCAAAGCAAAAAACAATTGAAATTACTTCTACGAAGGGTGAAAATTTACAATAACGCATATTTTTCATGAAATTCCACTTTCCAGCAGACTAATGAGCGAAACAAGTTTGTTTACAAAAAACACTTTCGCCCTTTTGACGAATTAATATTGATTTGTCAAGCGATTTGCTTTTGTGGTAAACGGAGTATGCCTTTCCTGACTACCGAGACTGTAAACGGGGAGATCTATCTCAAGGAGTGTCTTCAGAAGCGTCTGTTTCCTCTGTTGAAACAACCCGAGGGTCCTACGATCTTCTGGCCGGATCTAGCTTCGAGCCACTGTTCAAATGTTGTTCTGGAATGGTATGAAGCCAACGGGGCTACTTTTGTACCCAAGGAAATGAACCAGAACTAAGGCCCATCGGAAAATACAGCAGGCACTACGGAAGCATCCCAAGGAGGTCAAAACTGAGGAAGACATGAAGAAAAAATGGGTTTCCGTACAGGAGAAGCTGCAGCTAGATGTTGTACAGAAACTAATGAGGGGAGTTAAGCGTAATGTGCGAGCGTAAGGTTGTGGTGTTGTAGTTGAATAAAATAAATATGCCAAAAACTTACTAATGGGTTATATTACATTCTCTGAAAGTTTGAAAAGAATCGGACAAACTAGGTAATTTTTACAGCGTTTTTCCGTGGTGCAATTTGATGTGGGACATTTCGGAAGGTTTCACGACCGTAGTCAGCAAATCGAAGAAGCATACAAAGCCAACCGACCGTTTAATTCAAGGCAACTGCTGCGTTGTTAGCATAGACGAAGTGACGACCAAAGAAGCAGACTGAATGACCGTCAGGCATTGCTACAACTGCCCCCCACAACGTAAAAAAACTCCGCGCGCAATAGTTAATTGCGCGCAAGGGAATTAATACTAGCCTATTGAAAAAATCTTTAACTTTATTTCTTGTAAATATATAAAAAGCAATGGCTCCGCATTGAATAGCGTCATATAAACGAACAATATAACAAAAATTAGGGATAGCACAATCACCAATAACTATTAAGAATAAGTGGCCAGATGGCAATAACAAAATCCTGTTCGAACATCTAAAAGTCGGGAGTGACAAGAAGTACGAAGCAATCCACTGCATGATCCTCAATATCGCCTATGAATAACCTGTTCTGTTTAAAAGACTGAGCCCGTTGGCTGAATCGGGTGACGGTGAATACCAAAACAGACGATTTACGACGGACCAGACGTTTACTCTGCGATATATCTTGGACAAATTTCGAAAATACGACAAGCGGACTCACCATCCGATTGTGAATTTCTAGGCAGCGTACGATTAAGTGAAACGAAACGAAAAGGGCAGATGACGATGGTTAAAAAAGAATAACCAGAGAGATATCTCACGTTAAATCGGTTGAAACCAAGCGATGGGATTTCAAATTTGTTGTTCCATATAACGCTCGAAGGTGCGATACGAATTTGTTGTGCAAAGGAACGAAACTAATATCACGATATCTCACAATTACTGGCATAAAAATATTTTGAAGCCTTTTATTCTTACTGTAGAACTAACAAGAATGGTTCCTGAACGAACAACATCAGCGACGTTAGAACCCTCGACTAGACTGAACAATTCTATAAATATTGTCATATAAAATTTGAAGCTTTACAAGGACAATGTGGATTGAATTGTACAGAAATCATTTGTATCACATGCCCCAAGAACTAAAAAAATACTTTTCATCCATTGTGAAATTTTTCAGCATTGCTAATTTTTAGGTTACAAATAGGCTTAAACAGTGCGTCTTAACTAAGTCGGTTGGATTGCTATTTTAAAAATGCTTTTTACTGCTGTTGTGTATTGAAAATGCTGCCTACTAGTAAGAAGCATTTGTAGAGTACTAAATATCAATTCATTAATGAATATAACTTTAACTGGGAATTGAGTTTTGGCACACAATCGCTAAATGGGGTGAAAAACACTATTGAATACTTTACACTGACGTCACAAATGAATTCAAGTATTCATTTTTGACGGTTCGCTTGTGGGCCCATATTATTGGCTCGAATCAAAACTCGTCGAAATGTCAATTGACGATAGGTTCATCCGGAGTGTTCATTTGTGTTTACATTTTGCTAGCGTTGCCAATTTTATTTTGTGTCCAGCACCCAATGTGGCTACGCCACATCGCTTTTGCGCGTGCTGTCCGACTTCGCTACCGCTCAGTCGGACTTAAACTAGAGATAGCCCCTATGTTTGAGTAAGCCGGGCAAACGAGTGGATCACAGGTTCGCTTGCTTCCGACGGCCACCTCGCCCGGCGGATCCTCAGCGGCTTTGCGCCGCTTCAGTTCCTAGGCCTCGGTTATGCGGCTAAGCCGCATCGAAATGGTACCCCTTAAACATTCTAACTTGAATCGGTTGTGTCACCGGAGCCGGAATACGAATTAGAACCAGCCACCATTCGGCTGAGTTAAACTGGGAAGTTTAGTAAAATTTAATCTGGAAATAATTTTTTTTTTCGGCAACGCTCCAGCACCCCGTCGATTTCACCACTTGGGCGCCAGGTTGACGATATGAAATGAACTTTGTTTACTTTCGACAAGTTTTGATTCGAGCCAACAACATCCAGCCTTCGCTTGTACTGTTTACATGGACAAACTTTGCGAATTGCTTCGAGCGAATCTAGTCGTCCACAAAAATTCCATGTAAACGTCCATGTAAACAGTACAAGTGAACTGTCAAGAAAAGTGAGGTTAACTGTGTCCGTAAAGAACCTAATTGAGTTCTGCAAGATGACGACACGAATGAACTCTTGCTGAATGAAATGAAGCTCATCTGTCACATTCGAACTCACGTAACTCCTATGTAAACAAACCACCGAGAATTGTCAAACGAAGTTCATCATTTTGTGGGGTTATGTCGGTTGGTGTGAACAGTGTAAAACCTAATTTGGAATACTTTTGTTTCTTTGTTGAGTGCAGTGCAAATCTACGGATTTAATGTCGCGAGAATCTGGCATCGCTGGTTCACATATGTCGTGTGAACTGTTTGGAATTTTTTATGTCTAACTAGTGCTAATTTGGGTACTAGTTCAGATACATCGTCTAACTAGACACCCAGATGGTGCTAGTTACTGACGAGATGAATTCGAAACACAAAAAATACAAAAAAAAACTTAATTAACACAAACGGTTGCCAAATTTGTGACAGCTGTTCAGTCCATATTGACAACTGCAAAAGCAGCATTCAGCACCCCAAAAACCACTGTAAGCAATATCGGCGAAGAAACACATGAAAGATCCACGGCTCAGTTAAGCTACCGCTATGATCCGTGTCAAATAAACGAAATAAATTAAAAAAAGTTGTCAGTGACGGATCATTTTGCTTGACGCCAAAACTAAAAAAAAAATTATTTTTTTGTGCGTATTCAACTAGTCGAAAGAATTGTTAAATAGCTTAAAAATCTACCAAATTTCATATGGAAAACTCGGTGCTTGGTTGACTAATTGCACAAGAATAGTTTGCCGTCATTCAAATAATCAGTAAAATAAAGACCAACCATAACTTGCTCACCTGCCCTAGAAGGCTAAACTTTCTGCTAAATTTGCAATGGTAACGTATAAGTTTTCTGATTTTTGCTATGATATTTCTGTGCAGTTGATGGAAACAAACCCAGCCAACGACTATTAGCGAATAAGCCAACCAGAGCAAAACTTCAAAACCATACTGTGTATTTTCAAAAGTTTCGCAACTCAATTAGACTTACCGACACATTTGCGGTTGTTAAGCTTAATATCCCAGCCCAGACGTTTCCACTCCTACGTAGCATCAACTATCCTCAATGTCGAAGCTTACGAGTGACTTTGACTCAAAACGTTAAGTTACGAACGCAAAGTTTCTCTTCTTTAATCAAATATTTACGACAACCTAAGCTGTTGAGTGGGTTTGCGGTCATAATTCAGCAAAGATTGTCTTCCATGTGACGCATCCCTTTGCGAAAACCACCCTTCACCGGGATGTCTTTAACGGCAGTTTGGAAATTACGTTTCGCCGCCGCCACCCGCTACTAAATGCAAGGTGTGCGAAACCCAACCAATCGTAGCAGGCGCGGGCTACCATCGCAACTAACTCTCATTTGCTTCGCTTCGCAGGACGATTAATCTTTTCCTTTGGATGATGGCACAAACAAACAGACCGAAAGTTGTCCCCATTAAAATCTTCGCACCGACACCGACGACGGACGCCACCGAAAGAACGCAAAACTTTGCCCGCAATCCGTCAGAGATTTTTGGGGCACGTTCCACGCCGGGCCTGGTTCTGGAGGTCGCAAAGCGACGCAGCCAATAAAGAAGACGGATAGAAGCGTACCAACTATTTGGGCGATTAATCTTAACGACAGACGGTTCAAACGATCAGTTGGTGAATTCGCCGGTAAGCCGTATGAAGTTTAGGAATCACATACTAAATATCGGACTAATGCGGACAGCTTGAAGAAGAATTAATTCTCGGGCCGTTTATCTTCAGTATAGACAAAAGTTTTATTCTTGGGGAATTGTGATTCGCATTTTGGTGTCAATCAGAAGTTGACTTTTGTGACCTAAAATATATTTGATAAATGACAGAGAGAAATTAATTCATGCGTCAAACACATCTGAAGGAATGTGAAATTGGAAATTCCTAATTTTCTAACTACCCTAACCTATAAATTCGAAACCCTATCCGAGCGCCGTAATTTAGATCTAAAACACAGCAACCACAGCAGGCGGGAAGCAAGTGGGAACCGAATGAAGGGCAAGTCAATCTTTCAATCTAGAGCATCCTTGTCACAACGTTTTTACGAGCAAAGTCTAGCTTTTCACTCGGTTAGTAACGAACCGTGCCCCCTCGTTCCGGTCCAATTTCCTTTGACCCGGTATTCCGGGCACGCTTCCTCACCTGCAGCAGTGCGCGTTTACCACTACACCCGACCGATTATTCGAAACCTACCTGAATCTGTACTCGGTTGAGGTTTCGGTCTCATCCAAAAAAAAAAAAAAATTAAATTCGTACACGCGATCGCAGAGTCGAAAGCAGAAATTCAATTTCAAAACACGTATCCTTCATTATTTCCACCTTTAATTTCATTAAATTTATCATCAATTTGTTTTCCTACAAAACGAAACAAAGTCGCTCCCCGCCATGAACCCTTTCTCCTACCGTCCCTTCTTGCTAGGGTCCAAAATGTACCGACGACAGAACCGAAATTTTAGTATTCGTGAAACAAAACGAGATTCGTACCTCATTCTCAGCCCTGCACCCGCCCCCTATCCATCGCTTCTTCTCCAATGGAATTTATATCAAGTTTAGGCGGAGTTCCACGCGCTTTTCATTGAATTTAATTCAAACGCTTAATGCTCCCATAAAAAAAGAACAGCCGATCAAGGAAAACGAAAAAAGCGTGGTTTAAAATAAAATATTTAATTCATTTAACAGGTACTCGCTCCCTAACTCAACGAAAAAAAATCAAAAAACTCCCACGGTTACCCAGCTTTCCTCTACCGCGCAAAATAAAACGAATGTGCCGCTGTAAATTTCCACCTATACACCTTTGCGTACGTACGCTCACCATGGATACGTAATAATATGCACCGGGTGCTACGCCGCGCCACAATGTCTCACTTGGCATTCATCGCGCGGCATGCCTGCACACCGCCGTCGCCGCCGCCGCCTTCGTTGCGATGGTTGCGATGCTTGTGATGGTGTTTATGTACGGCAGTCTGACTGTTTATTAGCCCCCCTCCCCCCCCCCTCTTTATGCTACTCGTTCATGCATTTTTTATCAACCACCTCCATTTGCTACGGTTTCAACCGGAGATGGCTCCCGTACGTTTCGGATGGGGATGGTGAATTTTATGCGTTTTATGTTGTTAAATTATAATCTATTGACGGTTGACAGAGCATTTGCGGGTCCCGCAGGAATAACAATCGCCAATTTGCATCATTCAATTCCGGCGAATGTTTGCGATAAATTATACGCATACAGTGTGTGCGAAAAATAACGCAAACAACCCGACCGGAATGTTTAAAGGATTGTTAGCTAAAGCACTAGAACGGGTTACGGATAGCTGGTGTTTTCCAAGAACATAACCATCTTACTTTTATCAATGTTGCCAACTTGTTGGTTTTGTTTGGGGTGTGTCAACAACAATGTTTGTTTTAATTAAAACATTTACCAACTACATGGGAGCTATTCAAATAAGATTAAATTGCGCTTTCAAGTGAGATATTTATTGAAAATATTACTCCCGTTTAGGCCCGCAAATATTGAAAATGAGATTGTCAAGCAACATCTGTCACAAGTTCATAAATCATTCTCCAATTCGCATTATATTCCCAACTGAAGAATGGTTCTGTTCTGTTTCATTTTAAAATGCCTTTTTAAGGGTTTAGTTGTAAAGATCGATAGATTGGTTACAGTACTTCTTGCTTAAATATTCTTTTTTTTTATCCCGTTGGCCTCTGTCCGCACTGAGTGCCAATCACCGAAGCCAAAGAGGTGACTCCCCCATCTGGACCCTAGATATCGACCTATCAACACTTGGTCCGGGACTAACGGCTTTACTTCTCTTCCGAAGGAAGACGAAATCGCAAATTTTTCAGCTCAAAAAATCTCAACGACTCCGGCTGGGATTGAACCCAAACTAACTGGGGTGGGTGACGGTCACGCTTACTACTCAATAACCGGAACCTTTGAAAAAATTGCATTGTAACGCCAAATGATTTTAAAATGCAGGAAACGTCGAGATCAAATGTTAAATCATCAATTTGCCTTCACATCTCGCCCTGAGCAGAAGCTAAAGTCGATTCTGCCTACAAGCCGATCGGTGCCTATCGCACAAGCAGTCCATATCATATCAGTGCACAAACAATATTGTATTGTTACCCCCGGCTGCGGAGTAAAATGAGTTTGCCAAATGAAACAGAAGTGCCCGTGCTACGGGATAACACCATTTCGATCAACTTTAATAAAACTCGTGTTAGACCCACAGTTCCGGAAGTGGAGCAATTAGTTAAAGTTAAATGGAATTTAATCTCGCTGAAGTTACGTACATCCAGCTACATCACGTTAAAAACTGTGTTTTGATCACGTTTATATGTTTAACGCTGGAAAAAACTTTATTGAAAAGAACAACATGCAACACGAGGTCGAGTTTAATAACACCAGAATCAAGATCCCGGTGCATATGGAAAACGACATGGTGGACGTACGTATCCATGATTTGGCCCCGCGCACTAAGAAAGATTACATCAAACAAATCATGTCGCAATATGGAGAAGTAGAATCTGTTACCAATACCTTCTTACATGACTATCGAATGCAAATCACTGAGGGACTACGTAACCTATAAGCAAACAACGCTAATCACATATCCCGGACAGACCCCAACATGCCAATTCTGTAACCATACAGCCCACTACGGAAAAACATGTGCCGAAGCAACTAGTTAAAACTCATCTACTACAGCCAACTCTAACAAGCAACCACCGACACCTTCAGTTAAACCAAAAACAACGATCCAATTAACCAATAATGCAGGTACAACGACCACGACAACCAAACTCCCAAACCAACAACCAGCATCGCCAATAAAGAAGAAAATACCGATGAAGACGGATTTACAACAGCGACCCGTAAGAACAAGAAACAAATAAGAACCTCTGATTGTGAGCAGCAAGAAAGCAGTACCGATGATGACATGGACGGGAACGACAACGCGAGAGAAGGCAGACTGAATGACCCCCAAGCGACTTCACCGCCTAGGAAAAGGATCTCAACGCCCAGCAGTAAACTGCGTCAACAAGATCTGGAAGACCGACATTCATAGCATTTTATTTTTTTTTACTTATTGTAAAAAATTAAAAGACCCACGGCTCAGTTGTGCTAACGCATTGAGCCGTTTCAAATAAATCCTTAGATTAAAAAAATGCTCAAATACTATATTCCGCTAGAACACTGCCAGCCTGGGAAAAGTACCTAAGTAGGCCAAAATCTAAACTGTGCAATGTCACAATTATGTTCAGCACCCCCTATTACCGTGCAAACAAGTAAAGCGTGCACGCTATCTACGCTGCATGCCCTGTCGGGGCACATCGATAGATATTTGCATTTTACTGTTTGTGCGGATCTTCGCACATGGGTGGATCATCTCAGGTGAGAGCTGTGTTAGCATTTTGCTTTATGCGTTTCATCGCGCATGTTGGGGACCATACACGAATTACGTAACGGAAAAATTGCCCAAAATTGACTCCCCTCTCCCCCATGTAACAAATTGTCACAAATTTCTCTATCCCCCTCCCAAATTCCTTGAAAAAAAAATCTTCAGTAAAAACATGTTACGTAACGTTCCCCCATATGTAACAATACGTCAAATTTGCCAGACCCCCCTTTCCCTAAAAGCGTTACGTAATTTATGATGAGTCCCTTGCTCGCTATTGCCGCAGAGACGTGGTGTATGATGTTGCCAGTCGGTGCTCGTTGGTTACCTCGAGACGTAGTACATGCTGGAAACCCAACCCAACCGATTACGAGTATGCAGCTGATATTTTGGTGGTAGACAAAGGCTACTAGGGTAAATTGAATGGCCATATATCATGTCGCTTCTTTAGTAGTTTTCTTGACTGGTACTGGAGAACACTAGAGCTGGGTGGGCACAAGTATGTGTCACATTCGATCATTTAATTGTTGGGTAATATACAAATTATACTACGCACTCGTGTGGACGTCCTAGTACCGTCAGAACCGTGCAGTACCGTTTATACAGATGTATTGTTGACAAATGTTTCAGATATCTGCCTCTGGATTAACGGCTAAAACTTGAATAAAACGTTTTAAAGTACAGCTACAAAGCTACAAATTTGTTCGATGCGATCTTATTAGAAATTTATTGTAGAAGATCAATGGTTCCAATTGTTCGATTTCCGCTGCATGAGAAGATTCACTCTTTTTCCATTGCACCTAAATGCTGCGTACTGTAGGGTGTATTAAGTTTGCGAAAATTTGTTCAAGCATTGTCGACTGAAATCGACCCAAAATATTGATGAACTACACCGGTGTAGTGGATAGTCAAAAACGAAAACGCCATTAGTTAAGCTTCTAGGCATGCGTTGATGATTTTCTCTTTTGATACACTCAACAGAAACATCAAACTGTAGCGCCATCAAGTGGTGAGAGTGGTCAAATCTGAAGGAACCGGAGTCCTTCATTCTAAAATTGTAAAATGAGCCACAATTTTTAAAAACTTTCATCGTACGATTCACGTCTTTATTATTTATCAAAATAAGCACATAAAGCTCGATAATTACATAGCATTTTCAAGAACCCAAAGTAGGCCAATCGAAGATTCTACAATGCTACAGAGATGCTTGAGATGGTAATTGTCGACACTGAAACAGCGCTTGAAATCAGCGGCGGATCAAGGAGGAGGATCCGGGGTTCGAACCCCGCCGAAAATTTTCAACTTGTTAAGAAATTTTAAACTAGTTTCAAACTTGAAATCATTTCAAACCAAATTTCTCACTAGTTTTTATTAATTGAGGTTATTACGTATTGCGTAATGTGTTCATTTCGAAATAGAAATTTCAAACCCTAGTAAACGTTATTCTGGATCCGCTCCTGCATAAAACAAAAATATATAATATTTAACCCATTCATGCCCATGTTGTATGTGGCCAACAACGTTTTTAAACAGCTATAACTTTTGATTGAGGCAAGATTTGCTCACAAAAACAAGTAAGGCTAATAAATGTGACTATTGGCTTTCATTTGAGTATAAACGGTTACAAGGATCAGCTCTAGAACTGAAGTTATTGCAATTAGTCTGATTGAACTCCGATGGAGCAGTGCTGCCAGGGACCGTTTACGTTGACGACGGAAAATGTATTTTTCATATAACTTCTTTATGTTGCAACATTAGTGAAAACTGATAAAACTTGTCAATTTAAACAAGTTTTTGGCTACGTTTTCCACGCAGTTGGACTATTGTAAATATTCTAGAAGAATTGCAGTGAGCATTAGAAGGTAAAACTTGAGCAGCTTCTAGCACTACAAGGAAAGCACCTACCTTTATGAAAAATGGTTTTTGGAGTTTCTTGACCCCACCGTTTTAAAGGAAAAATAGTTTTGAAACCCTACATGCGCTAGAAAAAAGTTGGGCATGAAAGGGTTAATTAGCTTAATTAGCACTAACTTTGTCTTTCGGCTAACTTATTTGATCATGCGAAGG
This sequence comes from Topomyia yanbarensis, assembly GCF_030247195.1. Lineage (NCBI taxonomy): Eukaryota > Metazoa > Arthropoda > Insecta > Diptera > Culicidae > Topomyia > Topomyia yanbarensis. The sequence goes on from NC_080671.1 coordinate 457,447,252, forward strand.
TGTGTGTGTGTGTGAAGGGGATGAATAACCCAAAACGGAACCACCCCAATCTATATTGGTATACCTGCAGGGTGAAGGTGATAGGAACGAGAGAGGGGCGCGTCTGAAGAGGGTGCATAAGGTGGAAGTTTGAGGATGATCTGTTGGGGAGCTTTGAAGGGAGGTGGCTAGATTTGGGGGAGGGCATGATGGGGGTAACTTGCGGGGGGGAGGGATTCAGGGAAGACCGTGTAATATGGGGGAGGGGTAGCCCCTCACTGCATACCCCTTGCTAAGCTCCTGTTTAGGTAGAGAAAACCTAAAAAAGTTAAAAAAATATGTTGGGATTAGGTTGACGATTTTCTATATGAGAAAGGTTTTGTAGAAATCGGTGCCCAACTTAAAAACTCAAATTGATGGATTATCCTAGCTATCTTGCAATGTTCTTTGCAAATTTATAGCTTTTAGCCCTGCAACAGAAACCACGCCATTATCTGCAAGTTGTCATCAATATGATTCACGTAAAAGTTATAGGAAATGTTGAAATTGTGGAAGAACGTGTAGCATCTTCTGAATGTTGCCAAATCGCTATACGAACAATTCATACTATTTAATTTCAGAATGTTTTGCAAAATGATTTGAATTCTATTCTATTCTAACCCTTACACAGCCAGTATTGAAAAGCACCCTGGAATACACTACAGTTATTCAATAGTGTTTTTCTTGTCAATATTAATATTTGAAGCATATTTTGATGTGTCGCAAATATTAAACCGGCCAGGCCTACTGTGCAGAGTTTGGTTTAAAGATGTTTCAACATTAAACGACAATCAAATTATTCAATTAATGAATGATTTGAATGACGAATCGTTTTGAAACTTAAAGGAGGAAGAAACGAGGACAACCGTACCAACCGTTTCTGTTTGAAGGGGATATGATAAATCGTTGGGAGTGACTTTGCTAAGAAGGTTAATGTCACTCCTTTGGTCCTTTGGGATGGGACAGAGGTATTTACACCTTGCCCTGGCTATTAAGCCTAAGATAAAGCTCCTTTACTCGCCCTAAAAATGATGTTTACATCTCCTTTAAATTTCACTACTCGACCTGTATCTACAACAGATAGGCGTACCTCAATTACCTTCTGTGTTCATTATCAAAACTGCGTTATGTCTGGAAACGGCACTTATGACGAACACAAACATGCATGAGCCGCACACCTGCTATAGGCACAGTTAATCATTTGGATTTGAGTGAAACCATTCCATTAAACACACCCACGAAAGTGAAAATTATAAATACAAAAAGAAGAATCTCACTAGATTGTTCGCAACGCTCGTCGTACCCTTCTTCATCCAATATTGAACGCCATCACTCTGACCGTTTCCGCTACCGGAGACGTTATTCAGGGATTTACCTTATTGCTTGATTGTTGGAGAGGTTAGGCAATTATCCTGAAACAATACCTTTAATTCGTCCTTCGGAGGCATTTTTCCAACAATTTGCTGTGATAACTTGAGGAAGTCTGCGACGTCACCAACAACTTCGCGCTCCTGGTCGAACTGATCACGGAAGCTACCATCTTCGATATTCAGGAACATTAGGAGTTGCAGTGACAATGACTTCATATTCCTCGGCGAATTAACTAATTAGTACAAAATGTCTTTATCAACAAGGACTCTTTTTGTAAAATGATTTGAATTGATTCTAAACTTCATATTCTGTTCTAAAATTACAGTTTTATTGCCAATTTTTATGAAATTTAAAAACATATATAAAGTTATCGTTAGAAAAAAAATTCACTGATAAGTTCTTCATCATGCAATCACATTCAAAATGTTTCTTTTCTCTTTTGCTTTTTGTTAACAAAATACAAAAAAAAATGTTTTTTTGCTATTTAAATTTTTATTATGTGTAAAATTACACACAATATTTTTCAGTGCATATTTTTTCGTGCAGAAATATTTATTGTCAGTAACTCATTCTCAGATAGTTTTGCTGTATAAAATTTCAAATCTTCGAACAATTCTTTTTTTCGGAAATGTTTCTTATAATAACTTTTACGCCTTTTTTGTTCATCATCAACATCAACAATTGGAGATGAGGCCATTTGTATGAATCGTAGTCTCTTCGAATACACTAATTTTAATAATCTGGATATTATAGAAATACATTGGTTAATGCTTGAATGTAATTTTTTGTGTTGTTTTGAGTATATCACGCTTTAAATATATCACACTAAAATACCTACCTACCGCGATATAATATAATATAAACCTATATAAGCATCAGAATCAAGATCCCCGTGTATATGACATGGTGGACGTTCGTATGCATGATCTGGCACCGCGCACTAGGGAATGGCATTCGTATTGGGAGGATGCGAATGATTAAACCAATACATTCTTACGTGACTATCTAGTACGAATCAGCGAAGGAAATGAACAACTAGCATCACCAATAAAGAAACAAATACCGTTGTAGACGGATTTACAACAGCGACCCGTAAGAAGAAGAAACAAATAAGAATCTCTGGCCGTGTAGACCAAGAAAGCAGTACCGATGATGACATGGACGTGAACGACAACGCGAGAGAAGGCAGACTGGATGACCCCCCAAACTGCGACGGCTAAGGCTACTAATGCTTCACCGCCAAGGAAAAGGATCTCAACACGCTGCAGTAAACTGCGTCAACAAGATCTGGCAGACACACATTTTTATATTTTTTAACATTGAAACTGCTTTATTGCATATTGAACCAATTGTATGACACTTTAGAGTAGTAAATCATACTCAACGTGCAACTTAAAGAGACTAAGATTATAGTAACGTAGATGGCCACGCCCATTCAGGTCAATTTTGGGATGGGAAAGAATGTTAGTTCAACACTTGTGACTATTATGACCGAGGAATTGTCTGCATCATCCACAAGTATCGCAGGATAGGATTGGTGTTAGTAGGTAGGGAGATGATTCAGGATATATTTTGGTAGATATTGTGATTTAGCTAAGTACTCACGCGCTTTGTCCTTTCATTTTAGATAAAAGTTTTCAGGTGTGTGACTTCCAGTAGAAATATGTATGCCGTTCGAATAGGCATTTTTATAATTATTCTTCCGCGGGACTTTACATAAAAGGACAAAGTCGTGTGAATTATAATAGAGGTATCTATTCATCTATAGATAATATGATCTTAGTAATATGTACGAAAGTCGCTCGCAATTAATTTCCGAGAATTCGAAACGAGCTATTTGAACTCCGAACAGCCAACCATCGGGAGTATTGCTTCTTATTAACCCTTCAATGATCATTTTCAAAGTTTGCAGTACAAAGCAAGCATACAAAAAGTGTACAAGATATCCCAAATGAATCTGAAGAAATTCACTGCGAAATGTTAATAACAAGTTGGTATCACTACTCTTCCTATCAGACACGTTTCCATAATTGGGTTAAATTCCAAATTGCAAACGACATGTTTATTATGCGTAATAAAAATAATAAACACAACGACAAGGGCTCTTGATTCATCGGCGGCCCAGAAGAAGAATGGATGGGAGAAGAGCAATACTGGCAAAGACCGACTATCATATGAGCGATTCAAACTCGAAAGATTGACGCAGAGCACTGGATAATTTTGAAGCAAGGATCAGAAGTGCGATATTAAGAAGCTTTAGCTTCTGATGGCCCTACATTTTCTGACAGAGTGAAGTGTTGGAGTGTTGAAACATTTACCGCTGTTTAGTAAAGCAAAAGTATTACAAAGCTAGTGTCAGACCTTCATGAGACCTCAAGAAGTCATTTTTGGAGGTATTTGTAAATGTAGATTTGTCGGTAGACGGTTCCAGATTTAATAAAAAAAACTGGCTTATTTTGACACATCTACAGTTCGCTTGCCACACAAAAACTTTTTGTGCAATTCGACAGCTTCATCTTAAGCCAATTCAAAGTTAGTTTTTTAATGAAAGTTAGTTTTTTTAAATACGGTTTTTTAAACCAAAGCTTTGAAAGTCCTACCTTGGCGTGGAAGAGTCGGTATATAGGACTGTTTCTTAGTGTAGAATTAGACTTTATCCTATACGGCTATTGTACAATCGCCAGAAGACACCTAAAACATTGATAGCGAATCAGAAGAGGTGTGATTCGCTAAATACAGATGGATAAAGGCTATGATGCAAAACCTTGAGTTCCGTCAAGGTTAAGTGGAAAGTGGAAGTTTCAAATCGTTTCATAGCATTCTCGTCCCGTATCACAAGACATAGTTATCAGCAAACCGTACTTATTAGGACGAATATATCAAGGAATATATAATGGAAATAAAATGAATTAGAAAAATCTTTTTATCAACTTGTATTAACTTTGTGCTTGTTAATTCTGTACTTTTATCATTATAATATAAGCAAATATTCTTCAAATTAATAATTTACAAACCAGAAGTTTTTTGCAATACCTTCAAGAAAATCAGTGTATGTGGCAACCCTGCCACTAAGCGAAAGCCACACCAAAACTAATGATGAAAATATTTTCATTTGTCGTACAAAAGGTTGGCCTTCTATCTGCACTGAAAATTTATTAAAGAGATCGGCTTGTTTCTAAAAGTGCTCATTTGGAAGAGCTACGGGAATGTTCGTTTGTGTATACGCAGAAGCAAATCGCCGGCAAGGTTCGAATCGTTTCAAAGCATTCTCGTCGAGTATCACAAAACATAGTTATCTGCAAACCGTTCTTATCAGGACGAATACACAATGGAAAAGTAATTGAATTAGAAAATTCCCTGTATTAATGCTGCATTTTCAATGTAACCGTGGTCGTGTCTTGCACACAACCCTTTAATTTATTAGTTTTATTGTAAAAACTTGAAAGATCCGCCGCTAAGCTCTGCTAACACATTGAGCCTTCTTAAATAAATTTACAGAAGGAAAGAGATGCAAACAGGGTAACAATAGGCTCTACTGCTGTAATAGGCACCATATCCTACTAGATGAAATTTGGCTGCTACTAATCCTACACGTTACATAAACAATTTTCTTTAAAGGATCAATAATAGTAATCAGTACTACTTTATTTCATATTGACGAATTATTAAATTCGAGGAAAGATACAACAAGAGTCGAGTCGATCTTCAGAAGTGTTATCCCCTAGTGAAACGTAGAATTCAGATTATCTGGAAAAATCTGACCATACAAATAAAATCTGCCAAAATATCTGCTCACCTACGAAAAATCTTGAAGATTCCAGATTAATCTAGAACATTGGCAACGCTGGTAGCGAATTTAAAGAAAATAACTTGTTTTTAAATTTAAACGCCTACTATGTCGTCGACAAATATGCATTTCATTTAAATAGTTTCTATACTTTCAAACGAATATGTTCAGTTGACGATCGGACACCCAAAATACAGAATTAAGAAGGCAACGTCCAATTTTCCTTTCATTCGGGAATGTAAAAAACCCACCAAACTGTTTCAAATTTCATTCAGTTTGTCATCAACGAGACCGCTCCATTCAACGTCAACGACGACAAAGTTTCATCACGGAGCTCCCTCGACGGGAGCAACGACCAACCGTGCGCTGGTTGACGGTTCGGCTGCCTAACAGGAAACTCAACTGCCGTAGACGGTCGGTATGACAGAAACTTTCCAAACAATCCGATAATGCCAATGAGTGGCAGTCGTGTTCGAGTCCCGACGTTTGCTGCTCGGATATCACATGCAATACTCACCGAAAGCACAGGGAAGGTAGAATCAAACCACACACACAGCGGAGCTTTCGACATGTCCCCCCCCCCATCCTGACGCACCATAAAACGACGCGCACATGGACAGGACACATCAGATCAACGACTCTTGACTCGTTGCGAATGTACTTGAATAATGAAGTGTGGGGAGCGGGATTTCGTTGAGGCCTACTACAAACATATATACACACACACCCGCCGGAAGTAGATAGACGTGTACTGAAACGGAAACCAACTGCGCCACTGAACTCGCCCGTCCGTCCAGTGCAGGGTACTGCTTGCTGCTGCAGTGGAAATAGTATCCATTTTCTGGTCCGGGCGGGGAGTGGAAAAAAGAGGATTAAAACTAGAACATTTCACGTACGTGGTGGTGGTGGCGGGTTGGGAGCAGTGGTTTCACTAGAAGCAGGTGATGGTGGACGGAGCACTACTGGCCCAAAGTAGAACTGAAATGGTTGGTTGAGCTGGGGAAAAAAAGCGAAAGCAGTCGTCGAATTTTCCCCCCTCCGGGGGCAAGAAAGAAGTGTGATAGGAGGGAACGTTCTGAGGGGAAATTTATTACTGCACCAAAATTCTATGACCGTATAGAATTAAATTCTCAATTTGAATTTATTCGTTCTGCTGGTTTGTCTGGGCTTTCCTCGCACGGATGGTTTTGTTCGAGTGGTTGCAAGCCTATTGGCGAAGACAAAAGGAACAAATTCGATGGCGTAAATTGATCGTGAAATGTTTGTAGGTATGGGCTAGAATTTTATCGCATCAAGCTTCACTGAATTGGGATAGGTTTTTAGTGGGATCGTAGTACTAGAAATACTGGGTACAATTTCTGGTTGAACAGAATGTACTGGTTGGGCTGTAGCTTGTGGTTCTGCGAAATATGTTGAAGTCCATGGATTAGTGTTGACACACTGTGCGTTTATTCGAAGTGAAAAAATATAATAGGCGTTGCGTAGCAGTGATACGCAAAATGTCATTTGGTAGCAAAATTTGTTCTCGTGCGGATATAATGGCTAAGAAACAGTTTGTTGTTTGCCTTGGGTTTAAAGAAGTATCCGACGAATTCCGAGGAAGATGAATCTTGGTGTCGGTTGCAGCTCGTTCAAACTGACTCAACTAACATCGTCACAAGGTACTGTAAAATTTATTCAGCACCATCTTAATATAGAAAACTATCAACTTAATATTCAATATTACATCATACTTAGAACAATGGTTCCAAATTATAATTCAATTTTAATTAGTCTGCAGTATCGTCATAAACTCCGATGAACTGATATCTAAAATATGCAATAAATCAATTGAGATGCTAAATCGAAAAGTGAATAGAATATGCAATTACAACTTGCTGCCATTCATCATAACCCGCCGCACGTTCCGCCGCAAGAGCCAAATGGGGACAAATGCAGCAATAAAATCCATTCCACCTCCAACCGGAACGGTGCCCGGCCCGGTCGCAGTTATTACCCGAGTCGTTCGTTAGAGTATCTATTTTGTGTAACTATGTCGATAATCACCGGCGGGGATTATTCCTCTGACCACTCTCGTCCGATTCCAAATAGCCAACCAGCCAGCCAGCCAGCGTACTTGGAAAGGCAAAGGAAGACCAACTCTCCTCTGGTCCCAAACAAAACCGAAGCAAGGCCACTTTTACTCGTTTATATTTATTGCCTGAGCATGCATTTATAATTATTATCATTTATTCGTAATTAACACCGAAGAAGAAGTGCGGAGCGATGACCGGATCTGGTCGCAGCAGCGTCAGCATCATTGTTGCTATTATCGTTATTATTAATTCGGTCGTTAGCTGAACCGAATGTTGTTTGTTTTTCTCTCTCTCTCTCTTCCGGTACAGTGTTGTTGTTGGTGCATTGGAAACGAGCCGCTCGTTCGCAACTTAGTAGGCCACTGTGCACGAGGGTATCAATCACAATATGCAGTACAATTTCGACATAGGGGAACTGGGGTAAGACGGACATATTAAGGTTCTACTAAAATATAATACATAGAAAGCATGTTTTTCCAAAAAGTAGTACTTTTTGTTATAGTTTCAGATGTTGTTTTTCGAGTGTCCAGGTGAAATAGTATACAAAAATCACTATGTACCCTTTTTCAATGAAATAGAAAACGTCTTAAAATCTGCACATTTTTTTGGCTGCGGGTGAAACGGACATATGGTGGGTGTAAGACGGACATGTTAGGGAAATGATAAGCAGCCCACGAAATATCATGATTTACATTTACTAACGGTTTTTTTTCGAAAGGATTATGGGTCTTCTCAATATGTATGTTCAATTCCTTGCGAAAAACTATGTGTTGGGGTCAAGTTTAGAGTATAATTGTTATCATTGAGAGACCTTTACAATCACGTCAATCAATAACTTTTTGTGCAAAGCCTGGAATGAGTTTTTGCGGTTACTCGATCTTCTCGCCATTCTCTAGGCTGCCTGCATTCCTGTCATATCTTCCTCGATCGCACACAGTCAGATAGTGCTAGGTGTGCCGCGAAGTCGACTACCTTTTCCAAGACATGGCTCAGTTAAGTTAACTAGATTCATGAAACACTATTTGGGGATTGAAAAATGGTCTATTTATTATAGTTCATACCAAGGAAAATCTTAATTCATGAATAGTATTACTCAATAAAAAAATTCACGCAAGTTCATTCGTTGCAAGCATTACATATGTTTTTTACGCCGTAGCAAACTACATGAAATCGAGCACTGCATTTAAAGCATTTACTCCAGCCAGATCCATCCACTGAATTAGATCCACATTGATCGCAAAGTGAGTCCTCCGAAACTTTTTCTGGCTTTGATTTGTTTGGTTTTTTCGCCTTTTAGATTAATTTAATTTCCTTACCAGCATCAACTTCTGCCAATTCCTTGCGATATGCCGCAGATGTAATTTCGATCGCCTTCTGGCTTTTTCGCTTTCGGTTTGAAGCTCTTGGCCCCTTAATTTTTGGAACTGGTACAATATTTTCCGGAGGCACACTGAAAGAAGATCCGAGTTCGCTCTCAAAGGATGTTTGCAGTGTACGTAGCTGTTCGATAACCCCGGGGTTTTCGATTGTATTGTTCGCTATGGTAATTGTAGGTGTTGCAACTAGCTCCACTTTTGGCTGAGCTGTTACTTCCGCTGGCGCAAATGATTCATCGTTAAATACGTTTCGGTTACAAGGCCATATTCCGGATGTTTTGAAGCCTGATATAGCTAGCCTCGTATTAGCGGCTAAAATAAATGCTGTTGCCATTAGATCAGTTACATCGTACATTCCAATTACACGGCCTGGATGTTGACGCATGAAAACCTCAGCAGCGTTAGCATAATAGTACGTACTTTCACCTTTTGTTTAATTTTTTCCTATAAAAGAAAAGAAAAGCTCAAACGTTCAAAAAACTTTTCGAAATTCACTGGGACTCACGTTCGTGCCTAACCACTAAAACACTACTTACTCTTCTTCATGTCTTTTTCCACCACAAAGGAACATTTTGATTGATAAAACGGGGAGTTGATAATTCTTTTTTGAGCATGATCCAATTGGAGCTGTAGAGCTTGGTTCTCAGAAGGGCTCCCTGTCTGAATCACTCACTACCATTGCAAACGAGACGGGAAATGTCAGCAACAAAAACACTGCTTAACCCCCCAGCACTCGTGCCAAATACTGTAACACGAGCACTCGCGCGTTGTACTTTGTACAGCACAGATAGTTTCATCGCTTTTTAGAATACTTCGCATCTAATCGCACTTTTTCGGAAATTGTAATAGAAAACAATGAACCCTGCAATTTTGAGAGCGCTTTCGTTGGATCCTGCTAGCGGGGAGCGCGTTCCTCCAAGGAATTAATAAAGAGGGTCACGGGCGGTAAAATTCCTATGGTTTCTAGGCCGATTAAACGCATACTGGTGACTGGAGAATTGTCGCTATAGACAGCAACAGTGCGGCTTCTCGACGACATTGACGCATTCCCTATAAGAAGAAAACTACGAGGATACCGCAATTTGCCAAGATTCGACGCCATCTGAAGACGTTAGTAGAAATTTTAATAGAATGAAAAGTGCCTCCAAATTGAATGAAATTCAAAACAAAATTTGAAGTAGCACTACAACTATTTTGGCTGCAGAAACTAGTTAGGATGAAAGTGTTAGAAGTGAGGAAGTTTTCGGAAACAGCTAAAATGTGTTTAGAGCTGACCGTGATATTCACATGTCTGAAAAGAAATCGGGAGGGGGAGTTTTAATAGCAATTACATCAAACTTTAACGAAGAACTCATTACTACAAGGAAATTTTGATATAATAGTTCAACAAGTGCCACTGAAAAAAATTAGGCGACAAGTTATACCAAACTAGATATTTTGAGTTATCCAGTTTAGTATAACGATTAACCCTTCATGCCCAACTTTTTTCTAGTGCATGTAGGGTTTCAAAAGTATTGTTTCTTGAAAACGGTAGGATCAAGAAACACGAACAGCCTTTTTTCATAAATATAGGTGCTTCCCTTGCAGTGCTAGAAGCTGCTCAATTTTTACCTTCTAATGCTCAATGCAATTCTTCTAGCATAAAAAATTCATTTTCCGTTTTCAACATAAACTGTCCCTAGAAGCACTGCTACATCGGAATCCAATCGGACTAATTGCAATAACTTCAGCTATAGAGCTGATCCTTGCAACTGTTAATTCTCAAATGAGAGGCATTAGTCACATTTATTAGCCTTACTTATTTTCGTAAAGAAACAAAAGCTATAGCTTTTTAAATGCGTTGTTGTCCACAAACAACATGGGCATGAATGGGTTAAATTAAAAATTTAATAAATCGTAAACAAAAGGCACGCAAAAAGTACAAAAAATCCGAAATGAAAGGAATTTATCTAACTATTTGGACATTTGCGATCAACTAAACCTATCCATTAATATAGCATTTGAAGAGTATAACTGCCGAACTTCAAATATAATCGTGCCCAAAACATTTCAAAAATAATTTAAAATAGAAAACTTCCCTTCAAAAATGAAACTTGAAGAAAATGTTGGTGTCAACTCGGAACAAATCTGCAATCTTTTCGCAACCTTCTTTCAAGACATTTATACCACATTTTCTGAAGAAGATCGTGATCGCGAATATTTCGGTTTCTTCTCAGAATTCACTACAGACATTGGCGTCAGCCATGTCAGTGTGCACGACATTATGGACGCTTTAAACAAACTAGGTGCCTCCAAAGGTTCAGGACCTGACGGGATTCCGCCCGTATTTATGAAGAACTTACCGTCGGAACTCACAGATCCTCTGTTTTGGCTTTTTAACATGTCGCTTGAATCTGGCATTTTCCCCAATTTATGGAAAAACTCGTACCTGGTACTCATTTTTAAAAGTGGCAAAAAATCTGACATAAATAATTACCGTCGAATTGTTAACGAAAAACTGTTCAATCAAATCAAAAACAGAATTACTAACATATAGCATGGGTTCTTCAAAGGACGTTCAACTAATACAAATTTACTAGAATTCGTCAATTACGCATTGATTGCAATGGATAATGAAAACTACAGTAAAGCTCTTTACACAGATATCAGCAAGGTATTTAATCGTATCGACATACCTTTGCTATTATTCAAACTGGAAAAATTAGGAATTGAACCAGGTCTTCTCAAATGACTCGAATCATATTTAACTAACCGTCAAACAAATAGTTAGATTCAAAGGGAAGAAATCGAATCCTATTCATGTTCCTCTAGGCTCCCATCTAGGCCCTCTTTTGTACATTTTATTCGTGAACGACATTTCATTCATTCTCAAAAACATAAAAGTTCTTATCAATGCCGACGACAAGAAGCTCTTTTTAGAAATAAGGAACGAACAAGACATAAAGATATCATAGGAAGAAATACATGTTTTATCTCTGGTGTAACAAAAGCCTTCCGCAACTAAACGTAAAAAAAAATGTGATGCAATAACTTTTAGTAGAAAACAAAATACTCCTGACATTTCAATTACTCTAGGAAATCAAGTTGTACAAAAGTGCGAAAGAGTTACAGATTTGGGAGTTATTCTAGATTCAAAATTAACATTCATTGACCATTACAACACAATCATCAATAGAGCAAATAACATGCTTGGATTTATAAAGCGTTTTAGTTACAATTTTAATGATACATATACAATTGAAACATTGTACATCTCGTATTCGAGGTCAATACTGGAATATTGTAGCATAGTTTGGTCACCTTTCTCAATCACACATGAAGAAAGAATAGAATCAGTACTAAAGCAATTTTTATTGTTTGCACTTCGCAAATTAGGTTGGACACGATATCCTCTCCTATCTTATAAAGCTCGCTGTATGCTCATTAACATCCAAACACTAATAGAGCGCCGAGAATATGCAATGGTCTCATTTGTAAATGATATCATTTCGGGTCGTATTTATTCAGTCGAACTTCTATCTAAACTTAATTTTTATATACCTTTCCGGCAGTTACGAAACCGGAACATAACAAGCCATTATCGTACAAACTATGCCAAGTTTGGACTATTGAATCAGATGATGGCAACTTACCACACGCACTGCTAAGCTATTTACTTAACAATGACTAAAAGCAAATTAAAAAAAACAATTCTAATCGCTAATAAAGAACATCCAAAAGTAGTGCAATGCAAACCAGATAGTGTTTAGTTTAGTGATTTGTATTTTATATTTGAAGTGTATACTATTTTTTATCATGGTAACAAAACGGTCTCGTGGCGGAGGAAATTTTGAGATCGCTTTTTGTTGCGATGGATGCTGCAAGGGGGAGTGTTCCTTCTAGGTACTATCAAGGCGACTAAATGCTTATGACTTCTAGGACGATAAAATGCAAACTGGGAAATTTTTGCTACATTGAGGGCTAACCGCAAAATATGATCATCGTCGATTCGAACGAAACTTTGCAGTTGCGTTCGGTTTGGGAATCTCCATGATTTTCTCTGCCAATTGCAATATTTTAATCTGAGCTACAAATATTCAAACTCATTGAATGAAAATTGATCATATTCAGCCGAATTCATTTTCAATATTCTGTGACGCAGCTGAAAACGTCAAACGAATAATCGGCCCATTTATCCATGCAGATTTTCATTTGTCTCCGATTATTACACGACGCGAACGTGCAGCAATCAAGAGCATCAAAGTAGGCCCAGGCACGGTGTAAGCGATAATTTTTGTTTTATATGCTTTACTGGCATTTCAAAACATTTAGGGTAAAGTGCATATTTTCACCATACTAAGCAGGGTGTCCCACTAATTCATTAATTTGTTGGCCTACAATCAATGGAATGCTTAAAAATTTACATCAACAGCTTTGCTTCGTTGTTAAGAACCAAGATAATTACACAAATGCGCTGAAAACAGTGAAATACTCGTGTTTGAGCGCAACGAAAACTCGAATCGAGTGCCCCTATTGTTGCGCTACCATTTGACTCAATGCGTTTAACAAAGATGGCAGATTCTGCTCTAACCAACGGCTTCAAATAGATAGCGTGAGAATAGAAACATGGCGAAAATGGGCTCGTCACCCTACCTGGAGAATTAGTGAAATGAATATTATTGTACGATATTCAACTGAATGAATAACATGGATTTTATAATGATTTTTTTTTTCTATTCACCACGAGTCGCTTCAGGTTCATTTTCAGTCGTAAAAAAGGAGTTTCGATTATTTTTAACTCTGATTTTAATACAAGAGCAATTTTTCAAAAAAGCGTATACGTTTCTACGTGCTTCATAACAATGTTTGCTGCACTAACACTCCTTTCCTTCACCGATGACTGCAAGGACGTGGCCGGCGCCGTTATTGACATTGCAAAGTATAGAACTCTCGAAACGTGCATATTGAGAATGGATAGCAACTCCCAGGTCCCATTCGTAGATTCTCTGTTCAATTTCGTTTGTTCTGGTCAATCATGGAGTAGTAACTGCGAATTGTACGGTAATCAAGCTTATGCTCATGCAGAGCGTATACGTTTCTACGTGCATTACTTTTATTTTTTGTTCGATTACCGTATTTTAAACAGAAAAAACTATATTAGAATGAGTTACAGGGAATAAATACTGCTGTACGAAATAATATACACTGAAAAAAATGTTGTGTCATTTTTCGCAAGAATTAAAATATGTGTTAAAATTAAAATTTCAAAGAAAATCTATTTTTATTTTCATTTTTTAAATTTTGTCAATAGAAACCTAAGGAGAAAAGGAACATTTTGAATGTGATTGTCCTGCTCGATAAGAGTCATTTACCTAATCTGGTGAGCTGAGTCGATTGGTACACAAAACTCGGCTCTCCAGGCCTCGAAAAAATCATCTGCATCTTTCTTTTGAAAGAAACGTTAAATTCCCTTAGCGATACTTTTTCCGTCCATAAAAACAGAATCTTTGCATTTATTGAAGATTTCAAAGGACTTGGCGGAGCAAAGGTCCGCTCGGACGAACTCAGGGTCGCGATAGCAAGTTGAAAGCAGGCAAACGACAATGCTTGCTGTAAGCTCTTTGCTAACTATCACGTTAACATCCCCGCTAGCGAAGTCGAAATCGACGGTGTAGTACTGAAGGATTACACAGAATTAGTAAAACAATTAAAATGAGAAACGGGCAAGTAGCACCCTTCGACGTGATTTCGACGAGCGTAATCGTGGCCGCCATGGAGCCACTTTTTCTGAATCCTCCTTGGAAACAGCTACATATGTTACCTACAAGTAAACAATCGAACCGAAGTCTTAAATAAACAATGATCAGCTTGTAAACAGTACAAACAGGTGTTATCTTGATCGACGATGATATTCATACAAAGACCGGTTTTTAACAAATCCCGCGGCTCAAGCTCCTGCTCGTTGCAAGTTTCCCGGCAGAATCAAATTTGTTTTCGAAAAAAAGATTATGAATTGAGAAGCGATCTGTCACTGCGGCAAGAAAACTAGTGTATTCGTGATGGATAAGACAAATAAATAGCCATTTTTATTCCGGACACCACTTCATAACCAGTAATTATTATAAACTTTTTCCGCTCGTTTTCTCAGTTTCATAGGAACAAGGGAAATCGAAATGTGATCATGGGCAGTAAAGCAAAGTTGTAGCAAAGATCGTAGAGTAAGCTAGATCAATTACCATCGTGAAGATAAACGAATGCCGAAAATTGAAGTCTCCTCGATGCAGGGAGGAGTTTCGCAATATCCCAAAGCTGCCAACTCCCAACCTATTGGACCAATCCTGCACTAAGTTGAATCTCTGGTTGAAATGTCACATGAGATTTTTGGTGTTCCTGAAAGCGTTGGAAACTCTTCGTTTCTTCTGAATTGTCTAAGACCGGGTGCTGTTTGCTACGGCTTTGTGGCAGAGCTTTTTTGTGCTGGTATATTTAGCGAAAAAAAATTATTGTTGCAAAGACCCATTCGCTTGTAATTAGCAAGCATGACGCACGGCACAAGCAGCCGACAGATGATACTTGTCGAAGAAGATGATACGCGTCGAAGAAGACACAAAGCAGTCATCCCAAAGGTCACCCGACACTGGTTTGAAGGGCCTTTCTCCAGTCAGCGTAGATTTTGAGTAACGCGCACTAGACCAGACAAAATGAGGCCCCATTTTGCCTCGTAGATCCACGCATGCTAAGTTCGAATCGATAACTACACCATCGTTCTCAACTTTGTGAGCGGGCATGAAGAACGTCTTATCGCCAGTAACGTTATTTGTTTGCTTTAGACCAAATATCACAATTCTGAGCTTATCTAGGCGAACTTTCGAGATATCTGGCACAGCTGAATATTTCTGCGTCTTGCGGAATATTAGACTACTTCGCGGACTAACTTGACCGGAAGAAGATCGGATACGGTCGAACCCAGTTTAATGTGTTTGATTTTAGATGCTCAGCTCAGCGATGATTTTAAATGAAAGCTTGTTCGACATCCATTTTAGGATCATTTTGGTCAATTCAGAAGAGTTTATTTATACACGGACATAGAGCCAGAAGCAAATCTGAAGAATAGGAAGGAAGAGACAGAAATTAAGAGGGATGTAATTTGAAAGACAAGTCTGAATTTGATAGTAATAATAAAGTGGTCATCTACGATATATGGTTGTATGTAACCTATTTTATTAAAACCTGGAACGAATAATATGTCAAAAACTTAATCAGCAATCGATCATAAAAGCATCTTTGTTTCATTTGCTTGTGCAAAAGATGGGTGGGTGTTATTTAGAATATAAACGGAATGCCGTGACTGCGTTTGGACTGATAATTCAAATCTAATGATATGCATCGTAATCAACAATCCACCAATCAATCCGAAGTTCCTAAAATTGTCTCCTCGCGGTATACTTGATATACCGTAGAGTGTCAATACTTATGGTCTTCCTGAAATATCAAATCAGACGCGCCCCAAAATTATTGGTGCCACCAAAAAAAGTCTCCATGCAAAAATCGAGCGCAATCGAGAAAAAAATGTCATGAAACGTCGAGATCTGGTGTAATGCTGAAAAAAATGTCTTTATAGTACAAGGAAAATTTTTGAATTGAGATAGGACTTGAGTTTAGAAATACAGCTTTTTTTTTGTATGACAAATGTTTTAAAAATCAATAAAATGTCGAAATCTGGTGAGAATTAAAAAAACTTTCTTTTTGAAAATCTCAGTTTAAAAAATTAAAAGTTCCAGAGGAGCAACTTCGTCAAAACAATTTTTTTTATTATAAGATACAAGATCCGTTGTTTCATGCATTTCTAAGACATTTGGCATAGAAAATAAATTTAAAGCAGTCTTTTCAAATGCCACCTTGAAAAAAGATTCAGGGTGGAAGTAGATCTCGACGTTTCATTACATCCTAAGCCAAAATTTTGTTTGAATTTTTGAATGTTCTAAGGGTTCGTTTGTGTTTTTTCACGGGTGAAGTTTTTTGCACTTTGGCCGTACTGAGCAACGCCTTTTGCAAAAACACTTTTTTCGAGGTGCTGATGCTGTTAAGGTGCGTCTGATTATTAAATTCGATAATTTTCCATACATGGCATTGGTACCCTATTACACAGTCTTCTGAATAGATGCTCCTTTCGTTGTCTTCAAACACCTAGTATCAACTGATTTCATACACATACAGTAGAAGATTTGTGGCTGAAATTTACATGAAGTAAACGAAAGTCAAACATGAATTAAGTAGGGAATAAGTGTTCCATTTCCATGTACAAAAATGATTACGTGAATGTCGAACTGAAAAAGAAAACCAAAGTCAACACCAAAGAGACGCACAACTGAGGCTCCGCCAAGAGCGCCAGAAGACCAGACTACGGCTCTGGGCATGCGGTGGACAGAACAAAACGTCCAGTATCTACAGCAAAAATAATCAAAATCATAAGGCCTATTGATTATCACTGTTGCTTATGAGTAATTATGAAAACACTACAACGATGCCCTAAAATCAACAACGTTTTGAATAACATACAAACGTTTGAGCCTTTCGCGATCATCCACGCAAACTTACGCCCGCGATTTTCCAAACATGATAACACCCCGGTAATAAGGTGAGTATTTTTAGCAATTAAAGATTTACAAACGCAGTCTCAATCGTGAATCTACAAACGACCGTGTTCGCGCGAGCATGAATCGGCCACTTCGGTAAGTCGCTCCCCTCTGTTTTAGCATTCAGTTAGACCAATCAAAAACATAACGCTAATATCCACTAGACAACATGGCGACATGACTGGGAACTCTAGTGATAATGGGGGAACTCACTCTCTTACAGCATCTGAACCGCACACTGCAAATTATGTGCCATATTTACGGTCCGCGCGATCATTCAAGAGCAGAAGCGAGTATACGAATAGAAACACGGCTGTAAAATTGAATTTATACACGAAAAGTTACATACTCAATTCTGTTCGGTAATATCCGCACAAATACAAATACACCCATGTATTTTTACGCGGGGGGATACGTACCGCATAAAAAAACCGCGTAAAAACCGCATTAATTGAAAAAAAAAACCGCGGTAATTGGAAAATCCGTGGAAGTTTTTTTTTGCACGGATTTCGCAATTAATGCGGTTTTTTGCAAAAATATCCTAACTCCTTTTAAATGCAAAAGACATAGACTTTTTTCCGAAAAAAGTCCTTTTAAATGCAAAGAACTTAGAAGAATTTTGACAGTTTTTATTTTGCGTGGATTTCGCAATTAACACGGTTTTTGAAAAAAATCTTCTAAGACCTTTAGAATGCATTTTGATTTTCGGAAAGATGGAAGAGACTGAAGAGGTCTGCAAGACTCCTTATGGCCCACACCCCAATAATATGAGTATTTTCGGAATGGTCTTGAAGAGTAGGTGCCAGAAATTGATTGTGACGCCATTTTGAAATCAAAGATGGCGACTTCCGGTTT
This sequence comes from Topomyia yanbarensis, assembly GCF_030247195.1. NCBI lineage: Eukaryota > Metazoa > Arthropoda > Insecta > Diptera > Culicidae > Topomyia > Topomyia yanbarensis. The sequence continues at coordinate 457,465,349 of NC_080671.1, forward strand.
AGTGAAATCCGCTATAACCCATTCAATATGGATATTTTCGGAAGTTGTTTTAATTAAACAGTTGAATTTACTTAATGAAATTCCCATGTTTTATCCATAGCTGGAAATTGAAACTTTGTGACATCTTAGAACTTCACTAAGCCAAACTTTTGTGTTAATAATATTGTTGATATAGTAAGGGAAGGGAGTGAGAAAGGGCTCCTTATTTGTTTTACTACGTAACAGGCCGACGTGGGTACTCGGGTACCCACAAAACTGAAATGCCAATAACTAAGGTAATTTCTAACCGATTTTAATACTTCTGGGTGTTTTGGATTCTGGAATTCATCAGCTTTTGGACTCGGTAAATACGAATCGGGTTAGTTCATTCGGTTCCCGGGAATCCGAGTTTCCGGAAGCAGGTTCCAGTGCTGGGATACTATTTTGAACTTCATTGGAATACTAGCAATATGGGTATCAAAATTCTTGGAATGGCATCAGTAGGCTGTATCTTGTGGTTTTGGAACCATTTGGTGTTTTGAACCCGGAACGGACATTCCGGAGCAGGTTCCCGTGGGGACGTGAGTGGCCATTCGATTCCAAATCCATTGGACAAATTTCCATAGGGTCCCGTAACAATAAATAACAGACTTCCGAGACAATTTGAAGAGTTTTGATACTCATATTGCTAGGACATTATTGAAATTTACAAATCATGCCCTAGTAATGGAACATTGCTCCGGAAAATCCGGATTACCAAGAACCAGATCCATTCATCCGGTTCAATTTTACAGAATCGAAAAGGGGACAATTTCTTGAATCCAAAACATCTAAAAGTGTCCAAATCGGTTAACGGAAGCCATAGTTATGAGCATTTCAGTTTGTGGGTACCCGGGTACTCAAAGTCACCCCGGAAAACGAAAACGGACTTCAACTTGAAATCATTTTTGGAAAACAGCTGTAAGCGGACAATTTTAGGTAAAACTATCCATTCTTGTTTTCCATACATCAGTACATCAGTACATCAGGTTTAAAAATATTAAACTTGAAAAAAAATTGTTTCGTCTAAGAATATGTAATGACGAATTTCGCGCCAAATCGTATTCAGAGTTGGCAGCACCCTCTCAGATTCTAATGAAACTTTCTGTACATGAAGACTTTCTCACAAAAAGCCACTTTGCATATGATAAAAAAAAGATGCAAACTTGAAATCGACCTTCACGGATTTGAACAAAATTTGGAGGAATTGTTCATCTAGGGCCAATATATAAAAACCCAAATTTTTGTGACAATTGAACCACCCCTCGGGTCATGGGAGCACCCCCCTTTTTGGCAAATTGCCAAAACCCTTGATTTTCGTTTGATCATATCTCCGGTTCTATTTACTCTAGAATCAAACCACAAGATGGCTTTTGAAGAAAATTGTTCAAGGAGTCTATAAAAAATATTATTTTTTGCCGACAGTGTTGCCAACTATGCAATTTTTTCAGTTAAATATTAAAAGTTAATTTTTCTCTCGATACGTATATTTTAATTTTAAAAATTTTAATGCTATCGCGTTCCTCAGACATTTTTACATAAAAAAACTTATCATCCCAATATAATATGAGCGCATCCTGAGACATACCGTTTTGAGGGGAAAAACTCCGATTTTCTCATATAAAAATCCATTTTTATTGGCCAAAATTGAGAAAATCTTCAAACTGTCATAAATATTGACCCTGATCTGCTAGAAGCAAACCAAATACGTAGTTTTTCATCATTTCTCGTCTACTTCACGAAAAATTATGTTTGAACTCAGGTTGGTTTTTTATTGTTGCGTGCTTGCGATTTTATATGAGAAATTGCGGTTTTTTCTCTTCAAAACGGTGTATCTCAGGATGCGCTCATATTATATTGGGATGATAAGTTTTTTTTATGTAAAAATGTCTGAGGAACGCGATGGCATTAAAATTTTCAAAATTAAAATATACGTATCGAGAGAAAAATTAACTTTTAATATTTAACTGAAAAAATTGTATAGTTGGCAACACTGTCGGCAAAAAATAATATTTTTTATAGACTCCTTGAACAATTTTCTTCAAAAGCCATCTTGTGGTTTGATTCTAGAGTAAATAGAACCGGAGATATGATCAAACGAAAATCAAGGGTTTTGGCAATTTGCCAAAAAGGGGGGTGCTCCCATGACCCGAGGGGTGGTTCAATTGTCACAAAAATTTGGGTTTTTATATATTGGCCCTAGATGAACAATTCCTCTAAATTTTGTTCAAATCCGTGGAGGTCGATTACACGTGCCATGATCACTTCGCATGGAATGACCCATATTTTGTTTTTCCAAAAATGATCATGATTGTTTTTTTGAAAAGGGCCAAACCTTTTTTTACCATTTTTTTTCAAAAGGCTATAGTCTAAAAATGACAAACCCTCCAAAAAGATGTTGTAGAAGTGGTTTTTGTGTTACTATGTTTCAATTGCCGCAAGGTTCTACTGTATCGATTTTGTTGGCTATTTTCGGCAAATTTGAGACTAAGAGAAACGAAAGCAATGAAATTGAAAGACGGATAGGTATTCTAGAGCGAATCAGTTATAAACTTAGAACGGAAAACTAGAACTAGGCAGGCTCATATGGGCATGATCGAAAGGAACCCGAGCAGAGTCTGATAACAGATTGAGAACTAAACTTGATGTTGTGATGTAGTAGCGAATGATTGCTCAGGTTGTTATCATTTTGGTCGTTTTAACGGTTAAAAGATCAAAATCGAAAGCAGAAAAATTGCACTATGACATCAAACAGAAAACTATTTATGCTATCAGTGAAAGCAAATTGAAAACTCATTGAGATGGTGAAATATTTCATTGATAACACAATAAGTAATCAATTTGATGTTTGTCAAAGAAATAGAAACAAACATTTTTTTTTCTAAAAATGTAAGCACATCAAAATGAGATCAAACTATGATGTCATATCTGAAAAAGTTTAAACTGATATCAAAATAAGATTTCAATTTGATGCTTGATATCAACATATGTTGTCTATTTGCTGTAATTTTGATGTTGGACTTTGCTCGGGAAATGTGAAGAATTCTTTGCCTTCTGCAGAGTAGGAGTTGGGCGTTGCACCCAAGTCTACCGCATGGTCTATGGTAGAACATAACTCATCATCATGTTTTACCGCCGACGCCGGCAAAAAATTCTTCACAAATCCTCGCCTAGAACGACCATGCGATCATTCTTCTCCCTTTCTGCTAGCATCAAGCCGTGACGTATGCATTCAATCGACACCAAGCTATCGGTGTCGCACCGATCCTATTGTGATTCAACTACTTATTGATTTTTTCGTTCCGCACACACGGATGGCTGATCATGCCCATATGAGCCTGCCTAGTTCTAGTTTTCCGTTCTAAGTTTATAACTGATCCGCTCTAGAATACCTATCCGTCTTTCAATTTCATTGCTTTCGTTTCTCTTAGTCTCAAATTTGCCGAAAATAGCCAACAAAATCGATACAGTAGAAGTGTTTTTTGCAAAACTAGTCAAATTTTCGAATAAAAATATTCGAAAAATTCTTCATTGAATCTTACACTAAAAAAATCGATTTTAAATATTTAAAGTCGGTTTACAAAAAAAAACCATTTTTGGAAAAAAAAATTCCTTGTCCAAACTGAATTTATTTTCTTCAGTGTATTTTTATCGTAAACTAAACCAATGAAAGTCATAATCATCTCAGAATTCAATAAAACTCAGTTTGTTGAGAAGATATTGTCTAATTTAGCAACTAAGCATATTTTTATTAAGGGGTTAACTACTTTTTCATTTTTCGCGAAATCGAATTTTTTTTATTACTTTATCTGAAAGTACCACTCCTTGCGAATGTTTTCCCAAATTCTATAGAGATCCAAGAAATAGATCGAAAGTTACAGCGCTTCCAAGCGCGCTTCGTCTACCAAGAGCAGTAGTAATTTGAAATTTTAAACTCGTTTATCTCGAAATGTCGTTTTACTAAAAATGACTTTTCCGTGATCACGATTGCCGAAAAACTACTCAATCAATTTTCTTATTTTTTTTCAATTGATCGTAATTAATTCCTTTTTATTCATAAATTTTTGTTTCATGGATAAGAATTTTTTAATCCAATTTATAAAGCTTACAACAGCGGTTTTTTACTAAAAACGTTTTCGAATGCCGGAAAAAAATATTATTTATTCAACTAATCGTTAAGGTACGAAGAATACTCATATACTAATGGATTTTTTTGAGTTTTGGGATTTTAGATGATCTATTGGTCTCCAATCGTGATCACCGCAAGCCTCTTAAATAAAAAAAGGGTTTCGGGGAAAAAGCCATAACTCCGCTAATTATCAATTTATTTTTATAAACTTATGCTTTTTTATTTTACTGAAAAATATACTACCAAAATATTGTAAGTTTGATGTAATGAATATTTGATGATATTTTTTTACTCAAATTCAAACTTTCTTGATATTTTTATCACTAAAAGGTATGTAACCCCTTAATCAAGAATCCCAGTTTATGTCGTTAAACAAATATTCCATTATTACTTTTTTATTTCCTTGTTTAGTGCTTAGGAAGAATCAGAGAAAGAAATAACTACCACAACATTATGTATTGAATTTTACATAATTATTTATTTATTTTTATGTATTACATTTGTCTTAAAACTATCTTCATACATGCTATTTTGTATCATTTCTATACAAGGAAAATATTTTTGGTTCATTTTCTGAATTAGAATACCTTTTTACCTCTACTTTGCCCCAGGAATAGGCACAAAACTGTAGAATTTTTGACTTCCAGATATTGTTTTGCCGTTATTATACAGCTCTTAGAGTTTTTCTGACATTTTGTTGTGCTGTTCAGTGAATATGTAGCAGAAAATTAATTTTGTGATATTTTTATCAGTTTGTTCAACTGTCCAGTCATATAACTTTTGGGGACTTGTTATGGTATTTCCATAGTCGCGGGTAAGACTAGCTTTTTTGGCATTCGCTTGAAAGTGCCAGCAATAGCATCACAGGGGGGATGCTGCAACAAAATGTTATTTTGCGCTTATGGTTGGAGAGCGAATCGGCAAAAATCGAAAACGAAGAAAGTAGTTTTTTTCCACACCGAGTGTTGGATCGTCATAAAAATCAGTTAGCAGTACTGTAACAACATTTTACATAAGCTGATTGATTTTTATAAAGATCTAACACTCGGTGTGAAAAAAGCTGCTTTTTTCGTTTTCGATTTTGGCCCATTCTCTTTCCAAACTTAACTCATACTTTGACTGGAATCTACACAAGTTTGCAATGTTTTTCTTAATTTTGTATTGTGCTGCTGCTCTATCAGACAGAAAATAAATTTTAGAAAAGTTTGTCAATTGTTTCATAAAATTTATCAGTTTTGAGAGGAATAAATGGACTGCAGTCTTCAAGTCTTCCAGCCCTCTTGTCTTCCAGTCTTACAGTCTTCCAGTCTTTCTAGCCTTTTAGTCTTCCAATCTTCCAGTCATCCAGTCTTCATTCAAGTTTGTTATTAATTTATACTAAATTCGTAACTGATACTTTGTGCATGTATCAGGCAACTAGCTGCTGGTAAAATGGATTCTAAGATGATTATGACTTTCATTGGTTTAGTTTTCGATAAAAATACACTAAAGAAAAATAATTCAGTTTGGAACAATTTCATCCAAATCAAAAATGTTTTTTTTTTGCAAATCGACTTTAAATTTTTTAAATCGATTTTTTTTCAGTGTAGGAGTCAATGAAGAATATTTTGTATATTTTTATTCGAAAATTTGACTAATTTTGTAAAAACCACTCGTACAACATTTTTTGTAGGATTTGTCATTTTCAGACTATTTGAAAAAAAAATTGGTAAATTTTTTTTGCCCTTTTCAAAAGACAGTCTAGATCATTTTTGGAAAAACAAAATATGCAAAGTAGCTTTTTGTGACAAAGTCTTCATGTACAGAAAGTTTCATTAAAATCTGAGAGGGTGCTGCCAACATTAATTCGAAAAGTGATCAATAGCACCCCGGTTTACGGTACTCAATTTTGTTCCGTATTATCCGCACAGCTACACAAAGGTATACAAAGAGTGAAGTTAAAAAATGTCAAAATCAGATTCATGTTTTACTACAAAGGAATCAGTGGGGGAGTCCACTTGTTCTCGATATGTTTGAATTATTTTAGCTCCACTCTTTGGGTAGCTTTGCTTTATAAACTGTTGTATTCAAATCTTCATAGAATTTAGCCATTTTAGAGTGATTGATTGAAGGAGGCTTTGAATTCCCGTGTTGATTTTGACACTTGACAATGAGATTTCGAATCTCTATTATGTTCTTACCCCTCAAAAAAAATCATTCACTTTATACAGGCTTTCTACCATATCGATTGAGTTGTGAGTTGATTTTGCAGCGTTCTGTATTATTCTGATAATAAACCATATGTAAATCATAAATTGAGGAGGCAAACCTGTCAGTCACTGTCTCTAACATGTTTAATCTGCTGGGAAATTATATCAAACAATCCTTGGCTTGGAATATTTCATATCCACAAATAGTTCAAATATCCAAGCCTATGATCCCATCCGACAAGAAAGACTATCAAATTTCGAAACTAATATATCAAAAGATATTCCCCAGCATCAATATCTCCCAGGGCAACTCATCGTCATATCTCTGTGAATATTAGAGATCCTTTTAATAATCTACCAGCTCGAATTTATATCACTATACAGAATGAGCCGCCTCCAGCAAAGTCAGGATTCAAAGAGTGCCATCAAATCGAAAGCGTCACTCGCCTTCCATATCTCTGCACTCTCTACACGATGTCATCACCTCACATATCCTTCCTTCCCCCCTCCTCCGGTCACCAATAGAGATGTGTATCGGTAGCAAAAATCCGACGAAAAGTTGCCTCCTGCAGGCCAAAAATCCTTTGCTGACTCAGTGAATCAGTCCGTCAGTCAGTCAGCTAGTCGAGAACGGGGACAGAAAAGGAAGGCAAAGTAGCTGGAAGGCTCGACGAGATTTCATGATCCTTCCCACACTTTGAAGCAGATCGTAAAAAAAGCTACCTAAATCTTGCTCCTCGGTATAGCATCATCCAAAGCCAAGAGAGTGTACCTCTCGGAAGAATGGAGCCCGATAGTAGCCGAAATATTTAAATAATTTAGTGGACTTTAGCATGCGGAAGGATGCTCGGGTTTTTGGCTTTCATCGCCGGTTTACTGCCAGCCAGACGTGTGCTCCTTCGGCCGGAAGGTGAACTTAATGTGCGATTAGTGTGAAGTTTATGTGCCACATCTGGTTCATCAGTAGCCGGTTTGCAGGTTCAGGATAGTTCAGGTTTTTTTTGTTTTGGGTTTCGAATCGCTGCTGGACTGGATCTCTACCGGTTGATCTAAACGGGGGTATTTGATTAAAGTTTCATAGTTCCGGATGGCATCTTTAGGATCAGATTTTTGTCGGTAGAATGTGTAGCTGATTTTCCTCAGTTTGGTACTTTTTCCATCATCAACAAGCTGAAGTCAAATTTATCTTCTCTGTTTTCGGTGATAGTATAAAAATGACTCCGTAGAGCCCCAGTTCGTCACAACTGTCATTAGTACACTGCGGATATCAGTGACGAAAAAAAACTTCAGTCAAAGTCAAATTACCCAACTTTTCCTCCCTGCATCGCATCAGTCAGTGACCAATCAATCTCGGCACCACCGCAGTCTTTAACCGGGTCAAACGGCGCCAAGCTCGGAAGCAACTCTCTCTGTATCTGGTTGGCCAATAAATCCATTAACACAAATTTGATTCTCTGTAACTTTTGTATCAATTTGATTTATAGCAAAAGTTATCGGAAACAGCTGCTCCATAAACGCATAAATCAACCCGAAAGCAGCGAACGGAAGAACGCAGAGACACAACATCGAACCGGAAGCAGAGTTACTATTTTTCTACGCTAGCAGCAGAGCAGCAGCGGTGCGAACAAAAAAAAAAAGATGGTGGAAGTTTTTGCACCACGGGATCGTTGCGATTGGCAAACATTTGAAGTCTGTTCTGGGGAGGGGGAGGGGACTCCCGAAAACAAGTGACAGCCATCAGAAGTGATAGAAAAATTCATTATCCAATAAATCAGAGAGCGGAAAGTGCGTGCGGTGACACTGCCGCGCAGTATTTGCTCCAGTAGTGACGATGCGAAAAATAGGGAAAGTTTTGTTGCTCAGCCGGAGAACAGTGATTTCCTTTTAATTTCTGGCTGCCATTTGTTGCGGAAGGCCGACCTTTGGCCTAGATGTAGAATTGATCGATGGGTGTAATATATTGCTTCTTGGGACACGGGGCTCCGTTTGTAGGATGATTGTGGAGAAATGGCACGTGGCTTTCGTATTCATTCAACATCTTAAGTTTTAACCGTGTCCAATATATTCGGGTTCGCTTTCAAAATGTGTTAAAACCATTAAAGAAACGTAAAAGTAGAAGCCTATTATTGTAGGTGTAGTAATAATTGTACTTTTTAGTACTATTGTGCTAAAGCTGGTATATGTGACAACTTGATCAGGGAATTGATGCAGAACTGGCATATATGATAGAATAGTGGGTAATTATTGATTCGCGTGCAATATTTGAATGAATGAATTAAGGTACGATTAATTTACCGACGCACGTGAGTCATCTATTCCCGGTCAGCACAGTATGACAAAATCCCAATAGAATGCAATTGTCGTTAATGGTGAGTGCATTTATTTTGCTGGCATTTAGACGAGTTAAAATAATTTAATGAGAAGTTATTTTCTTCTGGATTCTTTTCTTCTGCTTTCTTAGTCTGCTCTTGTTGTACTTATGTCAGTTTATTTGTCCATTGTATACCAAAAATAATGAGAACGGCCTTCGACTCATTGATTTCGCCGCCTCCAGAAACAGGGCCATTTGTAGCACCTTCTTCCAGCACAACCTCCCTTATCGTTACACCTGGAGATCACCGCTACAGACGGAATCGCAAATCGACCACGTCCTGATCGATGGACGGCACTTCTCCGACATTATCGACGTCAGGACCTATCGTGGCGCTAACAGCGACTCTGACCACTACCTGGTGATTGTTAAATTGTGCCCAAAACTATCCGTCATTAATCATGTACGGTACCGACGACCGCCTCGATACGATCTGGTGCGACTGAAGCAACAAGATGTCGCCACTGTATATGCGCAGCCGGACGAAGGAGAGCCCGACGTGGTCCCTCTAGAGGACTGCTGGAGAACAGCCATCAACAACGTAGCTGAGTACATTGTCGGGTACGGGGAACGGAGACGATGGAACGATTGGTTCTACGAGGAGTGCTGAGCGGTTTTGGAGGAGAAGAATGCTGCAGCATGGAACCCGACAGAATGTGGAACGATACAAACAGAAGCGGAGGCAGCAGACACACCTCTTTCGAAAGTAAAAACGCCGCCTGGAAGAAGCGGAGTGCGATGAAATGGAACTGCTGTGCCGTTCTCAAGATACACGGAAGTTCTACCAGAAGCTCAGCGCATCCCGCAAAGGCTTCATGCCGCAAGCCGAAATATGTAGGGATAAGGACGGGAGCCTGCTGACGGACAACTGTGAGGTGATCGAAAGGTGGAAGCAGCACTTCGACGAGCACCTGAACGGCGAGGAGAATGTAGGTACAGATGACCAAAGCAAAGGAGGATTTGACTACGGCAGTGCAGTTGAGGACGGGAATGAACCAACTCCCACGTTGAGGGAAGTTAAGGATGCCATCCAACAGCTCAAGAACAATATAGCAGCTGGCAAAGATAGTATCGCAGCAGAACTCATCAAGTTGGGCCCGGAAAAGATGGCCACTTGTCTGCCCCGGTTAGTAGTCAGGATCTGGGAAACCGAACAGCTACCGTAGGAGTGGAAAGAAGGGGTGATCTGCCCCATTCACAAGAAAGGCAACTATTTGGAGTGTGAGAACTTCCGAGCGATCACCATTTTGAATGCCGCCTACAAAGTGCTATCCCAGATCATCTCCTATCGTCTATCACCTAAAGTAAATGAGTTATCAAACCGGCTTCATCGATGGCCGGTCGACAACGGATCAGATCTTCACCGTACGGCAAATCCTTCAGAAATGCCGTGAATAACAGGTCCCAACGCATCACCTGTTCATCGACTTCAAATCGGCATACGACAGTACCGACCGCGTAGAGCTATGGAAAATCATGGACGAAAACAACTTTCCCGGGAAGCTGAATCGACTGATCAAAGCGACGATGGACGGTGTACAAAACAGCGTAAGAATTTCGGGTGAACTTTCTAGTCCATTCGAATCTCGACGGGGACTGAGACAAGGTGATGGACTCTCGTGTCTACTATTCAACATCGCTCTGGAAGGTGTGATGGGATGAGCCGGGCTCAACAGCCGAGGCACGATCTTCACGGAATCCGGCCAATTTGTATGCTTCGCGGACGACATGGACATTAACGCCCGAACGTTTGGAACGGTGACAGACCTGAACACCCGCCTGAAACGCGAAGCAGCGAAGGTCGGACTGGTGGTAAATGCGTCCAAAACAAAGTATATGCTGGTTGACGGAACCGACAACGACAGGATCCGGCTAGGAAACAGCGTTACGATTGACGGGGATACCTTCGGCGTAGTGGAGGATTTTGTCTACCTAGGATCCTTATTAACGGCTGACAATAACGTGAGCCGTGAAATCCGAAGACGCATCATCAGTGGAAGTCGGGCCTGCTATGGGCTCCAGAAGAAATTGCGATCGAGAAAGATTCACCCCCGCACCAAATGCACCATGTAAAGAACGTTTATAAGACCGGTGGTTCTCTACGGGCACGAGAGTTGGACCATGCTCGAGGAGGACCTGCAAGCGCTAGGAGTTTTTGAGCGACGGATGCTAAGGACGATCTTCGGCGGTGTGCAGCAGAACTGTGTGTGGCGGCGAAGGATGAACCATGAGCTCGCTGTACTCTGGGGCGAACCCAGTATCCAAAAGGTGGCCAAAGCTGGAAGGATACGGTGGGCAGGGCATGTTGCAAGAATGCCGGACAACAATCCTGCAACGTGTTCGCTAATGATCCGATTGTTACAAGAAGGCTAGGAGCGCAGAGAGCTCGATGGGCGGACCAGGTGGAACGTGATTTGGCGAGTGTTGGGCGTAACCGACGTTGGAGAGCTGTAGCTACAAATCGAGTATTGTGGAGGTAAATTGTTGATTCAGTGTTATCATGAAATTGATGTTGAATGAATACCAAAAATAATATACTCATACTAACACTCACTAACACAAGCAATTGCATATTCTATCATATTCTCTCATATACACTCACAATCTCGCTCATTCGAAACGTGCAAACGCTTGTGGCCATCGCGATAACACAAACCTGGTCACAAACGCGAAAACGCAATTGCAATCATACACACAAAATTACGCCTGCAATCTTGCCAACATTAAAACACCCCGGTAATTAAATGAACGTTTTAGCACTTACAAATTTTCAAGAGTGAAACTACAAACGCCCATGCTCGATAGAAAATGCATCGGTTACGTCTGGAAGTCCCTACTCTTATCCCTAGCAACCTAGGTCCATACCTTCAGTTGGGCCAATCAGAAAAAAATATGTCCTCTAGAAACCAAGTTCCATTACGACATGAGTTGGAACTCTAGTGATATGGGAGACCTCACTGTCATCTAGCATCTGATCCCTACAGCGAAAATTAAGCATCACGGTCCGCGCGATCATCCAAGAACACACACGAATATGCGAAGTTCAACAAAAAAATTCTTGTCTGGCAGACGATTTATAGGTGTGGTAAAACTGGCATTGAATTCTACTTGTCACAACTATTGCAGCAGAACTATTTGCATTCCCATTTCGTGAATAATTTTTGTAAAAAGAATGTTTGAATTATCGCCTCGCCTGGACCGATAGACTATCCAACTCAATTCATTCGCTAATATCAAAATTGGGGGTGGGAAATACTGAAACAGAAATTAAACTGATGTCCTCAGTAAACTCACATGATACATATTTAGTAACTCTTGATCGTGCTTATAATTTTTACCTTTCTCATACAAAGAAAGGATATGCAATCACTCCAAAAATCGATTTGCCAACCGAGGCCCGGAGGGCCGAATGGCATGTACCATTCGATTCAATTCGTCAACATCGTAAAATGTCTTTTTTTTGAGAGCATTAAAAAATTTCAAAAAACCCTAAGACGGGAAAAACAGTACAAAAACCCGAATGTCTCAGGGAACGGGTTTGGGCTGCCATCACTCGACCCGCTAAAAACAATTGACTGATATTTACGGCTTTCTCAGTCTATTATACTTAAGCAAACGTTATATTTATAGATTGCCCGACGTTTCGGCCGTTTTTGATGGCCTTTTTCAAGGGAAAACTGGAAAATTTATTCATGTCATAGTGAGTAAAAGGAAAACAGAAAGGTACAAAAAGGGGGGACATTGACATTGTGAACTTACTCTAATTTACGCGTTTTTGTCGAATTCGCTGATTGCCAACGATGGGAGGTTTGGGAATTTTGCACGAATTTTTCTGGTCGGAAATATGGGGATTTTTCGCAATAAAAGTCATCTGGGTGCACTATTGGTCACGGAGCTCGATATGCACATCCACCGGTTTACAACGTATGATTTAAAGATGGTGACCCGAAACGGTAACTATCTATCATGGGCCAAAAGTGTTCTATTACTTGTGTCTGGTTCGGAAGCTTTATTGCGGCGAGTATTGGTAGTTCTGAGTGTATGTAGAATGCCTGCGTAAGTTGTGTTGAGCCCGTCCACATCGGTGCGATGATTTACGGTGTTGAGTGTGTTCGTGATGTGGCACATTTCTAGTATCGGGAGAGCCGTCGGTCGATAGGTTCTGTCAATAATTTTGGCTTTGGTAAGATCGAAGGTATGGTTGTGTTGTATCATGTGTTCGATGAGGGCAGTCTTCTCTCCGAGACTGATCAGCTGTTCGTTGCTGTTGGTCGTACCATCAGCTATCAGTTTGTGGTACTGGTTAATATTGCTTTTATGGCCATATAGCCTGGTTCTAAGCTGGTTGCGTGTCATGCCCAAATAACTCATTGTGCAATTATCGCATGACAGGCTGTAAATGATATTAGACTGCAGCAATGGGTCAACCGAGTCTTTTGTGTTTGGCAGTAGTTTTGATACTGTGTTGATAGGCTTTGTAGCTATTTTTACATTGGGATAGTCTGGTTTGAGCATTTTCGCTATGGATGTACTGAGTGTTGGCACGTGCGGCAGGGATCTATATATCTGTTCGTTCGGTGGGTCTGTTGGACTGTGATTGCATGTTGATATGCTTTGACTGTGGTTTCTTATGGTTAATGGTGCAATGTTGGAGGCATCTTCGTGCGTGGTGTTTTTAGACCGTTGTATGAGCCTGTTTATGAGTGTGGCGGGGTAATTATTACGGCGGAGATGCTGGAAAATTGTATGCTGTATGTTGGTGGTATTATCCGTAGTGAGTCGAGTTACTCTTTCGATAAAGTTTTTGGCTACGTTCATCTTCATGGAAAGTGGGTGGAATGAATGGTAATTTAGTAGCCTGCCTGATGCTATCGGTTTTGCGTACCATTGAGTGGATAAAGTTTGGTCCGAATTGCGAATTACAAGTGTATCTAGGAACGGTAGTTTATTGTCGGATTCCTCTTCTTTTGTGAATTGTAGGTTTGAATTGTATGCGTTAAATGTATCGAGCGTAAGTGCTATTTTGTCTTTCGGGAGAGCCAAAAATAAATCATCCACGTATTTACGAATGACGGGTATAGCAAACGGCAGTAGTTTAGTGGAGGTTTGCAGTAAGTTCTCCATCACGATATCGGCTAAAATGGGAGATAGGGGGCTGCCCATAGCGGTACCGAATGTTTGCACGTAGTGTTTGTCTCGAAATCGAAAGTAACTGTTTTTGGTGCAAAATTCCACTAGTTCGAGAAACAAGTCTAAGTTTATATCAGTGTACTTTTTGATGTTACACCAATCCATGATTATGTCGTGGGTGGCAAGTTCGATAGGAATGTTTGTAAACAGCGACACGACATCGAACGATACTAGGACGTAGTCAGGCGGGAGAGTGATCTGGTTTATGTACTCGGTGAATTGGAAACTGTCCGATATATTGTACTCGCTTTGCTGTGATCTTTTAAGTATGTTGGCTATATATTTGGATAATTTGTACGTTGGTGCTGTGATGTTTGGGACAACTGGGCGTAGTGGTAGATTGGGTTTCAAAAACGGCCGAAACGTCGGGCAATCTATAAATATAACGTTTGCTTAAGTATAATAGACTGAGAAAGCCGTAAATATCAGTGAATATTCCGTAACCAGTCGTCAAACATCTTATTATAACCTCAATATGGCTAGCATACATAGTGGATTTTTTATGCTTATTGACAACAATTTTGGTCACAACACAGTACAACTTTTCAAAACGTACGCGCAGCTCAACACCAAAATGTGTAACATGACGGTACGTAAGGACTTTTTGATAAAATGCCGTAAAACGGGAGTTTTCCCGTCACACATAGTGAACTCATTGAAGTGTATCCACCCGTTGCTCGAAGAACGGAGCCCATATACGCATAAGCTTCAACGAATAATCGATCGTTTCAAGAAAGCAATTCTAAACATCGAAATCCAACATACATTCTACAAAATAAAGTGCTTAAAACAGGAGTTACAGCAAATACAGATACAGCTTACTATCTTCACTACCAACGACATTGCAACACGATTTATTACCACACAGAACCAATCTTTCGATAATCGACAGGAGTTACAGAAACGGAGGACAAATAAAAAGCTCGCAAAGTTATTAGAAAAAACAGCACCACTGGACAACAGCACACCAAAATACCAAGATAAAACCATACTAAACGCCACTACCGTAACAGTTCCATCGGACACTCTGACACTGCTCAGCCTTGGACCAAAATTTTCCCTACCAGTTACCAGTCTCAACCATGTTCCATTCTATCACATGCTAGCCGACGTTGAAGCCATCCTACGTGTTTCGCCAGACCAAACCACACAAGATCGCAACAGATGCCAGATAGCAACGCAAATCCAGAACTATATCTCCAATTCCAAACATAATACACACAAAACCCCGCTTCATAATTTCTGCAAACATGCAGCGACGACCACCGCAAAATTTCTCGCAGACCACCAAGACATCTACATACTTGAAGCTGACAAAGGCAACAGAACCGTCATAATGTACAAACATGAATACGACCGCAAAATGACCTTGTTGCTAAACGAACCTAATTATCGAGTTGTTTCCAAAGATCCAACACCATCCGTCCAAAGACAGACCAACTCGCTCATCACCAGACTACTCAATCTGAAGCTAATCAACTCTCAAACATCCATCCGGCTAAAATCAACCACTTCCGTATGCCCTCGTATATATGGACAACCCAAAGCGCACAAACCCAATCTACCACTACGCCCAGTTGTCCCAAACATCACAGCACCAACGTACAAATTATCCAAATATATAGCCAACATACTTAAAAGATCACAGCAAAGCGAGTACAATATATCGGACAGTTTCCAATTCACCGAGTACATAAACCAGATCACTCTCCCGCCTGACTACGTCCTAGTATCGTTCGATGTCGTGTCGCTGTTTACAAACATTCCTATCGAACTTGCCACCCACGACATAATCATGGATTGGTGTAACATCAAAAAGTACACTGATATAAACTTAGACTTGTTTCTCGAACTAGTGGAATTTTGCACCAAAAACAGTTACTTTCGATTTCGAGACAAACACTACGTGCAAACATTCGGTACCGCTATGGGCAGCCCCCTATCTCCCATTTTAGCCGATATCGTGATGGAGAACTTACTGCAAACCTCCACTAAACTACTGCCGTTTGCTATACCCGTCATTCGTAAATACGTGGATGATTTATTTTTGGCTCTCCCGAAAGACAAAATAGCACTTACGCTCGATACATTTAACGCATACAATTCAAACCTACAATTCACAAAAGAAGAGGAATCCGACAATAAACTACCGTTCCTAGATACACTTGTAATTCGCAATTCGGACCAAACTTTATCCACTCAATGGTACGCAAAACCGATAGCATCAGGCAGGCTACTAAATTACCATTCATTCCACCCACTTTCCATGAAGATGAACGTAGCCAAAAACTTTATCGAAAGAGTAACTCGACTCACTACGGATAATACCACCAACATACAGCATACAATTTTCCAGCATCTCCGCCGTAATAATTACCCCGCCACACTCATAAACAGGCTCATACAACGGTCTAAAAACACCACGCACGAAGATGCCTCCAACATTGCACCATTAACCATAAGAAACCACAGTCAAAGCATATCAACATGCAATCACAGTCCAACAGACCCACCGAACGAACAGATATATAGATCCCTGCCGCACGTGCCAACACTCAGTACATCCATAGCGAAAATGCTCAAACCAGACTATCCCAATGTAAAAATAGCTACAAAGCCTATCAACACAGTATCAAAACTACTGCCAAACACAAAAGACTCGGTTGACCCATTGCTGCAGTCTAATATCATTTACAGCCTGTCATGCGATAATTGCACAATGAGTTATTTGGGCATGACACGCAACCAGCTTAGAACCAGGCTATATGGCCATAAAAGCAATATTAACCAGTACCACAAACTGATAGCTGATGGTACGACCAACAGCAACGAACAGCTGATCAGTCTCGGAGAGAAGACTGCCCTCATCGAACACATGATACAACACAACCATACCTTCGATCTTACCAAAGCCAAAATTATTGACAGAACCTATCGACCGACGGCTCTCCCGATACTAGAAATGTGCCACATCACGAACACACTCAACACCGTAAATCATCGCACCGATGTGGACGGGCTCAACACAACTTACGCAGGCATTCTACATACACTCAGAACTACCAATACTCGCCGCAATAAAGCTTCCGAACCAGACACAAGTAATAGAACACTTTTGGCCCATGATAGATAGTTACCGTTTCGGGTCACCATCTTTAAATCATACGTTGTAAACCGGTGGATGTGCATATCGAGCTCCGTGACCAATAGTGCACCCAGATGACTTTTATTGCGAAAAATCCCCATATTTCCGACCAGAAAAATTCGTGCAAAATTCCCAAACCTCCCATCGTTGGCAATCAGCGAATTCGACAAAAACGCGTAAATTAGAGTAAGTTCACAATGTCAATGTCCCCCCTTTTTGTACCTTTCTGTTTTCCTTTTACTCACTATGACATGAATAAATTTTCCAGTTTTCCCTTGAAAAAGGCCATCAAAAACGGCCGAAACGTCGGGCAATCTATAAATATAACGTTTGCTTAAGTATAATAGACTGAGAAAGCCGTAAATATCAGTGAATATTCCGTAACCAGTCGTCAAACATCTTATTAAAAACAATTGATTTTGCCCAGAACCTGATTCCTCCCCGGCACTACCTTTCGGCCTTACTTCGGAGAGGGGTTTTTATGTGCCTAGCACCCACTCTAATTCTACTACTTCGTAGTTGGTTCCTTCAGTATGGTTAAAGCCCCACTCCTCGAAACGCCACCAGTTCTCCACCTTCCAAACAGACTGGCAATTTCTGCATGGCAGTCGGCAAGCTGGCTGTGAGTCGAAACTTGGTAGGGGAGAGAGGGTAACAATGAAACACATTTTTTCTACAATTAAATTTTGATGATAATACATGTTATTTGTGTAATCAAAAGTGATACATAGTGCCACTATGTTGTTATCTAATCCATATATTTTTTCCAGCTGGTAAAATTCACGGGAAATAACATTTTTTGGATAATAAACAGTTGGTGGTAAAATGTATCAGTGTGCCCCATGGGTAGGAACTATGAAACACGATGTCGTCTATAGTGAAATATTCTACTTATAAATTTTATTCTTTTGTTTTGACGAAGAATGATCCTAACGCTTTGAATTAAAGTTATATTGAGGCGAAAATCGTTTGTTTACGAAAGAATCCACTATATCATCGGGTAACATCGAACCACCATATTTGCATATTAGCTGCAATCCTGAAATAAGGGACAATTTCTACAAAATTTGGCCAAATTTACTAATTTTGCACCAAATGAGTAGTGTTTAGTGTTGAAAATCGGAACCCATTGACATTTTGAGACAGACCACAAAAACAAACAAAAATCACTGTTCCCCATACGCCATCGTTTCAAAGTTACCCAATGGGTCTATTCATGAAAATTGTGAAATCACACAGAACCATGAGTAGTTACCAAAAAACTTTGTTCGCGGCAAATGTTGAGCATAAAATTTGCTATAAATAGCAATAGACTAAACATTTATTCAATGAATGGTAATTCATAAAGATGGAATAATGTTTATCATTGCAAATTTACTCTGGCTATCACAAAACAAACAAATATCCATTAAAAGAGATAGAGTTATCAGATCTCTTCCAAAATATAGCAACACGTGTAAAGAATTAGAAATTGTGAAATATGAGGGAATCAGACGATTCCGATCATGCATTGTGATTTTATTGCGAATGTTTCATAGTTCCTGCTGATCCACTGTTACCCTCTCTCCCCTACTCCTGTTTCATTTCGCTCTACTTTCCCGATCAGCCATTCAGCTCCCGCCCTTACCTGTTTACGAACTACTCGGTCTAGTCTCCGACAATGGATTTAGCCTACTACGACGAAGTATTTCCCGGTTCTCTCGAAACCGAGCGGTAGATTTCTCCTGATACCGATGGTCGTTTCTGTGAGCCATTTAGCTCTCCGCGTCGTCCCGATCTACTCGTTCTAGTCCCCGGTGGTGGATCTAGCCTATTCACGAGCTACCCGCTAGGGTATCGAGATCGGTCCGGCGATTCCGGTGAAGCTTGACTTCCAGTTCACAGGCGCCCCGACGGCTCAGACTCGGTGCTACGTCACGTACTATTCGAAAAATGTCTGTGTGTGCGTATGTATGGGTATATGTATGTATGTGTCAAATAATGTCACTAAAATTGCTCACAGATGGCTGGACCGATTTGCACAAACTTAGTTTCAAATGAACGGCATAGCGCTTCCATAAGACGTTTTTGAATTTTTAATTGATTGGAATTTCGGCTCCGGAGTTTCGGGTTGAAGAGTGCGGTCACACAGCAAATTCCCATATAAACTGGTAACCCTATGATGTCCGAATGATGTACAGGTCGGACTCGATTATCCGGGGATTCGATTATCCGGGTGTGTCGAAAGAAATTCAAAATTTCAACTAGAATGTCTGATTACAGTACAAATTCGATCATTGCAGTTAATAGGACCTTTTTTGGGGGGTCTAGGGTTAACCACCTCTCAAATTTTAGCCTACTTCAAAAATAGCTTAAATATAGGTTATTCCGCGTGAAGTGACCAAAAAAAAAAAACAAAACTTGGATTCGATCTTCCCGGATTGGAACCAGTTTTGTAACCGTTTGTTACAAAGTCCTCTGTTTATTTTAAGTATGTGCCTAAATGTTTAATGTACTGTCACGTTTCTAAATAATATAAGGGTTAATTGTTAGTAGGGTTAGTACGAATAAAATGTAAATACTAAAAGTTATTTGTTAAAATTAGGATTAGTAGGATAAGAATGAACACAAATAATTGTCAACACACTAAAACAACACTGTGGGTACAAGTGGGTGGTAAAACCAACGAACACCAAACCGTATAACAGATAATGAAAGGGGGAGGAAATCTGTTATACGGCAGGCGAAAAATGGTAGCGCGACACTCCCAAAGTTCGCACCCAGAAAGCCGTGAAAAACCGCCAAAATGCTTCGCCACCTAAGACTTTTGGACTACTTGATGAGCCCACCAACGTTCAGACATAATCTGGCGTTCGTGTGCTTAACATCCTTGAAGTGGAGTGAGTTTTGAATAAATTAAAAATTATCGGTGAGAGGTGACACATTTGTTCAGGGCCTTTTTTTTGATTTCATATAAAATTTCCCGTGCCTTGGGTGACGCAATCATAACCACCCGGCAGCACACGATTCGGCCTAGCGAGCCCTGGATGCTTGCTACGTCTAACCCGTCAAAGACCAGCGATCGTCCTCTGGCCTTGGGCCATAACCGCTAAGGAGGACTTACCCTTCTCGGCACGGTCACTCCGGTATCGTCCTGGGCCTGTCGATACTCGTCAATGAGGGAAGACGCCAGCAGCCGCCATTAGACTCCACCAACGCCGTCAAGAACCCGCCAACCCACCAGAGAAATAGCGTAGCCACCATTGTCACCAGTTCCCGAACCCCACCGTCGTCAGCAGCAGCCACGCGGGCGCTCGCAGGACGGCCCCGAACCACCAGCAACAGCAGCGGTACGTACCGGTATAAACCCACATACACACTCACACACAAGCAATAGTTTAAATAAACAGTGATTTAGTAAAAGTAAAATTCAATTAAATAAAACAAGTTTTCGAAGTTTAGATTTCATTATCAATTTGCTCATTTCACAACCCATTTTAGTAAAGTGATAGTACCCTGCACAGTTGTTCGCGAAACCCCTCCGATTACCCAGTAGTAAGCCGACCCTGAGACCCAGTTCGAGGGGGCTCTTGCTACTGAGCTTTACCGGGATACACAGTAGAAGAGTTACAGTTTACAAGAAATTGTTCATCTAGAGCCTATATATAATAAGTTAAATTTATTGTGTCATTTGAACCACCTCTCGGACCATGGGCACAATCTTAATCTAAACAAATTGTTTAGAAAAATAGTTTTCTTCGGATTATATTTCTGGCACTGTTTGCATTAGAGCACGAGGTTATTGTTGAAGGATTTGTTCAAGGAATCTAGTAAATACTAGTTTTTGGAATCTAGAAAATACTAGTGGCAGTGTTGCCAAATATTCAACTTTTTAGTACATTT